>NC_090265.1:1191489530-1191847030 GCF_040414725.1 Anabrus simplex | reverse complement strand
TCTCTTCCAATCTCCTCGTACGCTGCCATTTTATTTGCTTTATTGTTGTATTCTACGGAGTCTGGAGCCTCCGTGGCTCAGGCGGCAGCGCGCCGGCCTCTCACCGCTGGGTTCCGTTGTTCAAGTCTCGGTCACTCCATGTGAGATTTGTGCTGGACAAAGCGGAGGCGGGACAGGTTTTTCTCCGCGTACTCCGCTTTGTCCTGTCATCTTTCATTCGAGCAACACTCTCCAGTATCATTTCATTTCATTAATCATTGCCCCAGAGGAGTGCGGCAGGCTTCGGCAGCCGACACAATTCCCATCCTCGCCGCTAGAAGGGGCTTCAGTCATTCCATTCCTGACCCGGTAAAATGACTGGAAGCAGGCTGTGAATTTTCATTCCACGGAGTCTGCTGAACATAGGCAGGGATGTGCCTCATACTTAGCAATTAATACACACACAGCATCCCTCAGTCATGAAGACGAAGCCATTTTTTTTGTTGATTCCCCTGACAGCTCGGAACATACCACTTAGTGTAGCAACTCGTCTCCTTTCTCTCAAGTCTTCCCATCTCAAACTTGGCAGCATTTTCGCAACGCTACTGTTTTGCTGGAAATCAGCCAGAACAAGTCGAGCTGCTTTTCTTCGGATTTTTTCTAGTTGTCGAATCAAGTAATCTTGGCGAGGGTCTCATACAATGGAACCATACTCTAGTTGGGGTCTTACCAAAGACTTATACGCCCTCTCCTTTACATCCTTACCACAAATCCTAAATACCCTCATAACCATGTGCAGAGATCTGTACCCTTTATTTACAATCCCATTTATGTGATTACCCCAATGAAGATATTTCCTTATAATAACACCTAGGTACTTACAATGATCCTCAAAATGAACTTGCACCCCATCAACGCAGTAATTGAAACTAAAAGGAATTTTCCTACTTGTGAAACTCATAACCTGACTTTTCACCCCGTTTATCATCATACCATTTTCTGTTGTCCATTTCACAACATTGACAAAGGTCTTTGTGCAGTTGCTCACAATCTTGTACCGGTAACTTATTTATTTCTCTGCACAATATAACACAATCCGCAAAGAATCTTATCTCGAATTCTAGTTCTTTACTCATTCCATTTATTTGTATAAGAAAACACAATAATTCTGCCTTGAAGAATTCCCGCTCTTAATGTGCATTTGCCTGGCGTGAAAATGGGAAACCACAGAAAATCACCTTCAGGGCTTACGCCAGTGAGGTTCGAACCCAAGCAAAATAGACTGAAGAACTAGAATTTAATATTCATAGACGTGAAATAACTCCCCTCAATTTTACTGTGCCACATTAACAAACCAAACCAAACCAAACCAAACCAAACCAAACCAAACCAAACCAAACCAAACCAAACCAAACCAAACCAAACCAAACCAAACCAAACCAAACCAAACCAAACCAAACCAAACCAAACCAAACCCCATGACGCAAGAGCCCCGAAGGGCCTTCACCTACCAAGTGACCGTTGTTCAGCCCGAAGGTTTGCAGATTACGGGGTGTCGTGTGGTCACCACGACGAATCCTCTCGGCCGTTGTTCTTGGCTTTCTAGACCGGGGTCGCTATCTCACCGTCAGATAACTCCTCAATTGTAATCACATAGGCTGAGTGGACCTCAAACCAGCCCTCAAACCAGCCCTCAAACCAGGTAATGTCGCTGACCTGGCCGGGAATCGAACCTGGGACCTTCGGGTATGAGGCAGGCATGCCATCTCTACACCGCGGGGCCGGCGTGCCACATTACATATTCACTAACACAGTATGCAGTGTTGTTTGAACATGCGTTTAGAGCTAGAGGAGGATACTTCCGATATTATGCATGAGAGGATTATGGATTAAGATGCGTTGCACATTAATGTTATTCATGTGTGATTTTCGAGCTATAAGTTAATAAAACATATGTATTGTGTCCCCGGCGAACCATCATGTAATACCTATAGTCTATAATAATAAGTGGTGGTAAGTATTGTTTGCTGGGCAACCACCCTCTCTTAACAAAAATCAGGAGAAAGGGAAAGCGGTCCGAGCTTCGAAAAATGAAATATAAGGGCCACGAAGAGCGTGAAAATGAAAGACATTCCATGCCTCGCAAACCTAATACCGCCGGGATCGGAAAGGAACAAGAGTAGCCCAAGTGAGAGAGGAGGGATAACATTGAGGAGCCTGGCACAAGTGGAAAGAGTAGCAGATTCAGTTAAGGGCCCCCTGGTTGCCAACCCACTCTCACAAGTTGAGAGGCCCCCTTAAAGTCGCCTCCTACGATAGGCCGGGGATATCGAGGATGTATTCCACCACCCTTCACCGTTAGGGCGTCGTAACTAAGCTGCTGTAAAGAGAAATGTTCCATTTGGCGAATATGTTTAAATGCACGTATACAATAATGTATAAATTGAACCAACCCCTATGGCACAACATCCCCAAAGGGCTATGGCCTACCAAACGACCACTGCTCAGCCCGAAGACCTGCAGAGTACGAGGTGTCGTGTGGTCAGCACGACGAATCCTCTCGGCCCTTATTCTTGGCTTTCTAGACCTGAATGTGTAAATTGGTAAACCAATATATATATATATACAGCTGCCCCTATTCACGCAGTTTTATGCAACCCGCAGATTATAGTCGAACCTAAAAATATTCACCTTGACTACTCACTACAATGTCTGCTCTTACAACGCTTTCCATAATTCGTTTATTCGTGTCAAGCAAATCAGCATTACTGATAAAATAACGATTGATGGTAAAGAATCGTGAAAATTATGTGTCGCAGAAACGTCCTGTACAGAGAATATTATTGGTGAATGACTAGAAGTAGCAGCAACACAACAGCGCTGAACAGCAACCAGTGATAGCCGAGCTTGCTAAAAGTTAGAGGAGAGTACCGGTGTTCGTTAGTAGGCGGTTCGAGTCCTGTGTACGACTAATATTTTTATTGCCTTGTTGATGTTCGTGACAGTCGTGTTGTTGACGACAAATCTAAATCATGATCAGTTCTCATATTGCAGGTACTCAGCTATGTTTGTTTTTTAAGGAGCTCTTAAAAGAGCTATTTGCAATAAAGTGAGATTGTACCGACAGCGGTGCGATGGGCTTATGCATGGCCATTCGATTAATGAAGCAAATGTTCAAAATGACCACCTGCGTTAATGCACATCTGAGCACGGTGGAGGAGAGACATTCTTGCTTGCTGCAACATATGTGGTGGAATCTGCCTGCAGGCTTCCGTGATGAGCCGCCGTAAATGATTCGGGCTCTCAGGCTCCTGCTCATAGACTCTTTCCTTTAAATAACCCCAGAGGAAAAAGTCGAGTGGAGTAAGGTCAGGTGATCTAGCCGGCCATGTGACCGGACCCCCTCGTCCAATCCATCGTCCAGGATATGTCCTATGCAAGTGGTTCCGTACTGCCAACGACCAGTGTGGGGGAGCTCCATCCTGCTGGAACCACATCCGTAACCGTGTCATAAGGGGCACATCCTCCAATAAGAGTGGGAGGTACTCACGAAGAAACTCTAGATAGCGTCGTCCCGTGAGGTTTCCTTCGAAGAAATATGGTCCAATTATCTTGTCACCTAGTATCCCGCACCACACGTTGACGCCCCATTGTACCTGAAATCGAGCTCCCCTGATCCAGTGAGGATTTTCAACGCTCCAGTAATGGAAGTTGTGACGATTAACAGTTCCGTTGTTGTGAAATCTGGATTCATCACTAAAGAGAATGTCCATTAAGAAATTCGCATCAGCTTCAACTCTTTGTAATATCCATTGCGAAAATTCTATCCGTTTTGGAAAATCATCTCCGTGAAGTTCCTCGTGCAGCTGTTGATGGAAAGGGTGGAATTTATGGCGGTGCAATATTCACAGTACTGATGTTCAGTTCATTTCCTATGGCCCGTGAGCTTGTGTGCGGGTTGTATGCAATTGCATTTTGTACAGCTTCGTCGTTATTTCCAGACGTCACTGGAGCATCCCGAACGGGGGGTAATGTATTATAACCTTCCAATGTATGTCAGGATGAGATTGGTGAGCACATTGGAAGTTTATGTCGAGAAATGATGTCAATGAAATCTTATGTCCGATTATCACACCTCCAGATGAATTAGATAGCAGTTGATTTGTCTAATTACGTGAACGGCATTGCTGAATTGAAGATATCAGTGGATTGATAACCAGCTCTAAACCCCGTGGTATCTCGGAAATGTGGTAGACAGTTAAACGTCGTGAGACGTAGGGCAGGATTAAATGAATAATACGCATTCCTCTAGTAAAGTTTTCGAAATGCACGAACGGCAGAATATCTGTAACAGAATGTTACTGAGGGCCATGAAATATGTAAATAATAAATTCATATGAGAGGGCCATACCTTGTACATCTAGTCTCGCACGATCCAACGATCGAGATGAAGAAAAGAAACTGTCGATTACTAACCTAAATACGAGACGGCAATTATTAAATAAGTTCCTTTGCTAGTACAGCTGATTTGTACGAGATCGTCTTGCATTATGTGTCAAATGTTTCCAATTGTCAAGAACATATGGGAGCTAGAAGCTGAGAAGAAATCCCAAAAAGCAAACCGTCTGCAATTATTATGTTGTAGTAGAATCTGTTTTGTCTCTGAAGAAGTTGTCACTCTCAATCTGCATCTCAAAAAGATCGGAAGCAAGAATTCATAGGGAAAAGATCGTATTGAAAGGAAATATTAGAGAGATATTGGCATATCATAAACATATAATATTGTAAAACAAGATATCTTGTTATTGAATGAAAAAGGCAAGTGTATCATTTGAACTGTAAAAATTGTATTAAGGTGTATAACATTGTTCTAATTGATATCTCTGAGTTTCAGGTAATATGGAACCGTCAGCATTTAATTATTCAGATGTAATGAGAGCACGAATCAACATGAACAACTAAAATAGAGGGACCTCAAAGGATCTGACCAGAAATGTGATGGACAATACTTGATAATGTTATTGAGTGAGAGCTGACTCGGAAGGTGACACCGTCGTGGAGCAACAACCCAGGATGAGTACTTGAATATCTTATATATTCCGCCACGTAATTGCTTATTGTAGATGTAGAGTAGTATTCATTTTAATGTCGATTTGACATGAACAATTTTAACTTGAAAGCGACCGTTATTTGTTGGATATTGCGTTGTAATACTTATGATCGTTACGTCTAGTGTGGTGAGCCAGACTACGTTGTGATAATATGCGATGGTTGTGTAAGATTTCTTTAATGTTTGCTAGCAAGGTTTTACGAAAGATTTTTCGACATGGATGTTATTGGTATCGTAATGGTGTTATGGTACTGAACGTTAATTTTAACTTGTAGCTCAGAATACCTCGGAGGAGCTCGGTATTTTGCGACGCGCGTTTCTGTGGTCTTCAAAATGTTATGTGCTTGTGCGGAAATACAGTGTTTGATAATAGAAGTGTAATACTATTGTGGTGACATGGAGTTAATGCGGCAACGTATTTAGTAATTTTACGTAATTGCCTGAATAGATTGTTCTTTAGTATTGTGAATTCGCTGTGCATGACGAGTTGTGCGATGTAATAAGGTGTTAATTACGGTAGGATCTTTGAAAGTATTTACGTGGATAGAGAGATGTGATGATTATAGACGTGTCATTAGGATTGCGAATTTTATAATGATGTTATGTGAAGGTCCTGATGATGGTATTGATGGTAGGAAATATGTTGGTCGTGCGTGAATTTTGATGTTGTCGTGATGAATAATTTATTTAGGTACGCGGCCGTATTTTAGAATAATGTTATAGGATGTTGCACTCACGAACACTAGTAGTTGGTCGTCACATTTATCCTATTTAAATACAAGATTGACCAGAGCGCACGATATTAAAGGGATGTCTAGGATCTTCGCAAGATAATCGGTAACGTAAAGATATTGAGGTCATGTCGTAAAGGAAATATGATCTTCTATGGTAAGTAAATCATTTCTTTGCTAGTTGGACTCTGTAGATCATTTGAGTTGACGCCTAGTGCTAATGTAGTATTACAGGTCAAACGTCGCAGTGGTATCCGGAGGCGCAGAATCAACGTAGTTAGACAAGGTTATTGTAGACGTTGCAATGTCTCTTGATGTCTTTTATTTAGGTGCGGTCACCGATGGACGTACGAGAAGATCGAGTCTGTCTTTTAAATGCATGATTTTGATGGATGTTACATTATGTTACGATCCTATGTCTTTCAAACATTTCTATGGTATTTATGGTGATTTTATGAAGTTAGAATAACGGTAATTTTCAAGTTGCTAAATAGACAGATACTGACATATAATGCGATGATTTTAAAAGAGAAATGACGGAATATTATGAGATATTTGGGTAGGAAATAACATTCTGAAGCGGATGATTCTATAATTCCCAGTGATTTATTTTTAAAATGCGAGATTAATAACTGATCTTTCTATGTAAGCCTTCAGCAGAGGGACACTTTGTCTCTTTTGTTTCGATTGACGATGTTGTATTTATTTGTAACAAGAGCATGAAGTTAAGTGTTTATATGAATTTAACATAATATTTTCCTTCTATATCCGTTTGTGTTGCCAATAATTTGCTCTTAATGTAGTGGATGCATTTGAAGTTATTTTAAAATCATTAAACGGGAAATCCTTCCATAAATAAAACATTTTACGAAGTTCTCATTTAAAGTAGTGTAGGAACATTAGGATAGTTATTTAATTTAGGATAAGATTAAATGTTGAACAATGTATCTCGTCGAATATGCCAATATTCTCGATCTCTTAATACTCTATTGCGGAATATTCACGTAATTTAGGCAGAAATGATGATTACATTATACGTTAAAACCACGATGATAACAGTCCACTTAATTAACCTGTGACCCAACTCGTCGGACTTGCACGTCCCTTGAGTGGAGCCTTCATGGATCTCCGACTGCATTGCTTCACCGCGGCTTAACCCAACACTGAGATACAAGATTAAAATTTACAAAATGGTCACAGGGACTGCTGTCAGGGCACAGTATGAAATGACCCCGTTGCACGCAACCGTCTTTCAACACGTCGAAATGTATCTGCAGTTGGCAGCCTTCGTCCAGGAAATCGTTCTTCATACAAGCGTCTGGTTTCCCGTGCATTTTGCCTTGCTTCTCCATAAAGTAGTACCATATTCACATAATCATCCCGTGAATACATAATGTTTGCTTTCGTGCTAACCGTACAGTACCTGCTCACACGTTGCTGCTAGGATTACAATATGCTGTTTCATGTGCCCTACGTATGAAGTGTAGACCGCTGTTAGTTGGTCTTCGAGTCGAACGTGCGCAGTTGCTTGGTTGAATGGGTGGGTCAGAATGTTGACAACACGTGCACTGCGCTTCATTCCCTGTAGTCGTTTGCCATATGGAAGTCGCATGTTATTATTCCTTTCGTATGTATGCTTTCTTTGTAAAGGTGGCAAATTACTTTTGAGACTTAAGAACGTTAAATATTTATTACGAATGGCCTTACAAGTATAATATAAAAATAAAATTGAAAAGCTCGTAACTAGATTCGAACTCTAAATGCCTGCTAACATATCGTATGCTCGCTGCGATTGATGCCATGTAGCCACTGCAGGCGACAAAGAATTGGTCTCGTAGCTCTGTACTAATGGAATTACCTAGGCTATCGCTTCGATACTGATCGTTGATGTTAAAAGTTCTGAACTCGAATGTGCAAACACCACAGTGAACTAAAGAATCGCGTCTCTCTTACGCCCAGATAGTTGCAACCATTTTCTACGCGTTACTTGGTTGAATGAGTCCAGCGTTATGTTTCAGGTGGTATTCACAATCGGTGCGTATGTGGCGATATTTATGATACCTGTTTATTATAACTTCCGTAGAAGAATATCGGAGACTTCAGAAAGGTCTTCGTAAACGATGTCTAGGCGAATACGAAATGACATTAAAAAATGCATGACTCAAGAATGGTTGGAACCCTTCCTGCTTCAAATAACCTATCGAGGTAAGTCTTCCATACGTAATTCCGCGCAGCTATTTGCAACGTACAAGCGCCATCCTTGTAACTCTGTATTCACGAGGAGAGCGAAAGTTCCCGCTTCGACAAGTTACTGATGAGTTACAGCCTTATGGGCTCGTTTTATGCCTTTTTTGATCGCTCTAACGGTAGTAATTACATGGCATAAACTATCACATCTGCTGTACAGCATTTGCGTGCCACAGATTATAAACTACAGTGCAAAACATATTTCTATCAATTTCGATGTGATGAGACTGTACAAAATGGTGGTGCATTGACATGTCTGTAATTGGTCTTACCCTATCACGTTTTCTATGATACCACGACCGCCCTTTCTATCAAAAGAAAATGGCCTCTTGGACCAATCAGGTGCGCAATTCTCTACCGACAACTATAGGCGTGTTTATGGTTTGTACAGTATAGTAACATTTCGTAAAAATTACTAGAGTATTGGACACCGCTCTACATACAATGGTACAGTGTTTTTGAGATGGACCTCACTTACTGCCTCTTGTACCATTTTTCCATTGTGCGGAGAAGTCTACATTGGATTAACTGCACATAACATTGCTGTAAGGTGTTGCGCAAGATGGGACTAAGAGGCATTTACGTCCTAGCTGGTTGCATATATTCGGGAAAAAATAGGGGCAGCTGTACCACCCGGTATATATATATATATATATATATATATATATATATATATATATATATATATATATATATATATACAGCGGGAGATTCGGTTCATTTTTCTGACACTACCTGTCAGTGACTCTGCTACGTTGGTTACAGCAGTAGCACAAGACATATAGATGTAGACTGGCAATGGGCACCATGATTCTGAAGCCGGAAGCGTGCGGCCGCTGCCATCTTACGTCACTACACTATCTCTACGCATTAATGTAATGCCCCAAACGGGAATACTGGACAGAGGATAATTAAAATAATCAAAAGCACATAGAAATAAGAACAATACCACTGATTAATTAGACTTATTAGGACCTTTACTTTACTGTTAAAAAAAGAAACACTGGTAAATCAATTTGTAAACGCTTTAAAATAGCCAGTCTGTTATAGACCGATCTGTGGTCAAATCTGTTGCCATTCACTCTTTTACAGCATGATTCGCACGTATCTTCAAGTACAGTGATGCAATTACACTAATAAGGCATGCCGGGCTGAGTGGTTCAGACGGTTGTCCTTCTGATTGGCAGGTTCGATCCTGGCTCAGTCCGGTGGTATTTGAAGGGGCTCAGATACGTCAGCCTAGTGTCGGTAGATTTACTGGCATGTAAAAGATCTCCTGCAGGACAAAATTCCGGCACCTCAACGTCTCCGAAAATGGTAAAAGTAGTTAGTGTGACGTAACGCCTATAACATTATTATTAGTGGCTATTATTATTATTATTATTATTATTATTATTATTATTATTATTATTATTGTCCGACTCATTGGCTGAATGCTCAGCGTTGAGGTCTACGGCTCAAAGGGTCCCGGGTTCGATTCCCGGCTGGGTGAGGGATTTTATTCGCCTCTAATTAATAATTCTGGCTCGGGGACTGGGTGTTTGTGTTTGTCCCTACAACCACCACAGAAACACGCAATGGTGATTACATCCCTCCATAGAGGGTTGGCGTCTAGAAGGGCACCCGGCCGAAGAACAGGGCCAAATCCACATGTGCGACACAGTTCACACCCGCGACCCCACAGGTGTGGGAAAAGCAGTAGAAAAAGAAGAAGAATGTCATTATTATTAGGTACTAAGAAGGTGATAAACATACGTGTCTATTGGCTTTAGATCTAAAGCATGAGCTTAGCCTTCAAAAGAAATTTGTTTCATACAACTGAGCTGTGACTTCATTAGGTATGTTCCGTTTCCAGACTAAGCTTAAACCATTACATGTATTCGGTCTGAAATACATCTCAGGAAGTTTGCACACGTAAACATCTTTCGTAGGAACATAGGCCTAAAGATTACCCCTATTCTTAAAAGAAACGAATTGATAACAATGTTCTTTTTGTACAACTACTTCCTTACAAGTATCACATTGTAGAGAATTGAAAGAAACATCTCTACCACAAATTCTGAGATATACGGTATTCAAATAATATTCTGTTATAATAAACCTAACACCTATTTCGATTTATGCAAAATTACTAATCCATCCACTCTAATTTTAACAGTATTTTTGTTACAACATATCTTTAAAGAAGTGTGTTAGTGATGTATTTAGTTTTATTAACTAGAGGCTATTAGTGCCATATATTATTTGCTAGTACTTCATTGACTTTGGTCAGAGTATGAGGGTATTTAGGGGTTGTAGTAAGGATGTAAAGGAGAGGGCATATAAATCTCTGGTAAGACCCCAACTAGAGTATGGTTCCAGTGCATGGGGCTCTCACCAGAATTACTTTATTCAAGAATTGGAAAAATCCCAAGAAAAGCAGCTCGATTTGTTCTGAGTTATTTGCAACAAAAGAGTAGCGTTACAAAAATGTTGCGAAGTTTGGGCTGGGAAGACTTGGGAGAAAGAAGACGAGCTGTTCGACTAAGTGGTATGTTCTGAGCAGTCAGTAAATAGATGGCATGGCATGACATTAGTAGACGAAAAAGTTTGAGTGGTGTCTTCAAGTAGGAAATATCACAATATGAAGAAAAGTTGGAATTCAAGAGGATAAATTGGGGCAAATATTTGTTTATAAGAAGGGGAGTTAGGGACTGGAATAACTTACCAAGGGAGATCTTCAATAAATTTCCATTTTCTTTGAAATCATTTAAGAATAGGCTAGGAAAACAACAGACAGATAATTTGCCACCTGGGCGAATACCCGAAATGCAGATCAGTATTGATTGATTGATTGGTTGGTTGATTTATTTATTTATTTATTTATTTATTTATTTATTTATTTATTTATTTATTTATTTATTTATTTATTTATTTATTGAACGTTTCCTTGAACAGTACTATTAATACCGCACGAAAGTTGGCAGACTGAACCTTTACGCTTCTATCGAAATTCGCTCAGAGAGCATTAACAAGGCTTACCATTTTGAAGCTAATTTTTTTCAATTTAATGCCCTACAAACCTCCCCCCCCCCAATTCTCTTCTCTGGCCATTAAACCCGGGTACATTTTTCTGTCTTTAAATTCCCCCAACCCCCCGCCCCCACCCCACTTGAACTTCCAATCGCCGCTAATGGGCTTCAGCATCTCACGGTTTATTTTCATTACGTGTATGAAGTGTCTCTCAGTAACAGTTGAAGGGGAGCTATGTATTTTCCATCTGTATATTGCTTCAATGTCCGACTCGTTGGCTGAATGGTCAGCGTACTGGCCTTCGGTTCAGAGGGTCTCGGGTTCGATTTCCGGCCGGGTCGGGGATTTTAACCTTCATTGGTTAATTCCAGTGGCCCGGGGGCTTGGTGTTTGTGCTGTCCAACATCCCTGCAACTCACACATCACACGTAACACTATCTTCCACCACAATAACACGCAGTTACCTACACATGGCAGATGCCGCCCACCCTGATCGGAGGGTCTGCCTTACAAGGGTGCACTCGGCTAGAAATAGCCACACGAAATTTAATTTTTTATTGCTTCAATCATCAATCACTACTGATCTGCATTTAGGCAGTCGCCCAGGTGGCAGTTGTTTACTTAGTTGTTTACTTAGTCTTTTCTTAAATAATTTCAAGGAAGTTCGAAATTTATCGAACATCTCCTTTGGGAGTGGATGTCATGGGTAAGGTTTTTACGGAGTCAAGCCAAGCGGATACTGGAGAGTACCCGAAAAACTTCGCTCGGCGGTACCAAGAATACAACAGCCTGAAATATCTTAAGTCAGATACAGATCGACATTCTACTTCTCTGAGTCATTTACTTGGCACTGAAACTTACTCATGCGATCTTCTAATGAACTGACGTATAATTACTAAAAATAAATCATCGTTCACCTGGAATTACAAATAAAATCTTATGATTTTCACTATCTCCGATTCTTGATATCTTACTTGAGATTTGAGAATAATATTCCTGACAAGGAATCTAGTTGAGTACACAGTCACAAGTGCATAGGACCATTCGAAGGCGTCAGTACTAACAGTATTAGCTGCAAACGACTCACCATGCGCATAAGAAAATATTCTATACAGGAGATGCTGAGAGCTCCCTTCAATGTAATGTGTTCGGCACACTCACAAAATGGACATCATAGATGTTCACAGAACGTCCAAAAATACATTCAACATATACCATGAGCACGGAATGAAAAATGACGCGGTTTAGTGATCCCAAGAGCCGACCTCGCGGTATACGGTTGGCGTGTCTGCTTCTTACCCGGAGGCCTCGGGTTCTATTCCGGGGCAGGTCAGGGAATTTTACCTGGATCTGAGGGCTGATTCGAGGTCCGCTCAGCCTAGGTGATTTCAAATGAGGAACTAACTGACAGTGAGATGGCGGTCCCGGTCTAGAAGGCCAAGAATAACGGCCGAGAGGATTCGTCGTTTTGACCACATGACATCTCATAATATGCAGGCCTTCGGGCTAAGCAGCGGTCGCTTGGAAGACCATATCCCTTCGGGGGTGTCGCGCTTTTTTTTTTTTTTTTTTTTTTTCCCAAGTGATCCCAAACGTTCGCGCCAGCAAGGTCAAAGGTACTCCCTTTGGAAGTTATACAGCGTTCAGAACGATCACCTAGGTATCATTACTTCCAGAATACATAGATAATCATATCCATATAACGTGATGACGAGACTTGTATTGCTCGACTCCTGTCTGTGTATAAACATCATACACGTTTTAGAGAAAAATATCCCTCTTGGAGAGTGTATGGCATTGAAATTCATTCAACTTGGAACCACTGAACAAATTCAGCCTTTGGATATCTGCTTTTTCCGCGCCTACAAAACATATTATTGTATTTGAAGATGCTGAAGTACACAAACCTCGAGTCGCCAAATTTAGCAAAGCAAAGTCATTTCCGTACAGCCATGCAGGTCCTTGGAGGGGTGGAAGGTAAAGCTTCCTCTCTTCGTAACCTCGGCACTTCGTGGGTCTGAATGGTTAGCTCTACGCCCGGCCGCCTTTGCCCACGGGAATTAACCTGGTACTCATTTTTTGTGTAGGCTGAGTGAGCCTCAGGGCCATGTGCACCTTCGAAAGTGGAAATCTCGTTCCTTAAGTTTTATTTTTGGAGTTCCTGACTGGAAATCGCATTACTGCCTCGGTCAGGCAGCCCCCCGAGTCGGTAATATTACAGGCGCACAAAAGAACTGCGGGTTAAAATTACGGAAACTCCACCTCTCCAAAAACGCAGAAAACAGTCAGCGGGACGTAAAACCAGTAACAAAATTATTTTTTAACATTTTTTGCTAGTTGCTTTACGTCGCACCGACACAGACAAGTCTTATGGCGACGATGGGATAGGAAAGGCCTGGGAGTGGGAAGGAAGCGGCCGTGGCCTTAATGAAGGTACAGCCCCAGCATTTGTCTGGTATGAAAATGGGAAACCATGGAGAACCGTCTTCAGGGTTGCTGACAGTGGGATTCGAACCCACTATGTCCCGGATGCAAACTCACAGCCGCGCGCTCTAAACCGCACGGCCAACTCGCCCGGTAACATTATTATTTATTTATTTATTTATTTATTTATTTATTTATTTATTTATTTATTTATTTATTTATTTATTTATTTATTATAATTTGCTTTACGTCGCACCGACACATATAGGTCTTAATGGCGACAATATGACAGGAACGGGCAAGGAGCGGGGAAGGAAGTGTGAAAATGGCAAATCACGGAAAACTATCTTCAGGGCTGCTGACAGTAGAATTCGAAACCACTATCTCCCGGATGCAAGCTCCCGGCCAACTCACCTGGTTTTATTATTATTATTATTATTATTATTATTATTATTATTATTATTATTATTATTATTATTATTATTATTATTATTATTATTATTATTATTATTATTATTATTATTATTACATGAAATATCATAAGCTGCGAAACTACACTGGCGGAAAAATATCCAAACACCACCAAATAAGGAATGTAGAATACGGAAATGTTGTCAATATATTTGACGAGGTAATAAATTTGATTAAAGGTACAAGACTATGGGTTAATACCCGGGCGAGAAAAGCCATCGTAAATGTGCCATGCTGGTTCACTAATAACCGGTGTAATCGCCTGACTGTTGAATGCAGACATGCAAACGTGCATGCATTGTGTCGTACAGGTGCCGTATGGAGTTCCATCCCTGTTGCACTTGGTCGGTCAATACAGGGACGGTTAATGCCGGTTGTGGATGACGCTGGAGTTGTCGTCCAATGATGTCCCATATGTCTCGAATGGGGACAGATCGGGAGATCGAGCAGGCCTAGGCAACATGTCGACACTCTGTAGAGCACGTTGGGTTACAACAGCGGCATAGTGCCGTGCATTATAATGTTGGAAAACACCGCTGGAAAGCTGTTCATGAATGACAGCACAACAGATGGAATCACCAGAGGGACGTACACATCTGTAGTCAGGGTACGTGAGTGCTCCTGCTATCATTGGAAATTGCTACCCAGAGCAGAACTCCCGGTGTAGGTCCAGTGAAATGCCGCAGACAGTGAAATGCAGGCCGTCACCTGGCCTCCTTCTAACCATTACGCGGCCATCACTGACACCAAGGCAGAACCGGCTTTCATCGGAAAACACAATGGACGTCCACTCCATTCTGCAATGAGCTCTCGCTTGACACCACTGAAGTCGCAGGCGGCGGTGGTTTGGGTAAGTGGAATGCATGCTGCAGAGCTTCTGGCTCGGAGCTATCTTTCAAGTAACCGATTTCGAACAATTCGTTGCGTCACTGTGGGGCCAACTGCCGCTCGAATTGGGCGGTTCTCCCTCTCGATGGTGCCACGGGGACGTCCGGAGCACGGTCTTCTTGCGGACGTACCTTATCGTGACCACTGCTGCCAGCACGCATGCACAGTGGAGACAACTCTGCCAAGTCGTTCTGCATTAACGCGGAAGGAAAGTCTACCTTCACGTAAGCCTATTATACGGCTTCGTTCAACCGCAGTGAGCTGTTGATACTAGCATCTTCGTCGTCTTAAAGTCATTCTTGGCCCCATCAAAGTCACTCCGTCCAATCTCACAGGTAACTAACGCTCTAGCACAGTACAGCCCATAGAATTTAAAGCAAACCTGATGTGCAACGTCATGGGGCCGCTACTAGCGCCACGGCAATGTGATTTGAGGGAAATTTGAATTAACGTCATGTTTCAGATGTGTAAACACGCCTACCAACGTTCGTTAATGTAGCACAACCCCTTCTTAGCGTTTCGATACATTCTTTCGCCAGTTTACTTTATCTCAAGACTACACTGTATAAGCCTTTATTCGGGTGACCTACTCAGATAAACCTATCCTTTACAGTGAAACATGTATTTGACTTTTGAACTCTAATTCTACCTCATACTAAAGTCGAGGAATAAAACTAGTTTAGTGAAGGTATTGGCTTATTAAATGAAAGTGGGGTGTAAAGGGTAGGTTGTCCTACTCAAATGTCAACCTCAACTGCACGTGGTGCACCCTGCTTTCGACTGACGAGGCTCTGGCGACCGAGCGACTCCCGGGATAAGGAGTCCCCCTCTGCTATGGCAACGGCTCCCTATGAAGGTGGATGAGCTGGCAGGCGCTGGGGCATTCTCTTGCCCTTGAGGTGGGAAACCACCTCTCAAGGCGGAAGAACCATATATGGTCAACGGCATAGAAAGTCTTCAACGGCAGAGCAGGCGTAGAGACAACTAAAGCTTCACTGGCGGTTTGGAAGGCGGACGAAGGCTGCGGCAGTCTTGGAGCCTCCAGTCGTTGTAACTCTTATGCCACTGGGGACAGGTTCTGAGTCTGTCAAGAAATGTGTGATTGTTGATGTGCAGCAGCATTCCGATACTAAAAGATGTCACGCACAGGCGTCTTGTGAAGAACTCAGCACATACACTACAAGTCCTGCGGCAATCGGGGAGTTGTGACGGGAGCAGGATTGTGTAGTCTGGGAGCTCTTAGTGACAAACCGGCACGTAGGCGACGAATGTGTGGTCGCTGTTTTGCTTGAGGAGAGGCTGTAAAACAACTCTTGTGCTGCATTCGTGACTGAGCAGGCCTATTCAGGAACCACTATGTTCACCCTGAATGGGGAGGGGGCCTATAAAAGGTGCCCTAAACATAGTCAGCCTCAACACAACCCGACTGGGAAACCGCGCCCAGAGGATACACCATAAGCGGTCAGAAGAAAATAAAGATGAATTTTGCAACCTGGAATATCCATACTCTAATAGATAATGATACAGCTAATCGTCCAGAAAGGAGAACAACTATCGTGGCTCGTGAACTAAAAGGATTTAACATCGATATTGCAGCACTGAGTGAAACTAGAAGGCTCGATGAAGGACAAATTATAGAACAAGAAGGCGGATACACATTTTTTTTGGAAAGATAAGAACATTCATGAGCCCCGCGTTCATGGTGTTGGTTTTGCCATTGCAAACGAACTTATCCTTCACCTTGATGAACTTCCTTCTGGCTTAAATTAAAGATTCACGAGCTTACGCCTCAAGATCACCAGCAATCAGCGAGTTACAGTAATTAGTGCATGTGCCCCGACCCTCACTAGTGAAGAAGATGAAAAAGAAGCATTCTATTGCCAACTTGACATACTTCTAACAAGAATACCCCAAGCTGACAAAATCATTCTCTTGGGCGGCTTCAATGAGCGAGTTGGTAGACTCAACGCTATGGCACAAAGTAATTGGAAAAGAGGGAGTAGGGAAGTATAACCCTAATGGAACCCTTCTGCTCACGAAGTGCTCGTTAGACAGAAGGATAAAACATCATGGCAACATCTACGGTCAAAACACTGGAATTTGATTGATTAAATAATTGTACGCGCCCGAGACCAACGCGATATGTTAATAACAAAGGTTCTAACAAGTGCTGACGACTGCTGGACGGACCATCGACTTATACGCCCTATGATGACCTTTCACATCCACGTGCAGCGAAGGAAACTGAGAAAACTTACGAGACCTAAAATGAACACAGATCGTCTCAAGGATTATAACACTAAAGCAAAATTTCAACAACTCCTAGATGATAAACTGCCGGATGAATATCCTGAAAACACTGAAGAACACTGGGTAACACTGAAGACTGCAATACTATCAGCTGGTGAAGAATCGGTAGTACACCGTAGGGTCAAACACCAAGATTGGCTTGATGAAAATGACCAAGACATTCAGATTCTAATAGACAAAAGGAGAGAAGCACACCAAGCTTGGCTGAACAAACCTAGTAGTTCACTCTCTAAGAAACGAGAATATCAAGAAGCGAAAGCAGATGTTCAGAGGGAAATCCGTGTTCTGAAAAACGGCTGGTGGACGATGAAGTCTCAAGAAATGCAACATCTAGCAGAAACTAACAACACTAGAGCTTTTTTCAGCATGATAAAAACCGTATATGGCCCAACAGCTCAAGGATTAAACCTTAAATCTAGGGATGGCTCTACTCTTCTAAAAGACAGCACTTCCATTAATGCACGATGGAAAGAACATTTCCCTGAACTACTGATCAAGGATCCAGAGCTCAACGTAGTAGAAATCTTGAAAATTCCACAAAAACCTACAAAATCTCATCTTGGCGAAGTTCCTCCTTTACAAGAAGTTGAAAATGCTATTAAACGGATCAAAAGCAATAAATCTGCCGGATCAGATGGAATTTCTGCTGAATTTTTCAAGAGAGGTGGACGAATTCCTGCTGAACATACACTAATGCTCATAGTCAAAATATGGGACACTGAAAGATTACCTCCTAATCTCAGAGATGCTCTGATAGTTACAATCTTCAGAAAAGGAGACAGAACTGACTGTGGTAACTACCGTGGAATTACCCTTCTGTCTATTGCTGGAAAAATACTCGCTCGAATTATATCCAACCGCCTGATACCTCTCGCTGAACACTGCTTACCTGAAACCCAGTGTAGATTTTGACCCAATCGCAGCAAAACAGATATGATTTTCTGTGCTAGACAAATGCAGGAGAAATGCAAATAACAACATATCCCTCTGTACATGGCAGTCATAGATCTTGCCAAAGACTTTGATTCGGTTAAAAGAGATGCCCTGTGGAAGATCCTAGCAAAGATAGGCTGTCCTCAGAAGCATATAAACATTCTTAGATTGCTGCATGATAATATAAAGGGCATGGTATTTGTCAACAATAACCCTGGAGAAAGTTTTAAAATCTCAGCAGGTGTGAAGCAAGGTTGTGTGATAGTTCCCACTCTGTTCTCAATATTTGTTGGGACTATACTTCATCTTGTTGATGGGAAACTACCAAAAGGCATAGAAAGTGAATACAGAACTGATGGAGGTTTATTCAGTATCAGTAGACTACGAGCCAAAACAAAATTTCCACTGATGACAATGTTGTTCTTGCAAACTCTGAACAAGATTTGCAAGAATGATGAAGCCTTAACATCCAAAAGACGCACATCCTTTATCAGCCGTACCCAACTACACCTACGTATGTCCTACAATCACAGTCCAAGGCAAAGTCCTGAAGAACATAGGGCATTTCCCATACCTTGGCAGCCATCTCTCAGCAAATGCAAATATTGATGATGAAATTCAACACCGCCTTAAATGTGCTAGTATGGCTTTTGATCGTCTTCGGGTAAGGGTCTTTGAAAGACATAATATCAGTACTCTGACCAAGCTTCATGTGTACAAAGCTACCGTTATACCATCTCTTGCATATGGATGCGAAACGTGGACTACCTACAGAAGGCACATACGACGCCTGGTAAAATACCATAAACGTTGCCTGAGAAGGATCCTGAGGGTGAAGTGGCAAGATCGACGCAATAATATCAGTGTTCTGGAAGAAGCTAACTCCACTAGCATTGAGGCCATGATTATCAAGCACCAACTCCGCTGAACAGGCCACATCGTTCGCATGCCTGAATTTCGTCTCCCAAAACAAATTATGCACTCCCAGCTAAAGGATGGTTATAGAAAACTTGGAAGACTACAAATGTGTTACAAAGATGCGCTAAAAACCAACATGAAAAAGTGACAAATCGTAACTAACAACTGGGAAGCTACTGCATGTAACCACACAGTCTGGCGTCGTAATGTCTGGGAAGGAACTTAGCGCTTCGAGCAAGAAAGGCGAACATAAATTGACAATTGCAATGCAAGAAAACAACGTGAGCTCATGGAGAAAAACCAAACTACACAGCTAGTACCTAACATAACAAATGCTTGTCAAAAAAGAGGAAAAATCTGCGGTTCTAAGATTGGCCTCTACAGTCACTTAAGATCTCACAAAAACTTTCTTCAGGAAGACAATCATACTCGTCAACGAGGGATAGCCCATCACATAATGAAAGTACTGACTTCGTATGAATATCACATGCAGGAGAGAATATGGAGTACTTTGAGAACACTTGGAGTCTTCTAATGCCTAATCTTTAACACCACTAAGTGGCAAGGACGGTTGAGGCGCTGGTATTCTGACCTCAACTTGGCAGGTTCGATCCTGGTTCAGTCCACTGGAATTTGAAGTTGCTCAAATACGTCAGCCTCGTGTCGATAGGTTTGCTGGCACGTAAAAGAACTCCTGCGGGGCTAAATTCCGGCACCTCGGTGTCTCCGAAAATCTTAGAAGTAGTTAGTGGGACGTAAAGCAAATTACATTATTATTCTTTAACACCATTACATCGTTCACAGATGTCCGACTCGTTGGCTGAACGGTCAGCGTACTGGCCTTCGGTTCAGAGGGTCCCAGGTTCGACTCCCGGCCGGGTCGGGGATTTAAACCTTAATTGGTTAATTCCAATGGCACGGGGACTGGGTGTATGTGTTGTCTTCATCATCATTTCATACTCATCACGACGCGCAGGTCGCCTACGGGAGTCAAATAGAAAGACCTGCACCTGGCGAGCCGAACCCGTCCTGGGATATCTCGGCACTAAAAGCCATACGACATTTCATTTTCATCGTTCACAGATTTACATGATACAGTTCGCAGTGAAAATATTGCATTCTATGAGAACAAACAAAGAATCTTGATTTTAAAAATCACAGCAATAAGAATCTTTTGTGTGTGTGTGTGTGTGTGTGTGCAGTGTGCCATTGGGCTCGCCAGTTGGATTGCTTTAGCAGGTTATGAGTCCTTATTTGCTAACTAGATTTGTCCTCTTGAATTCCAGCTTTATCTTCATTTTGTGATCCTTCCTACTTTTAAAGACACCACTCAAATTTATTCGTCTACTGATGTCATTCCACGCCATTTCTCCACTGACAGTTCTGAGCATACCACTTAGTCGAGCAGCTCGTCTCCTTTCTCCCAAGTCTTCCCAGCCCAAACTTTGCAACATTTTTGTAACGCTTCTTTTTTGTCGGAAATCACACCGAACAAATCGAGCTGCTTTTCTTTGGATCTTTTCCAGTTCTTGAAGCAAGTAACTTAATCCTGGTGAGGGTCCCATACAATGGAACCATACTCTAGTTGGGGTCTTACCAGAGACTTATATGCCCTCCCCTTTACATCCTTACTACAACACCTAAATACCCTCATAACCATCTGTACCCTTGATTTACAGTCATAGTTATGTGATTACCCCAATGAAGATCTTTCCTTACTGAATTGTGTGTTGAAGATGAAATAAGTGTCCATCCCATTTCCATATTTTAGTAAATGATTGTTATATATTTTGCAGTGCTAACAATTAAGGACAATATTATTTATTTCGTGATTATTTAACGTGACTGAAATTGTACAGTTATGTTCATGGGAGCCCGCAAGTGGGGGAAAGACCCCCTCCCCCACTGGAATTCTAAAAAGGTTGATGTTTAATTGGTTTAATATCATACCAGATTGTACAATGTTGCTGACATTATAGTGGTTTTTATATTCAAGAAAATTGTTAATGTTCCTCCCCCCCGCTGGAAAAAATCCCATGTTTATATTGATATATTGTTACTTCCTCAAAGCATCTGTTCATGGTTACCGAGCGTGTTGGACACTTGGTACGGATCGTTTAGTTGTAAGCTTCCAATCAGGAGATGGTAGTTTCTAAGTCCTCGGCTGTCAGTATTAACGAGGGTTTTCCCTGTTTTCACCAGACAAACGCCGGAACTATATCTTAATATTGAGACCATAGCCACTATGTTCCCCATCCCAATGTTACCAAACTCTTGTATGTGTTAGTACGACGTTAGCTAGCAAAAAACTAATACAAGTTTCAGATATACCTATAAAATTATTCATTAAATACATTTAGATTTAAAGGTGGTGCTAAATATTGGCTATTACGGAACACATTGCTTTGCTGAAGAGCTTTTCGTCTACAGTGCGAGTGAATCTATTTACTGCAACGTTCACTGACCGCTGCAGCCTTGAAAAATAATGAATGGCTACTAAGTTTACTTTTATCAATAATAAGCATTTCTACAACGTAATCTACCAGGCTAGATGTGCTTTAATCTAGTAGTAAATGCTTAAATTAATTATGGCGTTATATGGCAGAGCGCAAGATGACAGGGAAATGTAATATTTAACAGTTCGAAGATTAAATAATTATAGTATTATGATAAAGTTGGAAATAATAATTTTATTTTTTGCTAGTTGCTTTACGTCGCCCCGACACAGATAGGTTTTACGGCAACGATCGGACAGGGAAGGGCTAGGAGTGGGAAAGAAGCGGCCGTGGCCTTAATTAAGGTGCAGCCCCAGCATTTGCCTGGTGTGAAAATGGGAATCCACGGAAAAACCTTTTTCAGGGCTGCCGACAGTGGGGTTCTAACCATTTTATTTATTAATTTAATGCATTTTCAACAGTTATTATTATTGAAATGAAAATGAAAATCCATAGCATGTTTTCATATATTCGACCGGGTCAGGAATGGAATGAATGAAGCCCCATCTAGCGGCGAGGATAGGAATTGTGCCGGCTGCCGAAGATTGTCGCACTCCTCTGGGGCAATGATTCATGAATGATAGATGAAATGAAATGATAGTGGAGAGTGTTGCTGAAATGAAAGATGACAGGGAAAACCGCAGTACCCGGAGAAAAACCTGCCTCACCTCCGATTTGTCTAGCACAAATCTCACATGGAGTGACCGGGATTTGAACCACGGAACCCAGCGGTGAGTGAACGGCGCGCTCCGCCTTAGCCACGGAGGCTTAGTTATTATTATTATTATTATTATTATTATTATTATTATTATTATTATTATTATTATTATTATTATATGTTCCTGTGCTTTAGCCTGGAATATGTTTGAACATTGTCTCCATCCTGTTTTTGTTTTGAAGGTGCTCAAATAAGTCAGCCTCGTGTCGGCAGATTTATTGGCACGTTAAAGAACTTCTTGAGAACTGAATTCCGGCACCTCGGTGTCTCCAAAACCGTAAAAAAATAGCTAGTGGGACGAAAAGGCAATAACATTACTATTATTGTTTTGTCCACGGACAGATGAATGTCTATAATGGCTGATTCTAACGTTGTACATCATTCTTTCATTGATGTACGTACTTCAGCCGATATTGTTTAAATACTTGATGACTATCACTACCTAAGAATGTGTGTGGCCTTGCTGCGTGCTGCGAGATTCCCGCGTGAAGACTTGGCCCGTGGAATAAGTGAGAAACACAGCTGTCCTTCACTTGGGTAAGGCGTGGCCTTGCTTAACGTTGGGAGTTTCCGCTCTTCAGTTTTCACAATACTCCCTTCTTAGAAAACAATATGACATGACTGACAACTTTTCGGAGAAAGTTATTTTATTGTGAATGATTGATCGATTCACTGATTCATTCATTCATCCAGTGATCGATATTTTGGTGTAAGAGTTTTTCAGTCGTCAGTCTTCGTCGTGAAGAAAGCATCGTTGTCCTCAAAGACAGTGGAAAGAAGTATCGCTCCTGCACTACGGACTGAGGGCTGAGAACGAGAGTAGACCGAGCTCGATAGCTGCAGTTGCTTAAATGCGACCAGTATCCAGTATTCGGAAGATAGTTAGTTCGAACCCCACTGTCGGTAGCCCTGAATATAATCAGGCGACGATGGGATAGGAAAGGCTTAGGAGTGAGAAGGAAGCGGCCGTGGCCTTAATTAAGGTAAAGCTCCAGCATTTGCCTGGTGTGAAAATGGGAAACCACGGACAACCATCTTCAGGGCTGCCGACAGTGGGGTTCGAACCCACTATCTCCTGGATGCAAGCTCACAGTTGCGCGCCCGTAACCGCACGGCCAACTCGCCCGGTATAACATATATCTTGTTAAATGATGTTGTACAGGCTTCAGAATATGTCACATGGCCATGCGCGAAAGGAGCCTCCACGAAGACTGCTATTATACAATTACAATACGATGAGTAGCAATCGGGCGTACCCTGGGCAACGTCAGACTATATTACGAAATGTGCTGACGGCAGATCCTTTCAAATCCAGAAGCAGTTGTAGATATTATCAACTCTCGTGCAAAAGGTCTTTTTCAAGACCAACTTTGAACATCATATCAGGAAATATAGAAGGAATAGCTGGACCAAAAGAAGAACTCTTCCATAACCTGCGTCAAGAATTCCAGTGTGATATGTTATGTATCCAGGACACCCATAGAGATGATTATCACAGAAGACCTAAGGTACAAGGCATGGACCTTATAATTGAAAGATCCCATCGGCAATATGGAAATGTAGTTTTGATAAACATGACTTATCGGTGCTTTCCACAGCTTGTACTGAGGAGGATAATATTAAAATCCTGTGTGTTGAACTGAACAACTCGGTATACAAACCACCTATTGCAAAATTCATCTTTAAGGAACCAATTAATATCCACAATCAGAAAATTAAGTTCAACTTAGGAGATTTCAATAGTCATAGTAATGTTTGGGAATAAGTCCAGGATGATGAAAATGGTGAAGCTGTATTGCAGGGGGGTTTAATCCAACAACGTACGCTTAATTCACGACAGTAAATTACAACCAACTTTCAGCAGTGGACGCTGGAAACGAGGGTACAATCCTATAGTGAAGAAACCGCTTCACAATGCCACAAGAGTATTGGTTCCCCAATTCCAAATACCCAACACAGACCTATTGTAGTCAGATTATTGCAGCCGTAAGACCACCAATAGTTCCATTCAGAAGACGGTACAATTTCAAGAAAGCAAATTGGGATATGTTTTCTGAGGCACTAAACAGCCTTGTGTTGAAAATACAACCATGTCCTGAGGCATATGTTGATTTTATAACAGCCGTTCATGAGTCATCTGGTAAATCTATCCCACGTGGATGCCGTACCAACTACATTACAGGACTCAGTAAATACATCTATTTGTTAGAAGAGTTCATTAAACTCTTCGAAGAAAACCTTTTCAGCGAGCAAACATCAGATGCCGCTATAAAACTTACTCAGTCTGTGGCAGAAGGTAAGAAAACTCGGTGGATATAAACGATAGAAGGGCTAAACATGAGCAAAAGCAGCCATATGGCATGGAGATTGCTACGCCGACTAAGAAATGATCCAACGAAAAACCCATGTACACATTTCTCCAAATCAAATAGCTCAACAGCCTTTTAAAAATGGTAAAACAGACAAACGAGGTAAAGGACCCAAGATTCAAAGACAAGAACATCTGAAAACTAATGAGCTATCAAAGCCATTTTCACAAAATGAGTTGCAAAAGGCCATACAACAATGTAAGAACAACAAGTCAGCTGGATTAGATGATATAGAAATAGAGCAAATCAGGAAATTTGGACTAACAACACTGAAATGGCTTGTGGAACTCTTTAATAACTGCTTAAGGCAGAACAAGATTCCGAAAATATGGAGGAAAACTAAGATAATTGCTATCTTGAAACCTGGGAAAGAACCTTCTGACCCCAAGAGTTACCAGCCCATCTCATTATTATGCCATTTTTATAAGATATTTGAAAGGTTGCTATTGAACCACCTATCACCAAAGATTGACAATTTACTTATACCTGAACAGGCAGGCTTCAGACCCCAGAGAGATTGTACAGCACAAATAACTCACTTAACACAACACATAGAGGATGGGTTTGAGAAGGGCCAGGTCACTGGAGTGGCATTTATTGGTCTCTCATCAGTCTGTGATACAGTTCAACACCGCATAATGCGTCACAAGATGTACAGCTTGACCCTGGACTTTGGTTTCGCTAAAATTATTGCCACCTTATTGCACAACCGAAGATTCTACGTTGAATTCCAAGGAAGTCAGATCCGTTGGAGGATCCAAAGGAATGACTTACCCCAAGAGAGAGTATTGTCACCAATACTCTCCAACATTTGTACAAATGATTATCCCAGACCACATGCAACCAAAAGTTTCATATATGCCGACGACTCTGCTTTGACGGTACAGACAAGTGATTTTGAAGAAGCAGAACAGATGCTTACAGGAGCGGTAGAAACCTTTTCTGACTACTACAACAAGAACCACCTGAAGCCAGACCCACAAAAGACTCAGGTCAGTGCTTTCCATCTTCGAAACAGACAGACAGGAAGAAAACTGAAAGTGACTTGGGAAGGCACCGAATTGGAGCACTGTTTGCATCAAAATACCTTGGAATTACCTTAGACAAGTCACTCACCTACCGACGGCATTGCCTAAACACCAAACACAAGATGTCAGCCCGTAAAAACATAATTCGGAAACTTCTTGGTAGTAATTGGGGTGCTGAACCTCAGGTAGTCCGTACTTCTGTCATGGCACTTTGCTTCTCCGCCGGTGAATATGCCTACCTAGTGTGGTATAAATCCGCCCATGCAAAGCAAGTAGATGTGGCCCTTAATAAAACTGCGAGACCAATTTCTGGATGTTTAAGGCCAAATCCATTTTACAAACTGTATTGTATGGGAGGAATTGCTCCTCCTGATATACGCCGGGAAGTAGCCGCAAATGCCGAAAGGAAAAATGTTGAAGAAAATGAGCAACATCCACTACACAGACACACTCCACGAAAGCCTAGATTGAAATCTAGGAGGAGCTTCCTACAGTCAACATCTCCACTAAATACATCTCCGAAGAAAGCCAGAGAAAAATTGCGGGCAGCCAGAACAAGTCATCTTCAAACATAGACAAAACCAGCTGAATGCTTACCAACCAGACACAACTTGGACTGGATCACACGGAGATCACTGAACAGGTTAAGAACAGGTGTTGGAAAGTCTAAGGACAACCTAGTGAAATGGGGATATTTGGATGTATCACCACTATGTGAATGCGGAGAGGTGCAGACTACCAAGCATCTGTGTCAGTGCTCGTGTTGCCCTGATTCTTGGAGTGAGGAGGATTTGCTCAAGGCACAAGGAAATGCAGTCGCAGTTGCTCGTTTCTGGGTAAAGACTGTTTAATACCATTTTGGTATATATGTGTAAAAATTCCTTCTGTTTTATGGTTGCTAAATTGTGATGTAAAACCAAAACAAAAATGTTCTATTGTATGCTTCTGACTCGAGTAAAATATATTTAAAGTAGGAATGATCTAACAGAAAGAAAATCAAAACAGGCTGAGGCAAAGAACTGCGACAACACTGAATAAGACTCTTATCCATACATTAATGTGTATAACGAATGAAAGCTAGTTAAATGAACAGTGTGAAGCTGAGATAGAATACAGAAACACGTCTGATCGTATTGCTGTAAGTTAGACATCTGTACATAGAAAAACGTTTAATAGTTTTCCTGTGACGCATCTGCCGGCTTCTTCTATAAAGGCAATGAACTGTGACAGCACACAATAAGCTTCTTTATATTTATGTGCATTACTTCTAGAGAAGAAATTTATACATTTTATTGAAGTTTCTTTTACTGCCATGATGTTTGATATAGCATGCTACTGTATTTGATATTACATGAAGAAAGCCACGGCCTAGGCTAAGACTAGGTTTTGTTGAAGATATTTCTTCTATTTCTCGGCCTTGTAAATAGCGAAAGCAACACTACGGTGCTATTCACAGTCATTATGCTAATACGAGTATGGAAATGCGAATCCAGACACAGTAGTTCGAGCGAGGGGGCAAGTGAGGCGAAAAGGAAAGAGAGTGAAGAGTGAAACGGCACTCCTTCAGCATTTTAGAGAGGCCCGAAGGAAGTGAAAATATAGAGTAGAGGATAGAAAAAGGGTGGTAGAACAGGGTCATGGGAGGGAGAAAAGGGAGAAAAAAGTAGGTTCTGCAGCCGTTAGGAAAGATAGGAGAGACCAAGAGGGGAGGGATCAAATTAAGTTGGTGAGGTTGTGGCTCTGGTTATCAGGAACTCCACTGTTAGGCATGTAGTAGAGTGTGTGGAATAATGGGAACCAACGAATTAGGTTAAAGCAGATGTTGGGGAAAGTAGAAGAGAACGAGGAAGGTAAGGAGCAGGTTTATCACGTTGGGACCAACAATTTAAGGCAAGCAGATATAGATACCGACATAGTTGAAGATGTGTGGGATCAGGTTAATGGAGCACGGAAGAGTTTAAGGGAGCGGAGATTGTCATCAGTAGAATGCTATGTAAGAGGAATAGACTGGAGGATAACGGGGGATTTAAATGAGACTATGAATTGGGTATGTGGAAAACTGGGAGTGAGATTTACAAATTCTAATGGGTGTGTAGTAAATAGGGATTTGCTCTCAGATCACCTTCACTTGAACCATAGTGGTTAGGAGGTTTGTTTGTTCAGAAGGGTTGTAGGGAGGTACATTTAGGGAAACAGAGTGGACTAGGGAGCGATGATAAGAGTACAGGGAACTAGGAGTCGAGTAAAGATGACATAAAAATGTTAGTGGTATACTGTAGAAGTATTGTAAAGATGGACTAGAATTAAGTAATTTATGCATTTACCAGATATTGTTATAGGAGTTGACTCATGGCCGAGAAGTTATATCAGGGATTCTCACGGAATTGGAGTGTTTACTATAGCATAGGAATGGTAGGAGTGGGAGTATTCATACTCGTGAAAGAATAATTTTTAAACCACGAAAAAGTTGAGGATAGGAATCATGCAAGTTTAGGTGTAAGGCTCATATCTAAAGATAACAGATAATTTAATATTTTGGGGGTATACATACCTAGAACGAGATGGCTCAGAAGCTAATGCGGAATTATTTGATAATCAGCTATATAGAAAACTACACAAAAATAAATGTGATTGTAGCGGGAGGTCTGAATTTACTAAATTACAATTGGGAAGATAACGAGAATGACAGGAAGTATGTCCAAAAGAATGGTAGATAAGTTAATTTGTGAATGACAGCTGAATCAGAATGTGAAGGAACCAATTAGAGAGAAGAATATTCTGGACGTGCTGGTGGTAAAACCAAAGGAGTTTTGTAGGGAAACTGTAGTAATAGATAGTCTGAGTGATCACGGAGCTGTTTTCGTCGTAGTTAAAAATAACTGCGATAGAAAGGAAGGTTGTGGACGTGGGAATATTAGGCAGATCCACATGGCTGATAAGACAGGCATGTGGGAGTTTTTTTAGAAATGAATTAAGATCGGTTGAAAAAATTAAATAAAAATATAAGCAGAACGCGAGATGGGTTTAGAGCAATTGTTAGGGAATGTGAAAACAAGTACGTACCTTTGAAGGTGGTAAGGAATGTATCAGGTCTGCTATATTATAACCAAAAAGTAAAGAAACTAAGAAGGGGGTGCAAATTGCAAAGAAAATATAGTAAGAAATGGTCGTGGAAGTAAGGAGAAATTGAAAGATTTTATTAGGAAACTAGCAAGATACCCGTGCTTCGCTACGGTATTATACTGAAATTTATAATTGAATGCTTATTGTTTTAGATATATAATCCGCCGAAATTCGCGATCTGACTCGTTTTCTATTATTTTACGGCACGTTTCCTCCCATTCTTCAATCTTCCTTTCCAGCAATCGATTTCGTACTTCCCGGGCTAGGCTCTGGTATTCCTCCCGGTCAGTTGGGTCCGTAAATCTTTGCCATCTTTGCCTATAATCATTTTTAATATGGATAAAATCCTTCAGGAGATCCGGCGTGATGTCATACTGGGTGCCTTGCCGGCACTGAACCCGCGGCCGGACTGCATTCTTAGTCATGACCCGTCCAGGAGCCGTTTCCAGCGCGGTCCGCACATTTGACGACGGTCCGGAACATTATTATTATTATTATTATTATTATTATTATTATTATTATTATTATTATTATTATTATTATTATTATTATTATTATTATGTGTTGCTGGAATGGCTGATGACAGGGAAAACCGGAATATCCGGAGAAAAACCTGTCCCGCCTCCGTTTTGTCCAGCGCGACTGTCACATGGAGTGACCAGGATTTGAACCACGGAACCCAGCTGTGAGAGGCCGGCGTGCTGCCGCCTGAGCAACGGAGGATCCTTATAAGTACATTAATAACAGTAAAATCAATTGGTCTCACCTCCTTCTACACCCCACCTCCGTTAAGTTTATTTACCGCAACCCCCCCCCAAAAAAAAATTAAAAGAAGGCTTGTTTCTTTATGTTTAAGGGAGATTCCAAACACCAATGTTTACGTCTATTACCTTCAGTTTTGAGATATAAGTATCCCCATAAAAATAATTTACTTTTTTCACTTCATTTCACACTACTATCCCCCCCCCCCCCAAGTGACGTGTCCCGCAAAAAATACTTGTTTCTTTAATAGTACAGGATCTTCTAAATACCAATTATCACGACTCTAACTTCTTCAGTTTTTGATTTATGTGTTCTCATGAAAGGAATTCAACTCCTTTACACTCCCGCCCTCCAACATGGTTTCCCCCCCAAAACGCGTTTTTCTTTGTTTTTAAAGGAGATCCAAATACGAATTTTCACGTCTGTAACAACTTTAGTTTTTATTAGATGTATGTATTCTCATACAATTAAGTCAATTAATTTTTCAATTCTTTCACCCCCCCACTTTATTGTATTTTCCGAGAATACGTGTTTCTTTACTTTTAAAGCAGATTGCAAATATCAAATTTCACGTCTGTAACATCTCCATTTTTGAGATATCAGTAGCCTAATTAAAATAATTCAACACCATTTTCAGTCACTTTTACCCCCCTCCACCCAAGTGGTATTTCCGAAAACTAAAAATACACGTTTCCTTATGTTTAATAGAGATAAAAAATACCATTTTTCACTTCTGTAACATGTTAAGTTTTTTTTAGATATACTGTAAAAATTCTCATTTTAAAATTTCACCCCTTTTGAGTTCCCCTTATGTGGAGTTTCCAAAAACAAATCACCTATGTTTCTTTACATTTACAGGAGATTCCAAACACCCACTTTTTACGTCTGTAACATTTTACGTTTCCAAGATATTCTGTAGATATAGTCTTTCAAAAAATTCACCCCAATTTGTCACTCCTGTTTAACAGCCATTAATTGGATTTTACAAAAACTAAAAAATACGCGTTTCTTTATTTTTAAAGGAGATCCCATATACAAATTTTCAGTTCTGTAATATCTTTCGTTTCTGAGATATATGTATCCTCATTAAAGGCATTCAACCCATTTTCACCATTTACCCCTCCTATTGGGATTTACAGGAAACACAAAAATACGTGTTCCTTTATTTTTAGAGGAGATTCTAACTACCAATTTTTACATCAGTAAATTTTAAAGTTTTAAGATGTAGACATACTCATTTTAAAAATTTCACCCCCTTTTCACCCCCCAATATTTGGATTTTCCAAAAACGAAAAAGTACGTGTTTCTTTACCTTTAAAGTAGATGCCACATACCAATTTTCAGGTCTGTAATATCTTCAGGTTCTGAAATATAAGTAGACTCATGAAAGGCATTCGACTCCCTTTTCAACCTTTTCCACCCTTCCTATTAGGATTTTCCGAAAATAAAATATACGTGTTTCTTTAGTTTTAAAGGAGATTCTAAATACCAATTTTCACATCTATAACCTTTAACAGTTTTGAGATATAGATACACACATTTTAAAATATTACCCCCTTTTCACCCCCCTTAATTGGATTTTCCAGAAACAAAAAAATAGGTGTTTCTTTATTTTTAAAGGAGATCCCAAACACCAATTTTCAGGTCTGTAATATCTTCAGTTTCTAAGATATAAGTAGCCTCATTAAAGGCATTCAACCCCTTTTTCACCCCTTTTCACTCCCCCTATTGCGATTTTCCGAAAACAAAAAATACGCATTTCTTTATTTTTAATGAAGATTCTAAATACCAATTTTTACATGTGCACACTTTAAAAGTTTGGAGATATAGATTCACTCATTTTAAAAATTCACCCCCTTTTCGCCCTCCGATTAATTGGATTTTTCAAAAACAAAAATATACGTGTTTCTTTATTTTTTAAAGAGATCAAATGTACCAATTTTCAGGTCTGTAATATCTTCAGTTTCTGAGATATAAGTACCGGTATCCTGATTAAAGGCATTCAACCCATTTTTCCCATTTTCACCCTTTTTCACCCCTCCTGTTGGGATTTTCTGAAAACAAAAAAATACGTGTTTCCTTATTTTTAAAGAAGATTCTAAATACCAATTTTTACATCTGTACACTTTTAAAGTTTTGAGATATAGGTACACTCATTTTAACATTTCACCCCCCTTTTCACCCCCTTAACGACGGAATATCCAAAAATCCTCTCTTAGCGAGCACCTACATCTTAATATGAATGTATCTACAAAATTTCATTCCTTTATGTCCAGTAGTTTTGGCTCGGCGATGATGAATCAGTCAGTCAGTCAGTCAGTCAGGACAAGTTATTTTATATATATAGATGAAGATTCTAAATACCAATTTTTACATGTGCACACTTTAAATGTTTGGAGATATAGATTCACTCATTTTAAAAATTCACCCCCTTTTCGCCCTCCGATTAATTGGATTTTTCAAAAACAAAAATATACGTGTTTCTTTATTTTTTAAAGAGATCAAATGTACCAATTTCAGGTCTGTAATATCTTCAGTTTCTGAGATATAAGTACCGGTATCCTGATTAAAGGCATTCAACCCATTTTTCCCCATTTTCACCCTTTTTCACCCCTCCTGTTGGGATTTTCTGAAAACAAAAAAATACGTGTTTCCTTATTTTTAAAGAAGATTCTAAATACCAATTTTTACATCTGTACACTTTTAAAGTTTTGAGATATAGGTACACTCATTTTAAAATTTCACCCCCCTTTTCACCCCCTTAACGACGGAATATCCAAAAATCCTCTCTTAGCGAGCACCTACATCTTAATATGAATGTATCTACAAAATGTCATTCCTTTATGTCCAGTAGTTTTGGCTCGGCGATGATGAATCAGTCAGTCAGTCAGTCAGTCAGTCAGTCAGTCAGTCAGGACAAGTTATTTTATATATATAGATTGAATCAGCTAAGAAGTCAGCTAAGGATAACATGAAGGCAAGCATAACTGACAGTCATACAAATATTAGTGAAAAATGGAAGGGTATGCATAGTTATTTAAAGGCAGGATAGGTTCCAAGAATAATATTCCATGGATCATTAACGAACAAGGGCAGCGTGAGTATGATTTTTAAGGGCCATCTTTTTTTATAATCCCGTAGTTAGCACGCACGCCACAACAAGCGTGCGCGCCACCTCTCGGCTTTCTTTGCGAACAAGTAGGCGTCAGTTGTAGTTGTGTAGCTGACCCGTACGCTGAACTGCCGCGTGTGAGATACGTTCTTTAATACGTTTTTTGAGTGCAAGAAACATTTCGGCTGCAGACATTCATCGTCAGCTTTGTGATGTGTATGGTCATAATGAAATGAAAATGGGTAAGAGAGCTCAAAAGTGGCCGTGAAAATGTACATGACAAGAATGTTCAGGTCGATCACCTGCGATCACAGAAAATTTGGTGACTGGAATTGACAAAAAAAAAAATCATGGAGGCAGAAGATTAGCGATAACCATTCTCTCAATGGGTTTTCCTCAAGTATCTAGGTCTGTAATGTATAAAATTGTGTCTAAAAACGTAAATTCAGAAAGTTGTGCTCTCGATGGTTACCCAAACTCCTCACAGAAGATCACAAACAAAAGAGATAAGCCAGTTCCCTCACCTTTTAACTCCTTAACTTGAATCGAGTCATCTCAGGAGATTCCATTTCACCCCTGAATCCAAGGAACAGTCAATGGAATGGCGACACTCAACCTCTCTGTTAAGGACAAACCCAAACAAACGCTGTCACAGCACAAGATCATGGCAACTGTGTTCTGGGACAGGCGTGGTGTTTTGCTGATGGACTTAATGCCACGAGGAACGACGATCAACGCAGAAGCCTACTGCGTAATTGACCAAATTCCGACGTGCGGTTCAGAACAAAAGACTCGGCATGCTGACAAATGGAATTTTTCTCCTTCACGATAACGCAAGACCTCACATTGTTGTCCAGACTCGGGAACGGATAGACTCTTTCAGGTGGGAAGTTCGGATGACCCACCGTATAGCCCTGACCTTGATCCTACCGATTACCGCCTTTTTTTTGGCAGCTGAAACGTCATCTTGGCGGGCAGCGCTTCACCGACGATGAAGAAGTGAAAACGGCCGTGAACTCTTGGCTGTCAGAGCAGGCAGCAGACTTCTTTGAAGAGGGATTTCAAAACTTAGTTTTAAGGCATGAAAAGTGCCTAAATAAACGAGGCAACTATGCAGAAAACTAAATAAACAGATGTAAAACCTAAAAATAAATGTGGTTTGAAAATAAAATGTTTGGTTATTGTTATAAACAAAGGCTCTTAATTAAGAAACAGCCCTCATATATGTGAAGACTTACGAAAGGCAGAAGTATTCATTTAGCAGTATGGAAAGATTGTTGGTTACAAGGGTAGTGTCCAGGTAGAGGACGTGACTAATATTAAGAAGCATTGAAATGTACCTACGATAAGAAAGGCATCTATACGAGGTGGTCTTCCAGCCCCGTACTGTCCGACTCGTTGGCCGAATGGTCAGCGTACTGGCCTTCGGTTCAGAGGGTCCCGGGTTCGATTCCCGGCCGGGTCGGGGATTTTAACCTTAATTGGTTAATTCTAATGGTCCGGGGGCTGGGTGTTTTTGCTGTCCCCAACATCCCTGCAACTCACACACCACACATAACACTATCCTCCACCACAATAACACGCAGTTACCTTCAAATGGCAGATGCCGCCCACCCTCATCGGAGGGTCTGCCTTACAAGGGCTGCACTCGGCTAGAAATAGCCACACGAAATTATTATTATTAGCCCCGTACTTTCTACTTATAAGTGTCCCGCATAAAGTAGTGACGAAAGGGTTATCTTATCGCTGGTTTACAAAGGAGCGCTATAGCGTGCTGTATTTCGGATGCCGCTCTGCAACAGGGCGCATTTGTAAACACACCAAAGATGCAGAAAGTAAAGTGTAATAACTCATTAATTTATACACGTACAGACATTGCACGCTACGAAAAAGTTACTTCTATGTGGTATGTGTTTTGAACGACCCATAAGGTCTTAATGGCAACTCTGTTTCACGAAATACTTATATACAAGGCAGAAAGCTATGTGGAAACTCCTGTGCATACTGTCTGCGAGCTTCCGGTGCATTCCGACCAGATTCTCCACAGATTTAAAATATCTGTGTTTTGTCGTTGTTGAACATACCAGCCATTATCGATATGTTGATAGCAATTGTAGTGCTACTTTACAAAAATACGAGCCTACTACTGAGCGTTCTAAAACGAGGCTTACTAACGCAAGGGGACTCATTAGAGGAGTAGAGCTGGAGAGCGGCCGTCCAGTTGTTATCTCTTCATATCCTTACGTAATTAACCTGTAGGCAGTAATACCCCTGTTATTAGACATCCCATCTATCACTAGTGCATGCGGGACACTTATATGTAGAATAAACGGCGCTGGCGGGACAGCCGGTATCTATATATCCCTATTCTGTTTGTTATTCAGAGCGTCATTGAGAAAATGACAATGTTTCAGCAGCTGAAATTAACACCACATATGCATTGTTATTACTCCTTTACGATTAAAATACAATGAAACTCTCACAACAAGGAAAATAAAGGGAAGATTTAGCATATAAGACAACAAGGCTTGTACAAATAGCTTTTTTAAAACAATTCTTAGTTCCAGCTGGCTAAAGTGGAATAAAATGTAATGTTTACTCCACAAACTGAGGGGGGGACTGTCCCTCCTCATCCCACCCCCTAATCGCCGCTACTGTTTTTAGACACGCCAAAGATGCAGTAAAGGAAATCTGATAACTTATTAATTTATACGCGTATAGACATTCCACTCGATAAAAGAGTTGATTGTATGAAACAAAAACTAATACTGTTCGGCGAAATACGTTTGTAGAAGGCATACCTCTGTTTGGAGCTTCTGTTGCATTCCGACCTGGTTGTCCAGTTTAAAGTAATGTCTGTTTATTCATCGCTGCTGAACACACTAGTCATTGTCGATATGCAGACAGCAAATATAGTGCGGCTGTACCATACACCAGCGTAGAAGTATGCGGTGAAAAACGAGGTTTACTAATGCAAGGGGTGCATTAGACCGGTGGCGCTGAGTAACATGCTGCGAGCGACACTCCCGTTCTTATCTCTTCATATTCTGACGTAACCTGCCCGCTGGCCGTAGTTCCCCTGTGAAAGTCAGTTGGTAGACATCCCATTCATCATTTGTGCATGCGGGACATTTATATGTAGAAAGTACGGCGTTCGGGAGCCACCTGGTGTATATATATATACACACACCCTTCGCACTATAGATGTGATGTACACGATTCCATTGCCATTGAGACTGTCACCATTGAGCCTTGTGACCACAAAAGCAGTGGATTCGCCACTAATCTCGATTATTTTAGACTATTCACTTTTGACCCCTTCTCAGCCCTCATCCCAATATAGGCTGAACGTGTACTTAAACGGAATCCATAGCGTCACAATACATCTCAGCGGCACATAAACAATGGATTCGACATTATTTTCCACTATTTGTACATGTCATCCCCTTCCATTACCCACCCCTAGCGGGGGGTGTGATGCTTCATTTTCATAGTTTCATAAAATTCTGTTTAGTGTAAATATGACATTCCTGTAAGTGTAATCCGTGGTTTATCATTTAGGGCAAGTGCACGGTAATGATGGAAGGTCAGCTGTTGCGGAAGGCACACCGTCGTGTGTTCGGCGCTGTAGATTTTGTTAAGAGAAGTTACGAAACGAGACCAGTGTAATTTGTGAAAGGGGAGTGATATTCCGAAAGTCTGTTAAAATCTGCGTAGAAATGATGAGGGGAAAGTAACGGTAAATTTTTTGTACAGTAAGTTAAGTTGTGAGTTTCGGAGATGTTGTGTTGTCAATCTCATATATGCGAGGAGAGATGGTTAGTTCGTCGCAGATTGTTTTATGTAACAACATAGTGGGTCACCCAAGAGAGATATTCCATATTATTGTCGTGTAGAGTATTTGTAGTAGCAAGCGTTTCAAGTCTTGCAAAGATGGGAAGGAATGTGGATCAAGTTGTTGAAATCCTGTAATGTTGAAGAGACTTTATGCCGCGATTTTCATTGTAGGGAACCAGAGAATTTATTTTTGAGTAAATTATATGGGAATAGGGTCAGTCCATAGTTAGGATTCCACGTGAAACCGTAGGACCGTGATGGCTAAGAATATTTCAAGTGACGTTTTAAATTAAATCTCTTTGCGTATTCTGTGTGGGTCAAGAATTGTATCTCATGCGAATTGCCAGCGAGGCGAGGTTTTCATTTGATACAGTCAAGATAATATGTGTTTTTTGTCAAGTGATAGCGAGTCCTGTTCCCGTTAGCAAGCCAGCTGTTGGGCGGTCGAACCAGTTTATTGTTATAAAGAGACTGTAACTGAGATTTTGTCATTTGTAGTAAATGTTTGGAATTAGAATGCATTATTTTAGAAGAGAGAATCCTCACCGCAAGTTGGGGGCTTCATTCATCCCATCCCTGACCCAGTCATTGACTGGAAAACAGGTTGTAGGTTTTCATTTTCATTTTAGAAGAGAGTTGTTTTAGTAGAGACTTGAGATTCTTCATCAAAGCGACGGAAATGACACGATGGTACGTTATGTTCTAAATAACCATTTTCAGGGATGTCAATTTTTGAGAATCGGTAGTGATGTTGTTCATTGTTGTTGAGGGGGTCCAAAGTTTTACGATTATTTTATTTGAACTTCACAATTACTCATAAAAACTACCCATCGAATTTCGTTCAAACTACTTCCTAAACCGTCTCAGGAATAATAAGAATAAATTGTGAAATTTTCAGCGAAATCGGTCCAGTAGTTCGGAGTCCATGCGAGACAAACACACACATACATAGTTTTACTTTTAGACATACAGTATATAGCAGTCAGACCTGGCCTTCTTGTGGGACGTCCTTCAGGTGCACAAAGAGAGATGGCGGCACATACTGCAATGAATTCGCTTGCTGAAGCCAAGTGTTCGTGCTCGTCACCATAACAACAGTACCATCGGTGCGAGCTAACGTGAACAGAAGAAGATAGACCACATCACCAATGTGCTGCCTGAGTTGAAGCAAACGGACGTGCGTGGCTGCCATCAAAAATCAAAAATCAAAATCACTTTATATACAAATGACGTATCTACCTCGGTAGCAAATGGTACACAAAAATACATTATTGTTTGTCCAACCCTTGTCCCGGTTCTCTACGGGGTCGGGTATGAGGTGAGATGAATCTGTCATGGCGGGTTTTTATGACCGGTTGCCCTTCCTAACGTCAACCTCATCAGAGGAGTTAATGAGATGAAATGAATGACGTGATATATGATAGTAGGGAGAGGGTGAAACCCGGTGTCGGCACATAGCCTACTCCTGTCGAATAGCACCAAGGGGTCTGCTCAAGGCTTAACGTCCCCATCCGACGGATGAATCACCATCAACAGCGTCATATGCCCTCACTCCATATGAGCACTGCGGAGAGGTTTGGAATTTAATCCAGGCTTTTGGCACTTAATCTAGTGATTAGAAATTGTATACCACCACCTCCTCTACCCTGCCGCCCAACATTCTGATGGTGAAATTTTTTTCGACGAACGGGACTCGAACCGGCTAACCTTGGTGTCAGACCGTTTTAGACTTCAGCGCCTTAACGATCATGGGCACGAGGCGGGCTACACACAAAAAAATACATTATTATCAAGTAATAAATTTTAAATTAACAAGAGAAAAAGACATTTTCCTAAAATACAGTATTATACAATTTACACTAACAATTTTTCAATTAAACTCACAGCTCATCCTTAATAAACGTAGATTATTTACAAATGTCTACTCATAATATCTTCTGTACTTACAAACATAATCAACAACTCATATACAGTATGTGGAATTACTTCAAATACCGGTAATGCTATACAGCTGCTGTACGATTAAAATTTACATTACCGGGCGAGTTGAGCGTGCGGTTAGGGACGCGCAGCTGAGAGCTTGCATCCGGGAGATAGTGGGTTAGAACCTCACCGTTACCAGCCCTGAAGATGGTTTTCAATGGTTTTCCATTTTCACACCAGGCCAATGCTGGGGCTGTACCTTAATTAAGGCCACAACCGCTTCCTTCCTACTCCTAGGCCTTTCCTATCCCATCGTCGCCATAAGACCTACCTGTGTCGGCGCGACATAAAGCCAATAGCAAAAAAAAACATTGCATTTATTTATATTTTTACTCATTTTGGAACCTAACAAGCATAACGACCTGCTGCGTCTTAACCAGAGCACCTTTTGCTGAAGCTTTTCAGAGTTCCTGAAGGACCTTCACAGCTACCGCAGCGGTCCCAGGGCCCTCGAAATCCCCACTGTACTTCACTCCTACAGGCAGTCCCCTACTTCGGCTGTCCAATCTCCATAGACCAGGGGATGGAGTTAATTTATTCACAGAAATACTTTATTTACAATAACCTGCACAGGTCGAATGCCATCTAACATTTCTTTTCTCTGTTTCTGTTTATTATTTCTTGAAAATCTGTACGGATTTTGGAAAAGGATCAAGCACTACCCCTGGTAAACTGTTCCACTCCTTCACGCCCTTCCCAACGAATGAAAATTTACCCCAGTCGTTTCTGCTAAAATCCCTTCTAATTTTATACTTGTGGTCAGCCCTGCCGATGTAATTATTTTCTAACTGAAGCCTCTGACGTATTTCCCCCCATGCTTCCCCTGATGTATAGGCTTTCTATAATCCTTTAAGTCTAGTTTTCTCCCTTCTCTTACTTAAAGTTTTCCACCCTAGTTCCTTTAACATTTCTGATACACTACTCTTTCTCCTGAAATCCCCTGTTACAAATCTTGCTGCTTTCCTCTGCACGCCATCTATGTCTTTTATTAGGTATTCTTGGTGAGGATCCCAAACACTGTTTGCATATTTCATTTATGGACGAACCATACTTAAGTATCTTTTCTCTTTTAACTCTTTGTTGCGTCCTTTAAGTAGCCTCATTATGACATGTAACAATCTGTATGCTTTTCCAACAATGTCATCAACATGACCCTTCCAGTGCACATTAACTTCCTCACACCTAAGTATTTGCACGTGCCATATTGCTTGAGCCAAAACATTATAACCATTTACGACTTTTAAAGCAAATATATACTATCCAAAATGCTGGTAAATGGACTCCATGTGGTCACCAAAAGTATCCTCATAATAATAATAATAATAATAATAATAATAATAATAATAATAATAATAATAATAATGGATGCATGGTAGAACATGAAAGTAGTATCCTAGGTCGCGTACATAAACTGCTAATCCGGTATTATATTCCTGGGCCTTACCTGAACCCCCTGAAAACGATAGAAAAATAAGTAGGAGCATGCACTCAACATACTAAGACAGAATTTACTCGACAGTTTGGTTAATAGACTGGTAAAGAGGAACCGCGTGCACCTACAAGCGGACGAGGCATGTTCAACAGAGTGTTGCAAATTAGGCAGACGGAAGACTTTTCATCACTGTGCCCTGCAAAATGCGATCTCAATACAGTGTCGCAAATTAGACAATAAAGCGGCCTCCCTTCACTGTGAGTTACAATATGTTTGAGGCAGAGTTCAGCTCTAAATGTCCTCTCACAGATGGAACACATAGACACACGAGCACCACTGTACGGACCTGCTTACAAGCGGAACGGAAGTCGATCCCCACTATGACTGCTAGTAAAGACCTGACAATGACTATCTGACATTGTACCTTTTTACTCTATGGAATTTAATTACTTATGTAATCTAATCATTATGAATAATTGTGTGTATGGCCATTGGCTGCAATAAATTATTACAATATAAGAATAAAATGAGACAATAAGATATTTTTACAAAAAATATTGTGACATTAACAATTTAACAGTCTGTAATAGCTTTTTTGTACTCACAATTACACCATGATTTTCTATCAATATTTATACAATAAAACCACATAATTGGGTATTGTGTAGTTTCTTTCGTTGATCACATCGCGTAGTCCTTGGTTCATTTTTTCCGAGTTGCGGTCGCCATTCACGTTACCAGTTGTATTTTCTCGTCCAGTTGCTAGCTAGGATATACAATTTCCTTGTAGCGATGTCGAGTTTAAACTTAGAAGCGATAACCTTGCGATGGACTTGCTCCAAACGTATCAATGACTCACATATGAACTGATAAAAGGTTTTAAACTATTTATCGAGACCATCGACGATATTAAAAAACAGTGTTCACATGACACACACTAATTACGGCAATGTTATACTGAGAGCTGTGACGAAACCAATGGCACACACAGCAAATAATATAAGACTCAGAACAGTGTCTGAACTCATGATACTTGAGATCACGAACAGAATAATTTGGCATCCGCTAGCAGAACCAGTACAGTATAATCTGAATGATCTCTACTTCCCTGAACGCTCGTCACTTGGCAATTCAAACCACTTCGGTCGATGTGGCTTCCTGGAGTATCAACTTTAACTGAAAATAGTTCAAACGGTCCCAACTTGAAACGTGCAATTACAACCCTTCTTTTATAGTAAAGGATACGATGTTTAGGAGTAATAGATTAGAATGCAAACGTGGAAGTCGCAAGACTCATCTAGCCTACTATACTCTTATGTAGGTGAGACGCATGCATTTTAGGGGTTCTGCTAGAGCACATTCCTCAAATTTAACTTATCATCATTAAAGACAGAATTAGAAGGAAAATAGAACAATAATTGGATAACGATCAATACGGCTTTAGAACATAGAAAGGAACTAGGGATGCTATATTAGCATTACGTCAAATTCTGGTAATAAGGATAGAAGTCAACAGGAAAACTTATGTAGCATGTATTGACTTGCAAAAAGTCTTTGATAATGTTGAGTGGAAATTGCTGTTTCGAGTAATGAGGAATGTGGGACTTGACTGGAAAGACAGGCGCCTTATTCTGAACCTATATAAAGCTCAAAACACGGAAGTTAATATTAATTGTACCACAAGAGAAGCAAAAATTAGAGGAGGAATGCGACAAGGCTGCCCATTTTCACCAACCTGTTTGTACAAAATGCAGGTAGAGAAATGAGCAGCATACTAAAGGGGTGAACTTTAATGGTATTCAGGTGCACGGCATCTGCTTTGTAGATTATATTGCTCTCTTAGCGAATTCTGAAAAGGATATGAGTAAGATGCTAAGAACATTCAACAAATCCTTAGAAAAAATGAACTAAAAATAAATATAAAGAAAAAATTCATAATAGTAGACAAAAATGTCTACAGGTAGAGAAAACACTTAAAATTAAATAACACACCAATAGAACAATTCACAGAATTCTCCTATTCGGGTGGCGTAATTACCTCTGATAACAGATCCCTTTCAAAAATCTCTCTTCGTCCTTAAAACCGAGACTGGTCGCTTGATACTTTATTATTTCCTCTTTAAATATTTTGTGAGAGTTTCTCGTATTGTTTTTAGTGAAGTCTTCCTCAATTTGGGTGAGTCGGCTTTTTTCTTTTTGGCAACACATAATGTTGGATGTCTGCTTGTGGATTACCTTAAATTTTTGAAAATTCTCATTAGTTTGACACGAATACCATCTTTTCCATGTTTCCAGTCTCTTAGTGACAGCTTTTTCATATTCTTCCATAATCTGTGTTCTTGTTCCTTTTTGGAGGACAGAGTTCTTCACCAGCGTTCTCTATTTTGGTTTCTATGTCTTCCCAGTTGCTAGTTTTCTTTACATTTTTGGTTCACCTCCTAGTTGTTTCTTTGTTTTTCAACATTATATCTTTTAATTGTTATTTTCTTGACTCTGGTTTGTGGAATGAATTTCATTTTGATTGTCACGTGGTAATGGTCGCTATCAATGTAGGCTCCTTTTTTTACCTTTACATTCTCAATGTCTTTCTTGTTCTTATAAGAAATGGCTACACGTTTAATTTGGAATTCTCCTAGGATTGGATTAGGGGACCGCCAGGTTTTCTGTTTGATGCTTAGTTTTCTAAAGTAGGTAGACTTTAATTTCTAGTTACAAGGCCTTGCACAATTCAATTCGGCGCATTACATTCTTGTTCGTTCTCTTGTGGGCTGGGAAGTCTCCAAGAACCTTCTTGTAATATCTCTTCTTTTCAAATTTGAGCGTTAAAGTCACCTAGTAACACTTTTACACGATCATTTGAGATGTTATGAATTTTGTTTTCTAAGTGTTCCCAATATTCTTTATCTGGCTTTTTCTTCCTTCTTCATTGATGGGAGCATGAACGTTGATCACAGCATAGCACCTTAATGTCAAAGGAGACAGTGTATAAGACGGAGAATACAAATTTATGACCGATTTCACTATATTTCTGTTAACTACAAGGACAGTTCCAAGATGTGGGACGTTCTTTATTATTCACTTTCTAGGCCTTCTTTTGTAAATGCGGTATTTTTATGAATCTATTGTACTGTCATCCACGTATCTCGTCTCCTGTAATGCAAGTATAAGATTTTCTGATCTTCTAGAACGTTGGTAAGTTCTATCAACTTTCCCACTATAAGACGTGAATTAATATTGAGAGTACCAAAGAAGTTTTTTTTGTTCATAGTTTTTCTGCTAGGTTTTCAGTAGATTCTCCGACTCATTCTCGCATGCTGTTCCGGGCTCTTCAGTATCCTTAGGCCCAATTGCACGGCCTACTGCGGTGGTGGGTTCGCTTTTCCGGTTACCACCTGGAGTGGTATTTCCGTAAGTTTGAAAATTATGCGGAGTGGATTTTGGGCCACTTCAAGCTTAAAACTACGGTTGTGAGCCGTAGGGTATCATTTCCCAACCCCACCTCACGTGCGGTATAGACGCTGATCACAACACCGCCCACTACGGGATCAGGCATGTGCAGATCTAAATTTCGAAGACAGTTTATTCACCTTCGCTACCACTGAGCATCAAAATCTTCATCTTCCTCTGGGTTGCTCGGCTGGTAACGTGCTTGTGTTGGAGTAAAAGTGGCTACTTGAATTATCTTGCTGAATGCAATGATCGGCAACAACGCATTTCACTTACATTTGCCAAAGTCCAAGGAGACTTTTCAGGTCGATTCCTGGGACCTATTATTTATCTTCTTCTTCTTCTTCTTATTATTATTAGGCTATTATTTTTGTACAAACCTTGGCTAGCTGGTCAGAATTGAGGCCTTTAGAGGCCTTCGGTTCAGAGGATGCCGGGTTCGATTCATGAACGGGCCGAGGATTTTAATCGCGTTTGATTAATTCTTCCGGCTCGGGTCTGAGCGCCTGTGTTTGTCCCAACGCTCTCTTCATATTCATACAGTCCACCATACTACCAACCAGCAGAGCAACAAGCAATAGTATATCCCTCTACATAAGACTAGCGTCAGGAAGGGCATCCGGTCGTAAAACAGGGCAAAGTCCACATTTGATACAGTTCGCACCCTCGACCCCACAAGTGTGGGAATTGCGACTGAAGATTATTATTATTATTATTATTATTATTATTATTATTATTATTATTATTATTATTATTATTATTATTATTATCATTAATCTTGTGTACTGAATTATTGCTGGACAATTGATATGTGCGGATCTAATCCAGTCACAGTTCATAAAGCGAAAGAGATAAAAGTGACGTTAATTCACATACTGTACCGTACTGTAAAACTTTCATTTCAACATGTTCTATTTCTGGCTGATTTAAATAAATTAACACAGACCTGAAAACAATATCCTTGCAAACAAACTTTCTAGTTATAAAGACAGCTCACTAGCTCTGTCAGTATCACAAGGACAGCGGAGCTATGAAACACTCTTTACTCAACCGAGGTTGTTTTCTAGAACGTAATCCATCGATAACGCATTTTAACCGCTGTCCGTTACCTCAGGATAGACGGTTTTAATTTCCATTAGTCACTTTCCATTGAGGTAATACACCCCCCTCCCCCATGTTGTTGAGCCGTGTTCACAGACCAAATCGGACATTATAGTGAGTTTCTTCTCTCCGAATGTCACATCTCATGATTCTAGCAAACAAAGAAATTGTCTTCAAGAATTGTTTGACAATAAGATGTAGAATTTAAGTGCAGCACCGTCTCCCGAGAGAAACCTCGAGGTCCTTAGAGGAAGAGAACTGCACATTTCCTACATTATTATTATTATTATTATTATTATTATTATTATTATTATTATTATTATTATTATTATTATTATTATTATTAGGGTTGGCCCAATCACAGGCACCTGGTCGTCATGGTGACGAAAGGAAGTGTATAGGCACGTAATATTTTGTAATTGCGACTAATAAATTACATTCTGAGGTCAACACAATATTTTCCAGATTTTTCTACTCCACAAATAATAACATAGTACATAATATAAATGTTTACTTTGACGTAGTTTTAAAAAATCTCGACAGTAAAATTCGTAAAAGGCAAATAAACAAAGACATCAGGTACTACATTTCAACATTTTGTGGCAATGAAGAGCTTAATTTACAGACTGCACAATTCAAGTGAAGAAAAAGAGAAAATAAACTGAAAGCCATAATGAATGCATGAATGAAAAGAAACTGGGCAGAAGATAAACACTACATGATGTACTTGCCGAAGTTGTTTGTATGAATGAAATATTTCCTTTTCTCAGGAGATTATCAGCATTTTTGCAGTATTGCCAACATCAACAGCTTCTTGCGAAAGTTGACATCCTCACGGTTGCCGGACATTTGAGGTCACTGAGATATACTTGTGCCAACTCACAGAACTTCTCCAGCAGTCACAGGCAATTTGCGGTCACTGCAGCAGGGGGTGGGCCTCATTAGCTTAATCTCGGGGTATCTGGGTTTTAACCTACCTGAGCTTCTGTTCGCTCGTTCTAGATTAACTTTCTGGGAATGCTATGGGATTCAGCATTTTGAAACATAATTTACTCTCGACCAAAATATTATATTATGTACTCGGGTTTGAAGGTTGTTCATTAAATAACCAATAGGCCTACAGAAAATCCAATGACATCATCACTTTCCTCGCTTCATTTTATGTTTAATTTTACGTTAGGTTTTAAAGTTGTAATTATATTACTATTTTTATTGCAGGTGGAACGCAAAAAGTACCCGTTTTTAAATGTGTTTCAACCATGCGTCAATTTTAAGACATTGTTGCTAAAAAGACCGTCATCTGATCTAATCCCAACTTTCAACATAATATACATTGGGGTGTTTTATACTTTGTTTATAAATAGCAGAATTGCATGTTTCCAGAAACATGACATGACTTGTTCTCCTTCGGACACACCCAGGTGACGATTCTATGTTGACTTTCCCTATACTTTCTGTACATATAACCATTGTCATGTGCACAATGATGGCTGAAGGAATCAGTCTCTAAATAATTCGCGGGAGAGAAAAATGTTGTTTTCGAAGCGAGCGAGCAGGAGCCCAGGCAGGTTAGCGGTAGTAACATGTTAAGAGGAGCTAATAGGAAGTAAGTGGCAATGAGAGCTGAAGGTGATGAGATTGAACTGGTTAATACTATAGAGCAAAGCAAGTTAATTTTATATTTTATGCCCGGCTCCTATATTTTTTAAATTGTCTAGGATTGAATAATAATAATCATAATAATAATAATAATAATAATAATAATAATAATAATAATAATAATAATAATAATAATAATAATAATAATAATAATAATATGGGCTCGGCTATGGTGTGCAAGCATTCTGGTTTGACACAATTTGGGCTACCTGCATGTCAATTTCGAGGTTCCAGTTTACTTTACCAAGGGTCAGAAAAATAATTCTATTAGGCGACTTATTACTACTAGTAAGTCTTTGTATTTACCACGATTCATACAAAATAAAAGTATCGAAAATCTAGTGAAAATCGGTGATCTCCTCGTACCGCACATATAAGACGCTTGCTAAACCAATGCTTAAAATATTTTATTATTTTCATTTTTTACATGCTTCACTAGACCAGCTCCTTTTCCGAATAATCAGCGTACTGATCTTCAGGTCTTCGGTTCAAAGGGCCCCAGGTTCGATTCCGAACCTGACCGGAGATGGTAAATTCCTCTGGCTCGGGGACTACCAACCACCACGTAGAACACGAAACAATGAATACATCCCTCCACAACAAAAGATTTGGCGTCAGGAAGGGCATCGAGCCATAAGTCTGGGCTAAATCCTCATGAAGTCCCCAACAAAAAATTGGAAATACCGTATACCGTACATAATTTCTTACTATCGAGCGAGTTGGCCGTGAGATTAGAGTCCCGCAGCTATGATGAGCTTGCACTGGGGAGATAGTGGGTTCAACTCTCAGCCCTGAAGATGGTTTTCCGTGTTTTCCCATTTTCACACCAGGCTGTACCTTAATGAAGACCATGGCCGCTACCTTCCCAATCCTAGCCGTTTCCCATCCCTCCGTCGCCGAAAACAAGTGTCCGGCTCCATGGCTAAATGGTTAGCGTGCTGGCCTTTGGTCACAGGGGTCCCAGATTCGATTCCATAATTGGTTAATTCCCCTCGCACGGGGACTGGGTGTATGTGACGTCTTCATCATCATTTCATCCTCATCACGACGCGCAGATTGCCTACGGGAGTCAAATCGAAGAACCTGCATTTGGCGTGCCGAACTTGTCCTCGAACACTCCCAGCACTAAAAGGCATGCCAAACGTATTTCTTTCATTAAACAAGAAAATAAAAGCCCTGTGTATTAATTCATTCTCTCAATCAACTACTTCACTAATCAATTACAATCACTGACTGATTCACTCATTCGTGTGTTCATATATTTCTTTTCATTCTACTAGTCTGACATTCAATCATTTTCTCACATACTCGCAGATACGTGGGAAGTTCCCTAAGTAATAGTTTTCTTTATGTACAATTGAAATGTTGGAAGAGGCAAGTTCTTGGCATCCTCTGACAGCGAGTTCCATAGCACTACGGAACGCCAATAAAACTCCTTATGGAGGGCAGAGATACGGGTGAGAGGCAGAAAAAGTTGCATTCCTCCTCTCCGAGCTGAACGATCTGCAAGTGATTATTAAGATTGATGATGGCTAAGTTTTAACTAATTTTTCAGGTAAACATAGGACTTGTTTACAGATATCTTTACATGCCGATATCGTACGAGATTTAACATCTGTGGTCTTGGAATCTGGAGTCCGGCATTTTCCCATTTATCCACAGAGGGTCCTATTAATATTATTATTCATAAAGGTAAGGTAAGGATTATTCTGCCCGAAGGCAGGTTCGAACTTCCGCAGAGGTGTTCCTGAGCCGGAGTTTACGTACGGTAGGGTGGCCAGTTCCTCTACGCTCCTCCATTCCCTTACCCCCCACCAATAGCGCGTGGCAAACCATCCAACTCCTGACCACGTCCAATGTTGCTTAACTTCGGAGATCTCACGGGATCCGGTGTTTCAACACGGCTACGGCCGTTGGCTTATTCATAAAAAATAAATATAAATACATACATACTGCACCCATTCACAATATAATATGTATGTTTAATTCTTAGGTTGAGGTGTCTGATGAAAGGGTCCGACTACAAACTTATCCGGCAAATCGCAAGACTACCCCGGGCGTACTTGGATGACGGGATACATGTTCCAATTACTCTATACAGATGCTTGCAAGTGAACCCATATACAATAGTATGTTTCTCATAATTAAGGATCAGGTAGAGTGCTAACATACACTCAAATAAGGGCATATTTGTTGGCTTACTTGGAAGGATTAATATTTCTATTCTTTCATCCTTTATTAAATTAAGTCGTGTGGAAAATAAATTATATAATATAAAACAAATAGGATATACTGTAACTCCGGTGGACCAAAGGAATGACAAATATAAAACACAATAGGAAGGCATTTTGTTTACAGTTTATAAATATTGTTAGTCTGGTCACAACAATGTCCGAGTTGGAGTTAACTCCAAAAATGTCGTCTGAAAAAGACGACCATTGCGGAAACTAGTAAATTTCACACCCGGTATTCCTCATCAGTACACTTCTATCTCATAATTGCCAAAACAAGTAAAAATCGTAAATAACTTTCCAGGAAAATCACAAACTGGATTACAACAGTCGTTATCATACAATTAATTCCTTTAAAATTATAAGATTGGGAGTGAACTGTTTATTCTATTCTGTGATATTGTCTTCTCTGGCCCTTCTATTGGCTTCGCAGGTGATATTTGTACCTTTTCTTATTATTTTACAGCGATTCATCTTAATATGAATAAATAAAATAAATAAAATTAAAACATGTTCTCCTCTGTGGTGTAGTGGTTAGTGTCATTAGCTGCCAGCCTCGGAGGACCGGGTTTGATTCCCGGCTCTGGCACAAAATTAAAATAAAAGTAGTACGAGGGCTGGAACGGCGTTCAATCAGCCTCAGGAGGTTCGATTCCCACCTTAGCCATCCTCAAAGTGGTTTTCCGTGGTTTCCCACTTTGCCTCTAGGCAAATGCCGGGATGGTACCTACCTTAAGGCCAAGGCCGCTTCCTTCCCTCTTCCTTGTCATCCCTTCCAATATTCCCATACCCCTGCAAGGCTCCTGTTCAGCATAATAGGTGAGGCCAACTCTGCGAGGTACTGGCCCTCCTCCCCAGTTGTATACCCGACTCAAAGTCTCACGCTCTAGGACACTGCCCTTGAGGCAATAGAGGTAGGATCCCTCGCTGAGACCGAGTGAAAAACCAACCCTGGAGGGTAATCGGATTAAGAAAGGAAATAAAACATTCCGTAGACGCATATCTACCTAAAACCTGAGCAGAGTTATCATTCTAAATCAATCAGTGGACATACACAACTGTGCAACGTACGCCTTCGTAGCGTACAGTAGGCTAATTGTTAGTGCTACTAGCTGCTGTAATCAGAGGCCTGTTACTACCAGAGATTTAAGAATGGCAGGAGGGCTGGTATGAGGTTAAAATGATACTTGTAGCTCACCTCCATTGGGGATCGGCTGTGTCTGAAAAGAGCTCTACCACCTCGGGACGAAAACGGGAGTTTTGTCTAGCTTCATGGCTAAATTGTTAGCATGCTGGCCTTTGATCCAAGGAGACCCGGGTTCGTTTCCCGGCCGGGTCGGGGATTTTGACCTTCTTCTGGTTCGGGGGTTGCGTGTTTGTGCCATTAGATTTCGTCTTAGGTCATAGTCATCTCGAAAGACCTGCACACCACGCTTCTCTGAAAGCCATACGCCATTATTAATATCATGCCTCTATTAACACTAATCAGAAGGAATGTGGAAGATACCCGACCTTCGAAGAATGAAGGTATCGGAAAGTGAAGGTCAGCGAAGGGGCTGAAAATTAAAGACTTCCTAGGCTTTGCAAACCTAAAAACGTCGGGATCAAAAAGAGCAAATTTTTTTTTTTTTGCTAGGGGCTTTACGTCGCACCGACACAGATAGGTCTTATGGCGACGATGGGATAGGGGAGGCCTAGGAGTTGGAAGGAAGCGGCCGTGGCCTTAATTAAGGTACAGCCCCAGCATTTGCCTGATGTGAAAATTGGAAACCACGGAAAACCATTTTCAGTGCTGCCGATAGTAGGATTCGAACCTACTATCTCGCGGATGCAAGCTCACAGCCGCACGCCTCTACGCGCACGGCCATCTCGCCCGGTGGCGAGCAAGTGTTGACCAAGGGTGGTTGGATAGGAACGATGTGAGGATCCTGACTCAAGTAAGTTGAAGCAATGCCAGACTCGGCTACGGGAACCGTGTTTGCTAATCCACGCTCCGAAGTTGAGCTCTCCCAGGTCCCCCTTTCAATCACCTTTTATGTAGAGATGGGAGATAACATGATACTCTATCCTATTCCATCAGTGTAAGCTGTTCCAGAAATATTATGTTCCACCGGAGACCCTAATACAAAAGTAACTGTCTGAGCGAAACCAAGGAGAGGGTAGGAGTTTCTGATTGCCTAACGAATATTAGGAAGCATAGCAGCTCGCTTTAAGGGTGCGCTCCTCCGCAGGCGCGAGCGATAATTTTGTAACAGTTTAGAGGCAGTACTGATATCCCTACCCTGTTATTTGCTGGCCGGTTACAGATATTCTTTACTTATTAGAAGTGCTGTGTATTAGGCTTATTGGTGGTAATACATACAGCAGCTTAGTTCCTCGAAACTGTTACACGTGGTCTTCCTAATTAGCATCTCGTGTTTCACGCCGTATTGTGGGGAGAGAGCTAAAGACCCGATACGATTGACGTGGACAAAAACTCAATTACAGGGAATCAGTTTCCTGGAAACGCGTTGTATGAAGGTACATAATAATAATAATAATAATAATAATAATAATAATAATAATAATAATAATAATAATAATAATAATAATAATAATAATAATAATAATAGTAGTAGTTTAAAAAATCATTAGTTCTCATTAACGTGCATGGTACCAAGTATCAGATTCTGAAAAGCAATCGTAAGTGCCATCACGTGTATCTGTTCCTCCTGAAACTTCGTCACCGACTGCAACCTGCAGGGCAGTGCAGTAACAGCTGTTATAATAAATTTTACCATTACAAAGGAAAATGAGTGATATAGAGAAAAAGACGCTGGACAAGCCACTTACACAGTGGCCATCATCCTATGGTGGAAGATGAAGATTTTGGAGCGAGTTAGCTACACAGTTTGTGTCACGTAGCTTTAGCTTGTATTCGGGAGACGGTGAGTTCTAACCCTATTGTCGGCAGTCTTAAAATGGTTTTGGTGGTTTCCCCATGTACACACCAAGCAAATGCTGGGATTGTTCCTCAGTTGAAGGCACGGGCGCATCCGTCCTAGTCCTGTCCTATCCTATCCCATCGTCTCCATAACATCAGTCTGTGTCAGTACGACGTAAAAAGACAAAAAAGAAAAGAAGAGTTCTGGATTAAAGTCTGCTTACGTCTTGGCTGATAGGACTGTTTTCTCATCTCTCATTCCGGCAGCATCTGAAGTGTATATGGCACTCGTTCATTAACGTATTTTATAATGTCGGGTCCAAGTGCCCATTTAAATACAGATCCTTGGACATCTAGGAATCATCATCATCATCATCATCTGTTTACCCTCCAGGTTCGGTTTTTCCCTCGGACTTAGCGAGGGATCCCACCTCTACCGCCTCATGGGCAGTGTCCTGGAGCTTCAGACTCTTGGTCGGGGGATACAACTGGGGAGTATGACCAGTACCTCGCCCAGGCGGCCTCACCTGCTATGCTGAACAGGGGCCTTGTGGAGGGATGGGAAGATTGGAAGGGATAGGCAAGGAAGAGGGAAGGAAGCGGCCGTGGCCTTAAGTTAGGTACCATCCCGGCATTCGCCTGGAGAAGAAGTGGGAAACCACGGAAAACCACTTCGAGGATGGCTGAGGTGGGAATCGAACCCACCTCTACTCAGTTGACCTCCCGAGGCTGAGTAGACCCCGTTCCAGCCCTCGTACCACTTTTCAAATTTCGTGGCAGAGCCGGGAATCGAACCCGGGCCTCCGGGGGTGGCAGCTAATCACGCTAACCACTACACCACAGAGGCGGACACATCTAGGAATACACTGTGATATTTATACCTAGTAATCACGGCGATTTTTACAAATGAAGGTTCCGAAGTATTAGTTTTCGGAGTGTATATGGGTCAATAGTGCACCCATAAATCTACACAAACATTTTCTAGGAATAGTCCGTAACATTGCCTGTTGCCATTTCTTGATGGATACAGTACTTTTGTATCCATCTGTTGGCACAGGCCAGAGTAAAGTGTAGCTTCCACTGAAGTCCCAGTCTCATCCATGGCTGTGACAATATGGAAGCTGCTGGGGTATGGGTGGTGCTGAGTAATGACATTCAGAGCACGACTAGTGCATCTGAGTGTTATGAAAGGTGATGCTCATAGGGTCAGTCGTGCTGCAATAGCACTTTCTGACCCAGTGAGGAAAGCAATGGCAAACTACCTCACTCCTAGTCTTGCCTAGTACGCCTCATTTCGGTGCTGCCATTGGTCTTTGCGGTTTCCTTATAACCCAGGGCCTCTCAAACGCCCAAACTCTCACGCGTTCAGAGCACGGTGCATAGGCTCTGTGCACTGTGCATCGGTACGCTTCGCCTCAACTCGGCTTGACTCGATGGTGTAGTGTGCTGAGAGCGACGAAGCGTTTGGTGGTAGACAACGTGTTTATCAGTGAAATAGATAAGCGCACGACAACAACATAATAATGGAGCAACCTGTTTCGAAGAAAGCAAAGACTTCCGAAAGTCCATTTCAATCGAACTGGGAACTTCCGTATTATTTTTTTTTGTTTGTTTGTCGTGACGATAACGCCAAATGCTCAATCTGTGGGACGATAATTACGTGCGTAAGAAAATCGTCTATTGAAAGACACTACAACAGACTACATTCGGAAAATTATTGTGAAATCATAGGAGACGTCAGAGAGAAAGAATTAAGGAAGTTGAAACAGCTTGAAGAAGAGCATTCTATATCCACAAATGAGGTTTGTTCCAGTACTGTAGCATTTTCATTTTGGTTACGGGTTCTGCATTTCTTAAAAATTATGTTTACATTCCTCTCAAACATGTATGTGTATTTCTAATTCACTTTTTTAATTTTTTTAATAACACTGGTAACCTTGCCCCATACAACTGTGCGTCTCCGCTCCCCACACGTAAACATTTCGCAGTGGGGGAAGAAACAGCAGTGAAGGTGAGGAACGCGGAGACAGGCCGAATGGGGAGACAGGTGTAGGGAGAGAGGAGTGGGGGGTCTGCACTCTGGTCAACCAAGCGAAGTCGTCTTTTGCACCGTGCACAGTGCATGCACCACGCGCATGCACCCTGAGAGGCCCTGTTATAACCGCATAACCTTTGGTGGTGCTATTTGAGGATCCAACCAGCCTCTGGGCTGATGACCAGACAGACAGACAGTCCCTAACGAGTGCGTAACGAGCTGGCGAAAGGGAGAGTGGGAGACAAGAAAGTTCGCCTGCAACTTGTATTGTTACTTTTATATCCTAACTAGCTGATGTACCCGTGCTTCGCTACGGAATTCTAGATTGTATGCAGAATTGTAGGTTAGGTAGCATACACGTTGTGAGCAAGACTGTATTAAATTGCATAGCTTTTTCTGTTACCCTAGAAACGCGACGGATAAATCACCAAACGTCTTTTCTCATATGAAGACTGCGTTAGAGAATTTTCATTGTAATGGTAGGCCCGCTTGCCTACCATAATTAACAATCAGGTTGGGATTTTCTCTATAATGGCAGACACGCCGTCTCCATATGCCTTTTTACATCCTCAAAAAGACTGTCTTAATGGTTTTCCCAACTGAAATGAACATAGGTCATTAGAATGACGTCAGTAGGAATGGCGCGAGTAAAAGCAATGATTTCACATGAAATACTCGATCAAATGAAAAACCACACATTTTCTCACTTTTAACGAACAATACTACGCTGTCGATCTAACAGTCCAAAGTTCCAGAGCTGGAACGACCAGGCCGCAGACAGCCGTGATACGTGAACACTCTTAGTCTCTTTTCGGGGGAAGGGGGGGGGGTTCGAATAGTGAAGATTCCCAGGGTAAAAACTATGCCCTTTTACTAATGTTTCCTAGGAGTACCCAATGTGTCGGAAAATCTCAATTCGCTACACTGGCGGCGGAAAAATCTATCTGGCTTGGAGGCAAATTCTTCCTCCAAGCCAGAGGAGAAACCCCCTCTTCACTGCTAATTTTGAATAAAATGAATGTAGAATTTAATAAAAGTGAGGAGGAAGAAGCTCTTTTTAAGAAACGGCTCTTTTCAGGGTTGAATTTTCAGTTACTTACTGAATTGTGGTGCTATAATTTGGAATATGCCTAAATTGTAATTCTAGACCAGGTCATACTACTACTACTACTACTACTACTTTTTTTGCTAGTTGCTTTACGTCGCACCGACACAGATAGGTTTTCTGGCGACGATGGGACAGGAAAGGGCTAGGAGTGGGAAGGAAGCGGCCGTGGCCTTAATTAAGGTACAGCCCCAGCATTTGCCTGGTGTGAAAATGAGAAACCACGGAAAACCATTTTCAGGGCTGCCGACAGTGGGGTTCGAACCTACTATCTCCCGAATACTGGTTACTGGCCGCACTTGCGACTGCAGCTGTCGAGCTCGGTCTCTACTACTACTACTACTACTACTAAGTGAACCTTTGCCTTAACAGTGCACACTGCTCATTCAAACCAGTACAGTCAGAGTAGGGATCGATTAGCTGGAATACTATGATGAAAATGAAATGGCGTATGGCTTTTAGCGCCGGGAGTGTCCGAAGACAAGTTCGGCTCGCCAGGTGCAGGTCTTTCTATTCGACACCCGTAGGTGACCTGCGCGTCGTGATGAGGATGAAATGATGATGAAGACAGCACATACACCCAGCCCCCGTGCCATTGGAATTAACCAATTAAGGTTAAAATCCCCGACCCGGCCGGGAATCGAACCCGGGACCCTCTGAACCGAAGGCCAGTACGCTGACCGTTCAGCCAACGAGTCGGACAATACTATGATGAACAAGCGAGTTACGTACCAGCAGAACGGTATCAGAAAATGTATGAACCAGAGGAATGACATGCTAAAGAAGAAAGTTCTCTAACTCCCCAGCTATTTCCCGCCAATATTCCGTCAGGCTGTTATACTCGGTACGCAGCAGTAATGCAATCTATCCGAGTTGAGCGGCAGCATAAAAGACAAAGAACATCACCACAAAAAATGGTCAATATAATGTTATTGTTCGCCAATGTTATGCGCTTTCGATATTGTAGGCCTTCACATTTAGTTTTCTTCCTACTCTGAAACACCACTCTTATCATAGTCGGTACGGTAAAACTGAATAAAACATAAATGATCGGAAATTGTATTCTCTATAACTTTTGTAATGTAGTATTTTTCCATAGGACCAAGAACATAGGTATTTAAAAATTAAATTTTAGGTGCCTTCCCCTAAAGTACCAGTTCACCCAGGGTGAAAACAGCTTAAACTGTAGTTTCTCATTCCCCGACTCTACATACCAATTTTCATTAAATCTGTTTACCCATTTTGTCGGGGTTCGGCGTTGATATGGACTTAGCAACAAAAATCCAAATTTATGAATATCTCTGTGTTATCACAGCCGGTGCGGTAAAAATGCATAAGATGTAAATGATCAGAAATTTAATTCTATATAACTTTAGTTATGTAGTATTTATCGATATGACCACTAATAATATAAATATTTGAGAATTGAATTTTAGACCTTCCCCTAAACTACCATTTCACTCATCGTGAATAAAATGATTTATAGCCTAGATTGTAGCGACTCACCTTCCGAGTTTACACACCGATTTTTATTAAATTCTCTTCAGCCGTTTTCTCTTGATGCGTGTACAGACAGACAGACAGACAGACAGACAGACAGACAGACAGACAGACAGACAGACAGACAGACAGACAGACAGACAGACAGACAGACAGACAGACAGAAATTATGGAAAAGAAAAACGTGCATTTCCTTGTTTATATGGACATGACCGATACGGAAATACCATTCTTTTCAAATTCTGAGCAATGTACAGACAAAACTCTTATTTTATATATATAGATACTCCAACCTAATACTACAGTGTAACGGAGTCCGGCTCCATGGTTAAATGATTAGGGTGCTGGTGTTTGGTCACAGGCGTCCCGGGTTCGATTCCCGGAAGGGTCTGGAATTTTAACCATAATTGGTTAATTTCTCTGGCACGGGGGCTGGGTGTATGTGTCGTCTCCACCATCATTTCATCCTCATCATGACGCGCAGGTCGCCTAAGGGAGTCAAGTCGAAAGACCTGCACCTGGCGAGCCGAACATGTCCTCGGACACTCCCGGCACCAAAAGCCATACGCCATTTCATTACTGTAACGGATACACAGGAACATGCTACTGGAAAGTAACCGTTTGTCCTATCACTACTTTTATGACAGGTGGAGGATACCGTGCGTGCATTCTAACATCCCCATCCACAGGGTATTTTATTGCTCCTATAGCTTTTGATTTTTGGAGCCCCTCCCCCCCTACAAAAATATATTCCTGGGTACGGCCTTGTCTGAAGTGCTTATTTGATTACTGTTTGCATGAAGGAGCTGTAAGTTACCAAATGAATGAAGAGTTGCTATTGTAGCCCCTGTGTATAAAGCTGAAAATTACATCCCAGTCGGTTTGACATGTGTTACATGTAAGCTTTGGGAAACCATTCTTTCTGATTATATTAGACATGTTTGCAAAATTAATAACTGGTTCGATAGAAGGCAGTTCAGGTTTAGGAAAGTTTATTCCACAGAAGCTCAACTTGTAGGATTCCAACAGATATCTTACATTCGGGAGGTCAAATGTGTGATAGTACATATATCACACCCTCGAATTGTATGTAGAAGTGAGAGATATTTTCAGTATTCGATTTATTATTATTATTTATTATTATCAGTATTTCATTTGTATATTTTGTTATTAATCTTTGTAAGCTGGAAGGTAACCATATATGTAGTATGAGTAATTTGTTTTTGTACGAGTGGGAAAACATTGCTTTAAGAACTCTGGTAATTTGGATGAGTCATGTGGCTACCCCAGTGTTTGTTGTGATGTACTTGTGTCGGGAAATTCCATGAGTCATGTATATATCCCAGCCTGATGAGATGAGCTTGTTGTTGTATTAGGGAAGTTCGTTGACTCATGTAATATACCCCAGAGTTCGTTTATCTCTTGGGAGCAAGGAGATTGTAAAGGAACGAGAAGGAAGACAACTACAACCAGTGACACTGTATAAGAGAACCACTCGGTACGGACAAGAAGGACAACTGACACACTGTACGGGAAGGAAGTGGTGCTGATACACGGTACTGGAGTGACACGGCTGCAATGGACTGGACTTCAAACGTTCGTGGAGCGTAGTCTTGTTCTGTTCGTGGAAAGTGGCTGTTCAACAAATTGTGGAGAGCGTACGCATTAAGTATTGTAGTACTTGTGAAGGTCTGGCATTATATGTTGGTGAAAGCTATCTCAGACTTTCCATAATTTATGTTCGGGATCGACGAGTGTGTGTTGCTCAGATGTATATGTCTTTACAAGTGTTAGTCTGTGAACACAGTATTACGAGGTACAGTATCTGTGTGATGTTATAAGTGCCGATTATGAGAATCAGCAAGTCGAATTGATACAGAGACAGTGAAGGGTATTTATCTACATGTATGTACATTGTTCATCGGACTATCTACAAATGGTAGTTTAGTTCTCGCTTTCGTTTTCCCACTATTTTTCATTGTTGTTGTTGTAAATATGGAGTCTTCCAGCAATATTTTATGTGTGTATTATATGTATAATTTTGTGTGTTGATGAGGTGCTCATGCACGGATTTTGTTAAGAATATAGTTAGCTATTTTAGAATCAGTGGAGTTATTGATGAACCTAGGTGCAGTTCCTACCTATTTAGTCGTTTTCAGGAGGTTAGGTAAGGCCTGCAGCAGATGTAGCAGTACGCAGCATTATGTACACGCCCTGGGATATAAAGTTTATCATGCTCTATCAAAATTCGAGGGATCCATTCTGGTGAACTCTGGCGCCCATACTACGGACATTTCGATTAAATATTTTATTAATTGATTTCAAGTATTTTATGAAGTTTTTGAATATTTTCATTTATAATATATTTTATGATATTTTATTGATTATATTTATTATTATCATCAAATAGTTACAAATGGACTCTACCGCGATTGACCTATCTAAGGCATCTGATAGGGCAGATCATGGGAGATTACTAGAAAAAATGAGTGCAAATTTATTAGATAAAAGAATGATTGAGTGGCTGGCTATATTTATAGAAAATAGAAATGATGATGTTTGTTCTTTAAAGGGGCCTAACATTTAAGGTCATCGGCCCCAAATAAAACTCAGAGAATTAGAGTAGGTGAAGCATTATCTGATCCTGTAACCATTAAGAGGGAAATTTCTCAAGGCATTCTTACTGGACTTTATGTTTTGAGTAAAGAACTGGAATCAGAGATAAGGCGTTTTGCGGATGATATTACGCTATACAGAGTATTAAATGAGTACGAGATTGTGAGCAACTGTAGAAAAAAAAAAAAAAAGAAAAGAAAGACAATGTTGTGAGATGGACAATATATAATGGTATAATGATGAAGGGTTGAAAGTCAGGTTGTGAGTTCCACTAATAGGAAAAGTCCTCTCAGCTTTAATTGCCGCGTAGATGCGTTGAATGTTCCTTATCGAGATACTCCAAGTACCTGGATGTTAATATAAGAAAAGGTCTTCATAAACGGGGTGTAAATGAAGGGTACAGATCTCTGCACATGGTTATGAGGGTATTTAGGGATTGTATTAAGAATGTAAAGGAGAGGGCATATAAGTCTCTGGTAAGACCCAAACTAGAATATCGTTGCAGCGTATGGGACCCTCGCCAGGATTACTTGATTCGAGAACTGGAAGAAAATCCAAAGAAAAGCAGCTCGATTTGACCTGGGTAGGAAAGATTATAATATGAAGTTGAAGTTGGAATTGAGGATAAATAGGACAAACATTCGTTTACAGGAAGGGGAATTAGGGAATGGAGTATTTTACCAAGGAAGATGTTCAAAAAATTTCCAAATTTTTTGCTCTTATTTAAGAATAGGCTAGGAAAAACAAATAGGGAGTCTGCTATCTGTGCGACTGCCCTAAAGTCAGATCAGTGGTGATTGATTGATTGATTGATTGATTGATTGATTGATTGATTGATTGATTGATTGATTGATTGACTTTGAGAGTTGCTATAGTGGTCGACTGTATTAAAACAGTCATTTTATACAATTAATTCGTTTAAAATACAAAATTGGAAGTGAATTAGTTTAATCTTCTTCTTTATCTGTTTACCCTCCAGGGTAGATTTTTCCCTCAAGGGCAGTGTCCTGGAGCCTCAAACTCTGGGTCAGGGGATACAACCGGGGAGGATGGCCTGTACCTCGCCCAGGCGGCCTCACCTGCTATGCTGAACAGGCGCCTTGCGGTGGGATGGGAAGATTGGAAGGGATAGAGAAGGAAGAGGGAAGGAAGCGGCCGTGGCCTTAAGTTAGGTACCATCCTTGCATTTGCCTGGAGAAGTGGAAAAACACGGAAAACCACTTCCAGGTTGGTTGAGGTGGGAATCGAACCCACCTCTACTCAGTTGACCTCCCGAGGCTGAATGGACCCTGTTCCAGCCCTCGTACCAGTTTTAAAATTTTGTGGCAGAGCCGGGAATCGAACCCGGGCCTCCGGGGGTGGCAGCTAATCACACTAACCACTACACCACAGAGGCGGACGAATTTGTTTATTCTATTCTATGATATTGTGTTTTCTGGCCCTTCTTTTGGCTTCGTAAGTGATTGATTGATTGATTGATTGATTGATTGATTGATTGATTGATTGATTGATTGATTGATTGATTGATTGATTGACTTAAAGAGGTGCTATAGTGCTATCGGTGTCCACGGGGTGAAAATAGCCGTTATTATGCAATGAGGAAGAGGATTTACGGATTGGAATAACTTACCAAGGGAGATGGTCAATAAATTTCCAAATTCTTTGCAATTATTTAAGAAAAGACTAGGAAAACAAGAACAAAAATGAACCGATAGTGACTACAAACCTTATAATATGGATGTCCAACACCCAGACCTTCAGCAATGTTATTATCTCTATCTTACGAATTCGCTCCTATCATTGTTCTTACCTATTAATACCAGCAATCATTCTTTCTGCTCTGCTCCATGGGTAAATGGTCAGCGTGCCGTCCTTTGATCCAACGGGTCCTGGGTTCAATTCCCGAGTGGAACGGGAATTTTAACCTTCGTTCGTTAATTCTAATAGTTTGGGGGCTGGGTGTTTTTGCCGTCTTACACATTAACATTCGTCATACACGCATTGGTCGCCTATAGACGTCAACTCAAAAGACCTGCATCAGGCTTCTCCGGTCTTCTTACTCCATCTTCATCATTCTTTTTTCATTCATACATCCTCTGTGACCAAGCTTTAACAGCTCTCTAACCACTCGACCACTGGTGATAGTCGAGTTACATTAACAGACTGGTGATTGGAAACCTCTGTGTTTGACTCCTGGGTTTGCTAAATATTTGAACTTTTAGACACGGACTGCACAACATCATAAGGACAAACGTCAGCTTATCTAATACTGTGGCAGGTGGGAGAGTGGTAAGGGACTGTTCTCTACGCTACGAGGAAACACCCACTTGAGAAGCGTGTCCCGTCGTCCTCATTTCTATGCCCGCCACTTCCAAATTAAGATATCTTGAATCTTCCCACCTCTCACTTTGAAAATGAAAATCCGCAGCCTGTTTCCAGTAATTTGACCGGGTCAGGAATAGGATGAATGAAGCCCCATCTAGCGGCGAGGATAGGAAATGTGCCGGCTGTCGAAGCCTGTCGCACTCCTCTGGGGCATTGGTAAATGACTGACAGATGAAATGAAATGATATTGGAGAGTGCTGCTGGAATGAAAGATGACAGGGAAAACCGGAGTAACCGGAAGAAAACCTGTCCTGCCTCCGCTTTGTTCAGAACAAATCTCACATGGAGTGACCGGGATTTGAACCACGGTGTCCAGCGGCGAGAGACCGGCTCGCTGCCGCCGGAGCCTCGGAGGCTTCACCTTTCACTTTCTTACAAGAAAAGTGGTATAAAGAAAGAGAGCAATATAAATATAAATTTCCAAAGTACAGTCAATTCGTAACTGCAAACAATTATTGCATTAGCATCCTGTTCCCTGATTTATTTATTTTTCTCTCTCTATGCAGTCCTCCTTGGACAAGGGTGAGAGACCTTGAAGGCTTGACGTCTCATCTATGACGTGGGTAAAAACAAGAAGTCGTCTGGACTGATGCCAACTACTGAAAGTAGTAGCTTTAGTAGTAGTAAGCTGCCTTGGTGGATCAGCGGTACAGTCTCCAACCCATGTTCGATCACAAGACCGCGGATTTGATCCCGGCCGAGACAGTCAATTGTTTGAAGGTGATCAAAAATCTTGGCATTCCATGTCATTGTGGTTGGCATGTTAAAGATCTCTGGTTGTGAACTCGGTGTCATCCGACAAAATTAAATCAACTCAGTCATATTATCCGTCCATTAAAATCCGCTCTCGTTATTTGATAACATCACATAATCGGAATGTCGAAATTGATAGGCAGACTGTCTAGATGACACCTATTCAGAAGGTTATCTTCAGTTTTCCTATTTCGATCGAAGTGGTGTTCTTTCTCTCTCTGGTTAACTTCTAGTACCTCATAACCAGTATGCAATTTGCTTTATGTCGCACCGACACAGATAGGTTTTATGGCGACGATGGGATAGGAAAGGGCTAGGAGTGGTAAGGAAGTGGCCGTGGCCTTAATTAAGGTACAGCCCCAACATTTGCCTGGTGTGAAAATAGGAAACCGCCGGAAAACATCTTCAGGGCTGCCGACAGTAAGATTCAAACTCACTATCTCACTATCTTCGCGTCTCTAAACGCACGGCCACTTGTTCGGTTTATTGTGAACTAAACGTTCTTTCTAAATACTGATATTTAAACTCGTTTTAATATTATGTTGGTGAAAATATCCCTTTTCAAACATAGGAAAGTGGACATTGAGAGCTGTTGTTTTGAAAGGAAATTGGTCTGATGATATTTTTGTATTCAGAACAGTGGAAAAATAAAAGGGGAATAATGGCAGGAACCGACTCGGGGACGTATTCTCATCCTCTCAACTCACGAACCTTTGGGGAGAGCCGGAAGCGTCGATGAATTTGTGTGTTACTGGTGGGTGGGGGATGGGGAGGTTAAAGCCGGAATAATGTGGCCCGCCGTTCGTTAAGGCATCTGCCATCCGGTCCGCCTGCAAATTCAAATGAACACCGCTGGTGTACTGGAACAGGGAAGTACGGACTGACGGAACAACGGGCCGCATCGAACATGATTCTGTTTCCAGTCATTCGACCGGGTCAGCAATGGAATGAATGAAGCCCCCATCTAGCGGCGAGGATAGGAATTGTGCCGGCTGCCGAAGCCTCTCGAACTCCTCTGCGGCAATGATTAAATGACTGACAAATGAAATGAAATTATATTGGAGAGTGCTATTGGGATGAAAGATGACAGGGACAACCAGAGTAGCCGAAAAAAATCATCTCCCTTATCCGCCTTGTCCAACACAAATCTCACATGGAGTGACGGGAATTTGAACCACGGAACCCAGCGGTGAGAGGCCGATGTGCTGCTGCATGAGCCACGGAGGCTCTAGACTTGGATAATAACCCTGCGTAATGGAACTTAACACAACGGAAACCCGAAGAATCCTAGATAATAATAATAATAATAATAATAATAATAATAATAAACTGGGTCGTATTAATGATTTGATATATCAGAAGAAAGAAAACGCATTTTGTTCTAAAATACTTTACTAAGTTAACTAAGTTACCGTTATCCTAGCTAATGCAATATCTTGCATTTGACTGGTCAGGATCGGGCCACCCTAAAGTCGGCTATATTGACCGAGATTCTGGTAAAGTCTTGCTTGATGAAACTTTGGCGAGTAAACTGCAGCTTCCGGCTAAGCAGAGGGATCACTGGAGTCATTACCAGCCACGAATCCACGCATACAGCGAGTCTTGCACCCGGTCAGAATTTTGTTCGGAGTGCAACACTACGCTAGGTGAGTTGCCTACCATTCAGGAGTACGCGTAATTGTTTACGGAGCGTATAACCAATTGTGCAGTACACAATAGAAGTCTATCCGAGCCTTTATTTAGAGAAAAAGAGAATTTGTGGGTCCTTTTAGCAATACGCTACTGCATTTTATTTTAATGACAAGGTAGATCAGGGATGGCGAACCTATCACACGCGTGTCACTGACTTCCGTGGGACGTCAGACAGCACACTAATATATTTTAATGTTTTTAATATGTAATAAATAGGTCTAAAATCTAGCAACATAGCGTACTTTAACATTACTGTTTAGTATTAAAAGTATATATATATTCCAAGGCCATCTTTTTAACAAATTGTACTAGGTTTATGTAAAAATGTACATTATTCTTAAAATTTGCCTTTAAAATATGATTTTCAAGTGATGTTTGCAAATTAAAATCGTGAGACATTCAGTCGAATGTATTTACAGTATATGTAATTCAATCCAATACCTAAAAAGAGTCAAATGAGGGGCTTCGATGATATTAAGGAACATTAACCGATGACACGCTAGCCAGTAAAACGTAATAAACAAGAGACACGCTGGTCGGTGAAGATTTGCCATCCCTGTTCTAGACCATGAGTTCCAAATCATTTTCCACCACTCGGCTTGGGCTCCAGCTACACGAAACTCGGCCGCCTCGATACGCTCTCGATAAGCCCTTTGACGCTCAATCTTGGTAATATCTTAATTTTTAGAATGTTGAAAAGTGCTCTGATCGATTTGACCACCAAATACCTGCTCCTTATAGAAACCCGCTGAACGCACATACTAACGTCTCTCTAGAAGCACCGCCTCTCCTGCCGTAACACAAGTACTGTAAATGGTAGCTACCCTAAGCCGTGGACATCTTGTAGTTGGGTGGACACAGTTCCTTCAATCCACTCAAGAACTGACCATACGTAACGTTAGTTTATAAATGAGACCTGACTGGACGCTATGTATTGCTGAAGTGTTGACCCATTGTAAAGGAGAATGACACAGCGTATGTATTCCTCGGGCTGGAGGATAGACTAGAATATCCACACGTGGCCGTGGTATGCAATGCTGTCAGTAATTGACTACTAAGACCTTGACTGAGGTTCGAAAAAAAAAAGGAACAGATTCTCTTTTTACCGGTAGAAACTGGTCTTGCCTCATGGGCTTATTATTAGCAGGTTGCATGGCTAAACGGCTCACTCTAGACTTGGCATGTTGTAATTCAAAATAAAAGCATGCAATGCTTCATAAACGCGACCTGGTGTACGTTTCCCGCGAATATTTCAGCAAGATGGTATAGATACTGATCTAGCGTAAACAAATATTAAAGCATATGACCAAATATGGAGGAGTAGAATCATGTTGATAACCATGAATGCGGCTCAAATAAAATTTCATACGTTTTTTATTTACTGGTTAGAACAAAATTATCTCAGGTGATATTACAGACGAATATTGAGATATCAATGAATCGTAGCCCATTAAAATATTTTCCCTCAAAATGCAGGAAGCTTCAAGAAAAGATTTCTATACCCGTTTAAATTTATGTATACAGAATTTTGTGTTGGTAGTGTATTTACGATGAAATGCTAGTAGCAATTCACTGCAGGCCTACCATTGTTCTTTATTTATTTCTTTATCTGTTTAACCTCCAGGGCTGGTATTTCCCTCGGACTCAGCGAGGGATCACACCTCTACAGCCTCAAGGGCAGTGTCCTGGAGCATGAGACATTGGATCGGTGGTACAACTGGTGAGGAGAAATAATGTAATGAATCATGTTTTTTTAAGAAAAATATTTTAACTAACATTTCGTTTTGTGTATCTGAAGTTTTAATTCATTATATATGTCTTACTGATGCACCCTACGGGTCAGGGTGACCACAGTATTTTTCCCAACTAGTCAGTTACATATCTCAGGGTATTCATGCCTACAGAAAAATGGTTAATTTTTCTATGTTTTGGTTTAACGTGCGTTCAAAGAGAAAATAATGACACCATATGCGGTCCAGCATTACGTAATTCAACGCTCAGTAGTGGATATCGCGTACGCAAACTTCAGTCAACCTTTCGACAAACACATCTGCATAACGAGAACCTTACTCACTAAGTATAACTACAGACTACAATTACAAATGAAAACTCATTCCATTCTATAAAAAATCAATCAAGAAACACATTTATTAAAATATCAAGACTTGCGAAAGAAATGGTTAATGTCAAATATTGCTCATGATCTTCCAATTGTCAACCTAGTAAATAAATATTCTAATTCCTAAATCAAATATTCTAAGTCAGCGCTGGCTTATTCCTAAACTAAGTTTTCATATCTTAACATTCTGGGTCGCGTATTCCTGAAATGAATTGTTGCTTTGTTTCATCTTCCTATTAAAATTTACATCTGGTCATTTAAGTATACAGTATATCATAGTCTTCTGATCACGGTCAAAATTCGGTATATCAGTAAATTATTCCATCACTCACGGTGTTAATTATACACCCTCATCAAAAATACAATCATTACATTGTTCAAATTATCGTGGAAATGAACTGAATATGGATAAAAGTGTTCTGAATACTAATATCAGTGACCTAAGTTACAGTGAAAATTATCTGAGTTCGTTGGTGCAGACTACAGTGAAGAAAATGAAATATTGAATGACGCACTAAGCTTCTCGGTCCAATTGCCACTTAAGTACGGCTCCTAGCTAAATATTCGCTCTAATAATATTTCAGATTAACAAAACATTGATGATATCCTACGTAAATCTCAAATAATTTCCCTACTCTAGCTATATAATTTCTTATGTAACGTATTCCAGTTCAATATGCACGTAGCCAATAAGCATTTTTTTAATATATGGATGTGCAAGTGCCTACATTAAGATATTTCAACACTACATTACCATACTAGTTACATCCTAGTTTGATCTTCCACGCCATTAACATTCATTCAGAATACGACACAGTCATGCATTCATATACCCATCACCGGTTGTTATAATAGTCAAACCACTTTCACACTTCATTAAAATATGCGTAATTTTATTGTCCATACCTTGCTATAGTTCCTCCCTGGGGCATACTTATATTCCGTAGTCGCTTTACTTGTGCTCCTATATCGCACGTTATATATATATTATATACGTTTTACTTCCTGTTAATCTGCGCAATAATACATTTAAAGTATCATATATACTTCATTATTTCATTACTAACCTTTGTTTCAACCCATATTTAATTCATTTTACATCTATAATTATCGCGTTTAACCTCGAATATTAATTAAACACAACGATACGTATCACTCCAATAGCGCAGAATTCGTTCCTCAAAACGCATTTTGTCATACAATTTAACATATAACCCCAAATTCAGTATCTATTTTTTCAATATAATAACACAGCAAAGAGTATGGTAATTTAACTTAACCAATTCAAACATGCGTCCCTCTGTGACGTAAAGTGGGTTTGACTGGTATTACATCACTCATGGATCTTTCTAACTAACCGGGATTTTATGAAACATATGTTACACTACGTCACACTTTTAAATCGCATTCTTACTTCCTTGGATAAGATGATATAGTAAATACGTTACCAATCTGTCACAAGATATCGTCTTAAATATTTCACACTGCACTTTCTTGTATTCACTGCACACTTAATTATCTCACGTTTAGGCTATTCAGATCTATTGCATATACTGGTAATACTCTACATAAGAAATTATACTACTTAATACTATTACTTAGCTCGCCATTCAATATCTCGGGCCTTAGTTGCTCTTCGGTCTGGTCACAGGCCTTGGATTGAGAACTGGGCAGGTTCTCCATCACTGGTATCTCGGGTAGAGTGACCTCCTCCACACAGGTCGGGTGGTTTTAACTGCCAGGATGACATCTCCCTCTAGGTTGGTCTATGCCGATTTAGCAAGCCATTATCTGTTCAGGAACACAGTAGACAATATCCATCGATACTGGAAAATGTGAATTCATCATGGTTCTGCGAAGTATATATATATTTTTATAATGATTGCCTCTTTATTTAGGCTATCGTTGCTATTATTTCCACTTAATATAGCTCAATTTCAAGCTCTCGCGACTCAATCAACTTCTTGTTTCCGAACGATTTTGCGTCTAAGTATTTTGACGACCTTTTCGAAATTTCTGTATTTTATTTCTTCTTTACTGTATTTCAACGTTTATCTCTTCGTTTTCTTCAATATTACCGTCCTCTGAGCTCAAAATTCACGTTAGATACTGCAAATCTTGCTTTTTTTTAGAGCGATGTTCAGGAAGTCTTATCCTTACGAGGTCAATTTTTTAAGTCAGTTTTTATAACAATCCGATTGACCCTTCTTATTTTTTTTAAACAATTCTATCGATTCTACACCATTGTACACCGCCTTCATAGTGGTAGGTTTAAGTTAGTCATGGCCTTCTGACATATATAAGTATCGATATCCTACTACACATTTCTTTGCCTTGGCTGGCCTCTATCTTCCGTAGGCGCCTTTTTGTAATACGTCCAGTAAATGCATCGGGTACACTGAGGATGACCCTATGCCGGGTCAAAGCATGTCTATGTCTGTGTAAAGTTTCGTCATAATTGGATGTAAAATATTATAATATTGACTATGAGGATATCAACATAATTTTGTACAATTTTGTAAGAAAAAGTTTATTCTTGTCAATCCCTCGTAAATTTCGATATGAATATATTTTGGGTTTGAATTTTTTTTTGCTAGTTGCTTTACGTCGCACCGACACAGATAGGTCTTATGGCGACGATGGGATAGGAAAGGCCTAGGAGTTGGAAGGAAGCGGTCGTGGCCTTAATTAAGGTACAGCCCGAGCATTTGCCTGGTCTGAAAATGGGAAACCACGGAAAACCATCTTCAGGGCTGCCGATAGTGGGATTCGAACCTACTATCTCCCGGATGCAAGCTCCCAGCCGCGCGCCTCTACGAGGACGGCCAACTCGCCCGGTATTTTGGGTATGAATTTGGGATGTTTGATAGAATAGGCCATACATATATCACCATGCCGCGATATACTTGGGACACTAATGTGACCATGGTGAAGAACTAATTCAGGTTGATAAGTGTCAATGAGGTCAATTAAGGTATGTGATGTGTCTGTGTGATGTGTAACATTGAGGGGGATGAAAAGTTAATTTGAAAGGTTTAAAAGAAGTTAAAATTTGGTTGTCTGAGAAGAATTAGGTTCAAGGAGGTTTATTTTGAAATCACCCATTATAAATTTGTTTGAATAATCAGCGACTAAATCTTGTATTTGAGTCTCTAGGTCGCATAAAAAACCGCATTCAATGGCTTATAGGCTACACTACACCCAGAAGATATTTTACTTCACTCAGGACCTACAGTCACAGTCATAGTCTTATGTAGCGGTGTCCCCGGATGGCTTATTTAAACTGTTGGATCTAAGCGATGTGTGACTAACCAGTTGCAATCTTCCGATTTCCTAGTGTGGTTTTAACGAGGTTTCGGAAACTAATATTGCATGGAAGCCGGCCCCGTGGTGTAGGGTTAGCGTGCCTGCCTCTCGCCCGGAGGCCCCGGGTTCGATTCCCGACCAGGTCAGGGATTTTTCTCTCAACCTGAGGGCTGGTTCGAGGTCCAATCAGCCTACGTGATTAGAATTGAGGAGCTATCTGACGGTGAGATGGCGGCCCCGGTGTCGAAAGTCCACAACAACGGCCGAGAGGATGCGTCGTGCTCACCACACGACTCCTCGTAATCCACAAGCCTTTTGGGCTGAGCGGCGGTCGCTGGGTAGGCCAAGACCCTTTCAAGGGTGTTAAGTGCCGTGGTGTTTGGGTTTTTGGTTTGGTAATATTGCGTGGAGTCCGCCTCTGTGGTGTAGTGGTTAGCGTGATTAGCTGCCACCCCCGGAGGTCCGGGTTCGATTCCCGGCTCTGCCACGAAATTTGAAAAGTGGTACGAGGGCTGGAACGGGGTCCACTCAGCCTCGGGAGGTCAACTGAGTAGAGGTGGGTTCGATTCCCACCTCAGCCATCCTAGAAGTGGTTTTCCGTGGTTTCCCACTTCACCTCCAGGCGAATGCCGGGATGGTACCTCACTTTAAGGCCACGGCCGCTTCCTTCCCTCATCCTTGCCTATCCCTTCCAATCTTCCCATCCCCCTACAAGGCCCCTGTTCACCATAGCAGGTGAGGCCGCCTGGGCGAGGTATTGGTCATACTCCCCAGTTGTATCCCCCGACCAAGAGTCTGAAGCTCCAGGACACTGCCCTTGAGGCGGTAGAGGTGGGCTCCCTCGCTAAGTCCGAGGGAAAAACCGAACCTGGAGGGTAAACAGATGATGATGATAATGATGATGATGAATATTGCGTGGAAACTGGGAGGCATAGATAAGGTTTTAATTTCGTCCATTCGGCCCTCGCAAGGAGGCTTTGAGCGCGTATATAGCAAATCTTTAAAGCATTACTGTACGGAGAAAGCTGGTGGTTAAAAATGTCCCTTGTCAACAAATAATGCAATAATGCTCAAATGACAAATGGTGTGGACTGCCTGCACAGCTGGTCCATGGGTCTCTGTAGGAGGGTAGAGTAAGTGAAAGGTTTTGAGTAATGTTGTGAAGGAAGAAGGGGGCCTACTCGTTTGTCTCATTAAACTCATTATCAGAGGATTTTTGTTTTGATTTGCTATTTGCTATACGTCGCACCGACACAGATATGTCATGGCGACGAAGGGACAGGAAGGGGCTAAGAGTGAGAAGGAAGTGGCCGTGGCCTTTATTAAGGTACAGCCCCGGCATTTGCCTGGTGTGAAAATGGGAAATGGGTTCGAACCCACTATCTCCCGAATACTGGATCAGAGGAATTAAGCGCAATTGAATCCAGTTTCTTCACTTTCAATACTTATATTTTCCATGTAGGTTGTCCTCAATTACAATGGAGATGGCACAAATCTGTAGTTAATACGTTGCTGAATTTTGTGGTGTTTGTGGTTTTTGTCTGCACTCTGGGAGATATTTATCAAAACGTAATTACATATTTTAATCAATTGTCCGTATCATCCTTGCACCCGTTATACACATCCACGTAAGTGAAAATGATTACTAGAATGTTTCGAGTGCATGTTTAGAACAAACCAAATTATCAACATTTATTTATAAGTTTATTTTTATTTCTTTATTTCTTTATTTTGCTTCAGACAGGTACAAACTTCATGATGTGAAACATATATGCGATTAAATTACATTAATTCCAAATAAAGAACAAATTACGATTATATTAATCCAATAGAAGTCCATGTAAAAATTAAGTAATGAAGTCATATATGAACACTAATAATACTATACACTTTTCTTCAGTAGCACAATATAAACAACCGAAAACAATATTACAAACATTCAGTTATAAAATGCACATACTTTAACAAGATATTTACTAAAAATTTCAAACCTATTTTCTTATTGTAATTTTAAATGATGGTGGTAGTGATGTTATCGAGTATGATAATGATGATGTAGATGGTACGGACAGAAACAAAAAGTGAACTAAAACTTAGAGCTTAACAATAAGAGTCAACAGAGCGGGATTTTAATTTATCAATCACACAATCAATCACTACTGATCTGCATTTAGGACAGTCGCCCAGGTGGCAGATTCCCTATCTGATGTTTCCTAGGCTTTTCTTAAACGATTGCAAAGAAATTGGAAATTTATCGAACATCTTCCTTGGAGAGTTATTCCAATCTCTAACTCCTCTTCCTATAAACAAATATTTGCCCTAATTTGTCCCTGTGAATTCTAACTTTATCTTCATATTTTGATCTTGCCTACTTTTAAAGATACCACCTAAACTTATTCGTCTACTAATGTCATTCCACGCCATCTTTCCAGTGACAGCTCGTAACATACCACTTAGTCGAGCAATTCGTCTTCTTTCTCCCAAGTCTTCCCAGCCCAAACTTCGCAATATTTTTGTAATGCTACTCTCTTGTCGGAAATTACCCAGAGCAATTCGAGCTGCTTTTCTTTGGATATTTTCCAATTCTTGAATCAATCCTGGTGAGGGTCCCATACACTGGAACCATACTCTAGCTGGAGTCTTACCAGAGACTTATATGCCCTGTCCTTTACATCCACATAAAGTATTATCTCTGATTCCACTTCTTTACTCATATTATTTATATATATAAGAAAACATAAAACAGGGAACAATTTAGTTATTTGTTATGGAAGAGTATGTGACTACAAATATACCAGGTGGCCCTCTAGCCCCCTTCTTTGTAAGTGTACCGGGGGCACACCTTCTCCGTCCCGTTGAACTGCACGCCTTCTAGAAGGCCATCTCTGCTATGAATCTTGAACTAATGTAACATAAGATACTTGGACCTTCAACCATTAGATGTCTCTACCATTGGCCTATGTGCCACCTTTGGCGGGATTAAGGACAATTAATACCTAAGGGAATTTCAATTTTTGAAGGTGGCAAACCTTAAATTTGTGAAGATTGTTTTGTTCATGTGTTAAAATTGTAAACACTCCTATTGCTTCCTTCTTCATTAGTTATTAACCAATCAGGAATTTTGAGTTTATTTCTCTAGCCAATTAAAATTAGGGGAGTGTACAGGCATCCTGGCTATCTGAAAAGTGTTCTGGTAACATCCCTTCGGAAATGCTACAAAAGCTGGGCGCTTTAGGGCCGTATTGTCATCTTCATCGCTCCAGTCTGGTGAGTGCGGCGTGTTATTCGGAGGTGGGGGCTGCCTGTCGTCGTTCGGAATGCTCAACTACTCATGGTAATGGCAGAAATTTCTTAACATGTGATAGCTCCAGGCAGATAACTTGGAGGGAAGGTTTCAAACTTCTTTAATTTTATGTGAAATACTAACATAAAGTTTAAAATGTAGATTTTCAGCAAGTATGAGGACTCTATTATAATCCCTGCTGGCAAACATCTATATTAATGGAACAAAGAGTGTTCACCCTCTGTTGATTCCCATTCAACGTGGTAAGGGGTGACTAAAATTGTCTAAACCTCTAAATTCTGCACACTCCTTCGGCATTTAATATTTCTCGTTTAGTCACTCCTCTGTAGTATAGGTTTAGCCTCTGCAACTTCGGACCATAAGCTCATTAGGGTTTTAAGAGTTTTTCTAAAGGGAGTGCAGTGTTTCACTTCCTAGCTGTTGTTCATGGCCGATCGCGTTAAACCTTTTATTTAGTATGGATACTCTTTGTCCCCATTTAAAGTGTAATTATTGATAGACGAATGTGTAAAAGACTGCTGAGCAGAAGTGACTGTAAACACAGTATCAGGTGTAATTTTGTAAGAAACTTGTGGCTGCTCATCCCTTGTAAATTACTGTGTCGATAATTTTCTCTGTTGTACCTGATTTTTGGACTTATAGTCCGCTATTGTCATCAGAGCCGACGGGCTCATTTGTTATTCTATTTAACTGTTATTTATTACGAATCCAGTGAGATCTCCGAAGTTAATCAAGAAAGGGCGTGGTCAAGAATTGGATGGATTGCCACGCGCTGTTGGTGGGGGTAAGGGAATGGATGAGCGGAAAGGAACTGGCCACCCTACCGTACGTAAACTCCGGCTCAGGCACACATCTGCGGAGGTTCGGACCTGCCTTTGGGAAGCATACACCCTTACCTTACCTTATTCCGAATCACATTTTAACATTTAGAAAAAAACGAAGAAAGAAATAAAATATCCAAATTTAGTGGTTTAACGTATGCTCTGATCATTTCCCTGTCCACCTATTCACCCCGGTACCTTCTTAGACCTCTCTTTTCCACGAAATTTCCGTAACAGTAAGTAAAAGTGTCCCGCATGCACTTACTACGAATGATGAGTCAGTTTTTACCCGCACTCTTTTCTAGTCTCAGCATTCAAAACGTTGGAGTTTTATTGACGTATCTGTAGCTTGTCAGATGAAGGGGAATTTGCAAAATTAATCGTACATGTCATCTTCATCCACTGACACACTGTATTTCGAGGATAGCTTTTGATTTTTCAGAAAAATCTGTTATGTGCATGTTCAGTGTTCACATTACTGGGTTCATCACATAGTTCGCTAAATAAATTACACATAAGGCACAGAAGTGAATTGAAGTCAGTTACTCGTAGATACAATATAAATGTGTATTTACCACCGCTTGGGCAGAAAAGCAACAGATTTCCAGCCAATTGATGCTCGTTTAAAATATGAGTACAATCAAGTCGAAATTACTGAAAAAATATTTTTTTGTTCAATTACTGATTCATAAAGACATATACTCATTTTCCCTCTACTTATCTATTCTATGAATCTCTACCTAAATTACAAAACGCATCGTACTATCGTTGCTCCTGCGCTCATTACAAAGCCCATTTGTAAGACATCCATTCTGATTTGCGTTAATGTGTCTGGGTTTTACCGACACATCAGAATCTCTGAACCGTGCTCGGTTTCCTAACTTGATTGTTCGGTCATTTAGAGACTACTATCAGTCTCATTTGGAAAGCGAGAACTTCCAAGTAGCGCCTCCCCGGACTCAAAGTTTCATCTGAACACTGTAAACTAATTTAGGTTGAGATTCATAAAATAGGCAAGTAGAGAAAACTGATGACCGATATGGAAATTAACTTTACAGTGAAAGATCAATCAAGTCAACTAGTAGTACTGTTCTGCCAACATTCCAACTTCTAACTGAGCAAGCAGCCAGATGGCGTCAAATTAAAATGCTTGTACACGCATGCACATAAATGGTGTCCCGACGTAAACAATCAACACTGCCCCACTCCAGTACTGAAAAGGAGGGGCGGGAGTGAAGCAGTAGTGTTGAAGGCCACTGCTGTGCAGAGAGGAGTGGGAGGGAGTGAACGGGGAGTGCTGAAGGCACAGTGTGTGTATTGCTATACATCCGCCACTGTACCCATTTCAATCACAACAGTCTTGTAGCGGGCTGTCTAGCTGCAGAAGTGCGTTAAGCGAGAAGGTGGGGGAGGCCATACTTTGTTTATATCGGGACACCATTTCTGTGCATGCGTGTACACAGCAGCTGAGGCCGTTTGATGATGATTATTATTATTATTATTAATTGGGCTTCTGCTGCATAGGGCCTTCGGACGAATTGTGCTGTGCAAGCAGCTCAGACAAAAGTGGCCCCTTGTTCGATGATGGTTAATAAACGAATGTTCTCTTGGTTAACACAATTTGTAGAACTAAACAGGAAAGCAAGCTGCAGTTTTAGGCGACTCTTGATGTCACTGTCATAGCCACTGGGCCTCCATTTTTACATGGAATCCGAACCACAGGGACATGACTTTTCATTGTATCACATAGGATTTAAACCACGATCTCCATGGTGAGAAGCCAATGATGACGTCATTCAGATACCATACCCTATTTGTGGAACTGTGAGCGATCATGGAGCATCAGAAGAACGAAGCTCAATTCTTGTTCTTAATCTACCCTAACAGTATCATAGGTTTGCTGAACTTCTATTTCGCTATCATAATCCTTCCTTTCTTTGTCCAATATGCTCGTTCTTCAGTCATGAATCTTAAACGTTGACGTTCATGCACTGCTTCTTAAATCGAATCATCACTCAACGATGATGGTCGATCTCGCTTGGCCAACCTTCGTTCTCTCTCTATCCGATGATATTAGATTTGTGAGACCCAAAGAATCCGTTATTTTTTCCCCACCTTTCGTGATCCTTCCTTTTTGTCACGCTCTGCCTTTTCGTTTTAACGTCGATGTGAATAATTTATACGCGAGTCCGACTCGTTGGCTGAACGGTAAGCATACTGGCCTTCGGTTCAGAGGGTTCCGGGCTCGATTCCCGGCCGGGTCGGGGATTTTAACCTTAATTGGTTAATTCCAACGGCACGAGGGCTGGGTGTATGTGTTGTCTTCATCATCATTTCATCCTCATCATGACGCGCAGGTCGCCTACGGGAGTCAAATAGAAAGATCTGCACCTGGCGAGCCGAACCCGTCCTGGGATATCCCGGCACTAAAAGCCATACGACATTTCATTTATACGCGAATCACTAATAAATTAACCAACCAAACTATTTATTTATTTATTTATTTATTTATTTATTTATTTATTTATTTATTTATTTATTTATTTATTTATTTATTTATTTTAACATCTTTACGACATCATTGGACCACGTTTATTAAGGTTTCCAACCATGTTTACGTATGCTTGCTCCCATGTCCTTCAGTCTCTTAATGTCATCTATCCGGCTCCATGGCTAAATAGTTAGCGTGCTGGCCTTTGGTCAAAGGGGTGCCGGGTTCGATTTCGGGCAGGGTCGGGAATTTTAACCATAATTGGTTAATTTCGCTGGCACGGGGACTGGGTGTATGTGTGTCGTCTTCATCATCATTTCATCGACATCACGACGCGCAGGGGGCCTACGGGTGTCAAATCAAAAGACCTGCACCTGGCGAGCCGAACTTGTCCTCGGACACTCCCGGCACTAAAAGCCATACGCCATTTCATTTCATCCTCTGACCAGGGAAGTCGTTTCGCTGGTTTGACCTCATTTTCAGGGACCCGCCAACCCTGGATTTTTGCTTAAACATGCGTCTATCTAGGATATCTTGTTCCGTTATCCTGCTCAGCTCTAAATCATCAGCCAGTCCTTGGTGCCATCTGGGTTCACCTTTGAGATTCCAAACTTGTGTTAGGATTTGTTTCGCTAGTTTGCTGTCAGACACACGGAACACATGAGCGAAGAAAGTTAGCCTGCTTTTCCTGATTACGTCCGATACTTTGCCCACCTTGTTATGCACTTCTTCATTTTTTCTGAGCTTCCATGTCCCTTCCTTTCTAATAAGCCCTAACATCTTTCTCCCTTTCATTCGTTATAGTTTCTCCAGTTTTGGTTTTGAGCTTTTATTTCTCATGATCCGTGTTTCTGATGCAGTCTTACAACTGTCTGGTAGTGTCGGATCTCAGCTCCCCATGATAATGCTCTCTTGTTGTATATCTCAAGAGTCTTCATGTATGCTGCCTTCATTTTCATTCATTTTGCCTCCACACCCTATTTTTCATTGTTCTTCACATCTAGCCACTCTCCTAAATATTTGAAAGCTTCAGACTTTTGAACATTACCCCGCGTTGTTTTTATCTAAAATGGACTGTCCTTAATATTAGCCATATATTTTGTTTTTACAATTGAGACCTTGAGGCCCATTTTGCCTGCCTGATGATAAAGTTCCTCAATCTGTTGCTCAGCTGCTTCAACGGATGGTGCTAGGATTGCAAGATCGTCTGCAAAATTCAGGCAGTCTATTTGAAGCTTAATTTTAGATCTCTTAAAACTCAGCTTACTTTGAACGTCCTTCCCTTCGAGGGATTTTGTCCATTCCCTGATGACTTTCCTAAGGCACAATTAAAAGGAATAGGTGATAAATCATCTCCTTCTAGAACTCCAGTTTTGATGACAAAGGGTTCTGAAATTTCACCTACAAACTTAACCTTTGATCATGTTTCTAGTCTTATTATACAGCTCAAGCTCTTCCAGGACGATTATCAATGCCTTCCTATCGATCGAATCATAGGCCTTATGGAAGTTTATGAAAATTATCACTATTTTGTCCTTAGGTTGACAAGTGCAATTGTAGTTTTATAGTAGCCGTCCAATGTGGTCCCGAATGCCCTCCATGGGTGAGAGGTCTGGAGATCTGTCTGGTCAAGGGGCTTTATTATTCTTTAAAAGGGCAATGATTAAGCGCACTTCATCTTTGAATGGTGGTTGAGAGTCTGAGTTGAATGGTAGAGTTTGAGCTCTTTAGAAGTACAAAGATAAAGTACTCTGAGCACTTCTCACTTGCCCAGTCAACGGACGAATTAACACACGTAAACTTTGATAATAAATGATACATATAACGAATGAGTTTCAAGATCAGGTACATGTTTGTAAGAACTGTCCAAATTGAAAACCATGAGAATGTCCAAGTCATGGAGGTCATGGTGGTGGCAAACCACTCCACATTAACTTCAAAGATAATTTACCCTGTCTGGAAAATATCTTTTCCTGTTGTATGTTAAGTAGGTGGTTCTTGTTAATGTTGGTGACAAGAATTGAGAAACGGATTAAAAATGAGCGTTGGAGTGTTATATGCTGACTGTGGAGAATATGGAGGAGGTCTTGAATCTGATGAACCGGGAGGGACACGGGGAGAGAACAGTGAAACACGATATTCTGAGCGGTAATACCCATTCAAGATTCCGTGGAGGAAACTCAGATCAGCTGCCTCTGCAGTAGCCACATTTTATTATCACCCTGCGTAGACTGATATCTAACACCGAGCTCGATAGCTGCAGTCGCTTAAGTGCTGCCAGTATCCACTATTCAGAAGATAGTGGGTTCCAGTCCCACTGTCGGCAGCCCTGAAGATTGTTTTCCGTTGTTTCCAATTTTCACACCAGGCAAATGCTAACTAGGGCTGCATCTCAAATAAGACCACGGCCGCTTCCTTTCCACTTCTAGCCCTTTCCTATCCCATTGTCGACATAAGACCTATACGAAATGAAATGTCGTATGGCTTTTAGTGCCGGGATATCCCAGGACGGGTTCGGCTCGCCAGGTGCAGGTCTTTCTAGTTGACTCCCGTAGGCGACCTGCGCGTCATGATGAGGATGAAATGATGATGAAGACAACACATACACCCAGCCCCCGTGCCATTGAAATTAACCAATTAAGGTTAAAATCCCCGACCCAGCCGGGAATCGAACCCGGGACCCTCTGAACCGAAGGCCAGTACGCTGACCGTTCAGCCAACGAGTCGGACTAAGACCTATATGTGGCGGTGCGACGTAAACCAACTTGAACCGAAACTGATTTCTAACCTTGGAGTTTCTGTTACCTACAATTGCAGCAAAGAAGAGCACTGCTGTCTCTTAACTAATTGTTGTTGGAGGGGGAGCAGTCGTTCAAGTGAGACTGAAGAAGGAAGAAGAGGGGAAGAGAGATTTCTGTGACACGGTACAGAATACCTTGTAATTTCATGGTCGTGACTGTGTGTTTGTATATGGCACTTGATTTGTAATTTGGTATCAAATTTAAGTCACGCTGTTGCGTAGCTACGGTGATGGGCTTGTCAATTAGGAAAACATATCGGTAATCGAGATCTACATAGGGGCCAATCAATCAATCAATCAATCAATCAATCAATCAATCAATCAATCAATCAATCAATCAATCAATCAATCAATCAATCAATCAATCAATCAATCAATCAATCAATCAATCAATCAATCAATCAATCAATCAATCAATCAATCAATCAATCAATCAATCAATCGCAATGATATTTATTCTCTGCCAATATCGCACTTTCCTTTGAACAATGTCCGCAAGCACGTTGCCTAAGGAAAGCGATGTTATTCGAATCGTATGGCTGTAAGCTTCCACCGTAGGCCCTGAGAATGGTTTTCTGTGGTTTCCTATTTTTCACACCAGGAAAAATCACCGCCGCTACCTTTCCAGTCTTAGCCTTTTCCCACCCATATCTTCATCGGAATCCTGTATGTATGATGTGATGAAAAGCACTAAGTTATATATAACAGATATAAATTGCACACCCTGAAGCCATTGCAGAGGCACAGAGCATAGTATTGTTACAAATAACACACTGACTGTTTTATTGAATCTATTTTGACAGATTTCACATTTTACCCAATCAGTGCGCACGCGCACAATAATACTTCACCACGAATGACAACATATCACTAATTACTGGCTATTTAAAGTCTCTTATCCTCACAGCGGATATTCGGCTGGCAGTCTTTACGCTGAACGGCGCTCCTCCGTATAATCTTGTTTGACAGATTTCAAATTTCACCTCGCTTTTCAGGCTCTACAGTCACATAACATAGCAGTTCCATGCAGCCAGGTTAGAACACAGGGATCTTGGCTATCTCAGCGCACAACGATTATACACATTGCCTGACTCCTGGGAAGACTGATAACTCGCACAATCAACTTGCAAGACTTCTCCACAATCTGAGGCACTCAACACATATCACTCGACAACACAACTCAACTCAACTCCAATAACATAACTCACTCTTCGAGGTAAGTCTGCTTTTATATACCTGGTAATGAAATTCTAGTACCTTCGGAGTGCGGCCAGAACACCAGTGGTCTGGTTTATCCCTTCATAAAATTTACAGAGACGCCAGATGAAGGAAACAATAGAAAACAAGGTCGTCACATGCCCCTAGACCAGTCGGTGACTCCCCAGACTGACTCATTTCTTCCAGGAAATACCGAAGGAGCTTCAAGAGGGCTGACAGTCGCATTACGACGTAATTGTAGTATAAAGATAAAATGAAAATATTGTACCCCACCAAGCATTCTTTGCAGGGTAACAAAAACTTGCAGCATGCACTTAGTACGATGTTGGACCACCCGTAGCACAAAGGCTGGTGGAGATACAGGCATTGGACGCTCTCCTGAGGAAAATTCTGCAACCGCTAGCGCAATTGATTCTCCAAATCTTATGTAGATGCTGCTGGCTGAAGTAGCCGTTCAATGTGGTCCCGAATGCCCTCCATGGGTGAGAGGCCTGGAGATCTTGCTGGTTAAGGAAGAATGTTAACGTCACGAATCCATGCCAGAGATATCCATGTCACTGTGTGAGGCCAGGCTTTATCCTGCTGGAAAATACGGTCGTCGAGCTGCACCAGGAAGGGAAACACACACGGTCGCAGAATTTCGTGGACGTATCGCCGGTCCTTGACAGTGGGAAGCGGAAATCGTAGGAAATGGCACCCAATACTATGACGCCTCTCATCGTAATGAAGCGTGGATCGATGTACCAGACAGAACTGTGATTCCCCTCTGAAAACCAATCGTCCTCAATTCGAAAGTTATGATGCTACCCGATCGTGTCAAAAGTACAAACGTGCTCGGTGGCGCCCAGTTTGTAATGGTAGACGTCATAAGGGACGCCCACAGAGAAGATATATCCTGATAGCCGTCAGGACACAAGCGTATCCCCAAGTGCCGTGATATGTATCTGGAAGGTGCGCAGCGACGCCTGAGGAATGCCTGCAGCCTGTCGTGTTATGAAATGATCTTCCCTGCTGGTGGTCCGCCTAGGTCGACCCGATCCCTCTCGACACATGCGTATACACCCACGTTTCCATTGCGTCCAAAATTAACGCACAGCGTAGTCAGAACGATTCAAGCGTCGAGCAATGCGTCGCTACGTCCAACCTGCCTCTCTTAATTTGACGATGCGTCCTTTCTCAAACTCATCTAGCCGGTCAAAGCTTGTCGACTGCGCAGCTGGGGTATGCTGCGTGTACACTCAACTTATCTGTGTGTCTCACACTGCTCACACTGTTACTAAGGCTTTATTCGGTTACTTGAATCTATGAATGAGGGAGAGATATGATTGTATATCCTCTAATGGCATTTCCACGCAAGTAGTCAGCATCAAGGCAAATGGGACACATGTCCGCCTATAACGATATTGTGTGGCAAACTCCAGTGTAGTCGCGAAATTCATTCGCGGTAAGCAGTTTTATTTGGTAAACGAACATACAGAGTGGAGGGTACGGCAACTGCACCAAATTAACACAAGTAAGAGATCTTGGGGAGAGGATCACACTCTCGCAAGTTTCAGCGTGGTAGATTGCTCCTTATGCCATAATATCATAACGAAATCAGTGATGTAAACAGTTAATTGGTCGAAACGCAAGACGAAGGAATGCACAAACGCCTAGGAATAAGTGTCAAAACAAATGCTTATTGGTCATTCGTCCTGTATCTTGATGCGTTTAGCGGTAACAAAGAACGTGTGGCAACCACAGCTACGATAAAGCGAATGGGATCAAGATCGGCAGCCTCGTTGGGAGAAGAGGCGTAATGTTTACTACCTGGTGCACCTGTGGAGATGCACTCTGAACGATTTTCACAAAGAACGGCTCCATATCGGCGTACGGTCAATCAATCACCATTGACTTGCATTTAGACCCAGGTGTAGATTCCCTTACAGTTGTTTACCTAGTCTTTTCTTTATTTGAAAGAAGTTGGACATTTCTCAAACATCTCCCTTGATAAATTATTCCAGTCCCTGATTCTCCTTCCTATAAGCGAGCATTCATCCCAATTTGTCCTCCTGAATTCCAACTTCCTCTTCATTTATGATCTTTCCTAAGTTAATATCAATATTTAATCAGTTTCCACAGATCTGCATTTAAGACTATCGCCCAGGTGGCAGATTGCCTATCGGTTGTTTAACTACTCTTTTCTTAAATGATTTCGAATATGTTGGAAATGTATCCAATATCCCTCTAGGTAAATTATTCCATTCCCTAATTCCTATTCTTATGAACAAAATCTTGCCCCAATCCGTCCTCTTGAATGCAAACTTTATCCTCACAATTATGAATGTTCTTACCGTACTCCAAAAGATTCATTTCAACTATATTCCTCTACTAATGACATTCTACGCCATATTTCTATTAACTGCTCTGAACATACCGCTTAGTCGAGCAGCTCGTGTTCTCATTCCCAAGTTTCCCATTGCAGTATTTTCGTAAACGCAATTTCGTATCTTCGTCCCGACGTGGCACTCCCCCATTGCAGGTCATCTACATGTACATAAGATCACCAGATAAAAGATCAGTTACTCCTGAATAAAGCATTACAAGCACCATTTAATACCGTTAAAATCCGCCTCTGGACTTGATAACCGCCTGGATTTGGTTAGGAAGTGAGTCCACAAGGTTCTGCAGGTACATCACATCCAGGTTAAGCCACTCGCTGAGGATTTGATTGCGCAGTTCCACCAAATTGCGGGGATGCTGATGTCAGCGTTTTACCCGCTGTTCCAACATATCCCACAGATTATCAATGAAGTTCAAGACAGATGATTTTGCAGGCCAATCGAGATGTAACAGGGTGAGAGAAGTGTTCATAAAGCCAGTCACATATGCGTCCAGCCCGATGAACTTGACAAATCGGGGTATCAATAGCATACTCACCATGCAGATGTTGACCGAAAGGCAACACCTGATCATCCAGAATGTTTAAATAAACATGATTGTTCATGTTAGTGGTCACCTCAGCGAACGGGCCCAATACATGATACGAAAACTACTCCCAAAACATCGCAGACCGACCTCAGGCTTGAACCTGACCTTGCACACATCCAGGATGAAATGCTTCGCTTGGCCTTCAGTGCACTCGACCACGTGCGCCATTTGAATACAGGCAAAAACGTGATTCGTCAGACCACATTACGTTCCGCCAGCCAGCTACTGTCCACGTTCGATGATTTCTAGCCTATTGAAGACGCGCAGTTTTATGTCTCTGTGTGAGCAATAGCCTCTTGCAAGGTGACCGACTCCAAATGTTCATTGCGTGCAGTTCCCGTCGCAGTGTTCTTTCGCTATCAGGTTGGGACGGAGCTTCATTCACGGACTGCAGCAATTCCTGTCGGGTTTCGAAGCGATTTTGATCCACAAGCCGTGAAGCGCCTCTCCGGTCCCTCTCAGACAGGATATTTTTTTCCGACCACAATTCTGACATCGTGTATCATGGCCACGTGTAGTACAGCACGTTGAACAGTCCGCTGCGAAACACCAACAAATCCAGCAACTTCACGTACCGTGTGGCTGTGGCACGGTCAAACACGATGCCGCTTTTTCCCACTGTGGCACATCCTTACATCTACCCATGTTGAGGTGCACTGTCTGCTTGAAACATCAATGTCTCACAGCTTTATGCTCACATAGAGGCAGTACGCGTGCGGTTCAGCACGGGACTCGTTTGCTGCGCCATCTGTACAGGCTTAAATATCCATTTGTGCCTGTGCACTAGGATGACAGTTTTATCTGGTGATCTTACCAGCCGTCCCGCTAATCTTAAAATATTTCCAGAAGGGTATAAGAAGTATACGTAGGACAGAATGGACAGACGACCGGCTGTAAATGACATCCACGTTACTCGACGATCGCTCAGGCTGAATGTCCTCACTACTCACATCTAGTTTGGTTCTAAAAAATACAGATATTGGAACTATACTGATATTGCGGAGAACTGCGTCTGCTCAGCACTTCATTTCGTCCCTTTCAGTGAGAGGTTGTGTGTCCTAGTCCACAGTCTGACCTCTCTAGGTCAATAGGTTCACTTCATTCTCGTCTGTTCCATTGAGAGGTTGTGTGTCCTAGTCCACAGTCTGACCTCTCTAGGTCAATAGGTTCACTTCATTTCGTTCCTTTCAATGAGAGGTTGTGTGTCCTAGTCCACAGTCTGACCTCTCTAGGTCAATAGGTTCACTTCATTTCGTTCCTTTCAATGAGAGGTTGTGTGTCCTAGTCCACAGTCTGACCTCTCTAGGTCAATAGGTTCACTTCATTCTCGTCTCTTTCATTGAGAGGTTGTGTGTCCTAGTCCACAGTCTGACCTCTCTAGGTAAATAGGTTCACTTCATTCTCGTCTCTTTCATTGAGAGGTTGTGTGTCCTAGTCCACAGTCTGACCTCTCTAGGTCAATAGGTTCACTTCATTCTCGTCTCTTTCATTGAGAGGTTGTGTGTCCTAGTCCACAGTCTGACCTCTCTAGGTCAATAGGTTCACTTCATTCTCGTCTCTTTCATTGAGAGGTTGTGTGTCCTAGTCCACAGTCTGACCTCTCTAGGTCAATAGGTTCACTTCATTCTCGTCTCTTTCATTGAGAGGTTGTGTGTCCTAGTTCACAGTCTGACCTCTCTAGGTCAATAGGTTCACTTCATTCTCGTCTCTTTCATTGAGAGGTTGTGTGTCCTAGTTCACAGTCTGACCTCTCTAGGTCAATAGGTTCACTTCATTCTCGTCTCTTTCATTGAGAGGTTGTGTGTCCTAGTTCACAGTCTGACCTCTCTAGGTCAATAGGTTCACTTCATTCTCGTCTCTTTCATTGAGAGGTTGTGTGTCCTAGTCCACAGTCCGACATCTCTAAGTCGATAGCTTCACTTCATTCTCGTCTCTTCTAGTGAGAGGTGTCTGTCCTAGTTCAAAGTCTAGCCTTTTTACCGAACTCGGTAGCTGCAGACGTTTAAGTGCGGCCAGTGTCGAGTATTCCTGAGATGGTGGGTTCGAACCTTACTGTCGACAGCCCTGATGATGGTTTTCCGTGGTTTCCCATTTTCACGCCAGCCAAATGCTGGTCTGTAGCTTATTAAGGCCACAGCTGCTTTGTTTCCATTCGTAGCCCTTTGCGAACCCATCGTCGCCATCTGACCTATCTGTGTCGGTGCGACGTACGCTAGCCATTCAGCTATGCAGCCGGGCAGTTGTGTTTTACGTCACGGGCTGGCCAACCTGAGCAGCATGGTGCAGTTGTCAGTGGCACGCGATTTCAGCGAGTTTGCTGCAATCGGATTGTGAATGGGTTGAATCCCCTTGCCAGTCGTCTTGATGATAAGTGTTCCGTGGTTTCTTATTTTCACCTTCAGCGTACATATAACATTATACATGTGCACCGTGATTATTTTGAAAACCGGGCAAGTACTTCTCGAGACAATATAATGTATTCAAACGTGCTACATTTACCAGCCGGAGACTGCTCCTTTCGATTCGCACTACGTATGGAACAGGACCTAGCAGTTGACAAACAGAGTTTCTTCACCTTCTGACAGATAGATATTCACTCTACATAAATAATAAATACATCATTATAAAATATATTATTTATCACGTGTAATATCGCCTTAGGTAACAGGTAACGGAAAAAAGGATATGCGACGGCCCTATGAGACAACATTATTATCCTGAAGCGACCTTAAACCACATAGGAATGAAACAGCTAGCTGCGTGGTGTGGGCTGCTTAACTGTTAGCTTGCCGGGCGAGTTGGGAGCGTGCAGCTGTGATCTTGCATCCGGGAAATAGTGGGTTTGAACCTCACTGTCGACAGCCCTGAAGATGGTTTTCCGTGGTTTGCAATTTTCACACCAGGAAAATGCTGGGGCTGTACCTTAATTAAGGCCACAGCCGCTTCCTTCCCGTTCCTAGCCCTTTCCTATCCCATCGTCCCCATAGGACCTATCTGTGTCGGTGTGACGTAAAAGAAATTGTACAGAAAAATAATGTTAGCTTAAGTTTTTAATTTCGTGTGGCTATTTCTAGCCAAGTGCAGCCCTTGTAGCGCAGACCCTCCGATGAGGGTGGGCGGCATCTGCCATGTGCAGGTAGCTGCGTGTTATTGTGGTGGAGGATAGTGTTATGTGTAGTGTGTGAGTTGCAGGGATGTTGGGGGCAACACAAACACCCTGCCCCCGAGCCACTGGAATTAACCAACGAAGGTTAAAATCCCCGACCGGCCGGGAATCGAACCCGGAACCCTCTGAACGGAAGACCAGTACGCTGACCATTCCGCCAATTATGTTAGCTTATGTTCGTTAAATGGTAGGTTCGAACCCCGTCATCGGCAGCCCTCAATATGGTTCTCAGTGGTTTGCCATTTTCACACCATTTTCACTCAACAATTTCGTACAATTTTCTTTACGTCGCACTGACACAAATAGGTCTTATGGCGACGATAGGACAGAAAGGGGCTAGGAATGGGAAGGAGCGAGCTTGGCCTTAATTAAAGTACAAGCCAAGACTTTTGCCTGGTGTGAAAATGGGAAACCACGGAAAACCAACTTCAGGGCTGCCGACAGTGGGATTTTTTTTTTTTTTTTGCTAGTTGCTTTACGTCGCACTGACACAGATAGGTCTTATGGCGACGATGGGACAGGGAAGGGTTAGGAGTGGGAAGGAAACGGCCGTGGCCTTAATTAAGGTACAGCCCCAGCACATTGGGATTCGAACACACTGTCTCCCGAATTCAAGCTCACAGCTGCGCGCTCTTAAACTCACGGCCAACTGGCTCGGCCATTTTCACTTTAATTAAAGCTATGCCCGCTGCTTTCCCGGTCTACCTTTCCTAAGCTATCGTCGCCGAAACCCACCTGAATTAGTGTTAACACTAGGAAAAAAGAAAACCATACATGATTGACGTCAGGAAGGACATCTGGTCGTAAAACTGTGCCAAGTTGACATGCGTTACATGAATCGAAACACATTCCCATCAAGTTGTGGGAAAAAGTCGCAGAGAAAGGAGAAACATTAATAAACAAACAGAAAGAAAGGCCTAGTTTGAATATTTTAAAGTAATACAGGTAGTGGAAGTGAGTAACATTTGAACTGGGCATACATCCTTTTTTTTTTTACGTCACAGTGACACAAAAAATGAAATGTCGTACGGCTTTTAGTGCCGGGATATCCCAGGACGGGTTCAGCTCGTCAGGTGCAGGTCTTTTTATTTGACCCCCGTAGGCGACCTGCGCGTCATGATGGGGATGAAATTATGATGAAGACAACACATACACCCAGCCCCCGTGCCATTGGAATTAACCAATTAAGGTTAAAATCCCCGACCCGGCCGGGAATCGAACCCGGGACCCTCTGAACCGAAGGCCAGTACGCTGACCGTTCAGCCAACGAGTCGGACACACCGACACAGATAGGTCTTATGGAGATCATCCATTCTTAACAGTAATATGAGGTGGTGGAGTCGGGGAGATTTGACTCGATTCTTCGAAGAAAGAACAAAAGATAGAGAACGTCCGGGAAGGCTGTGGAAATGAAAGACTCCCAAGGCTTCGCAAACATAATGCCGTAGGTTTCAGAAAAGAACGAGGGTTGACTGAATGAAGGTGGATTGGAAAGGAATGTTGTATGTATGTTGGGTATTCAGCCCGAAGGCTGGTTTGATTCGCCACAGCTCCACCAAAAGCTATAACATATCAGTCAGCTAAGCCCACTGAAATGCATGCACCTATCGACCCTATGAGCGATATTTTCACACCATTCATAACAGGGACTGGCTGCATAAGGAATGGTTATTACTAGCATCGCTCATACCTCGGTCACTTTCATATTGTCAAAGCCAAGGATGAGATTGAGACAGGTCAATGAAAGTAACGAATTGCTCTAGCCTATACCAGAAGAAATAGCGCACTGTAAACACTACATCTTGCCAGCAAGGGCTCAGGAAAGGAAACCCGTCGCATATCTGCTTTTCCTTTACCTGTTACCTACGGCGATATTACACGTGTTACATCATACATTTTATAATGGTGTATTTATGATTACAGTAGAGAAAATACCTACAATATCAGATACAGATTCTGTCAGAAGAAGGTGAAGCGACTCTGTATGACAACAGCTAGCTCATGCTCCATACGTACTGCGAAATCGAACAGGGCAGTCTCCGGCTGGTAAATGAAGCACGTTAGAATGCATTACATTGTCTCGAGAAGTACTTGCCTGATTTTCAAAATAATCACGGTGCTGAATTTGCAATGTTTAGAGGTTTAAGGCCCTATGTAGAAAACAGTGCAGTTCATTAAAAAAACAACAAAGTATCATTATCTCAGATGATAATGGCGCCGTGAAAAAAGTATATTGTAAGTCCAATTATGAGCCCCGTGATACCATTACTGAAAGTGAGAACAGAATGTCGATATCTTCAACGGTTCACGAGTTATTTGAGGTGGACTACTTTGCTGAATGACCTTGCATATGTGTAATTCAACATATTCAAAAATTAACTTTGTAGAGGAAACATTAGAGCCTCCGTGGCTCAGGCGGGAGCGCACTGCCTCTCACCACTGGGTCCCATGGTTCAAATTCCGGTCACTCCATGCGAGATTTGTGCTGGACAAAGCGAAGGCGGGACAGGTTTTTCTTCGGGTACTCCGGTTTTCCCTGCCATATTTCATTCCAGCAACACTCTCCAATATCATTTCATTTCATCTGTCATTCATTAATCATTGCCTCAGAGGAGTGCGACAGGCTTCGGAAGCCAGCACAGTTCCTATCCTCGCCGCTGGATGGAGGCTTCATTCATTCCATTCCTGACCCGGTCGAATGACTGGAAACAGGTTGTGGTATTTTTAAAAATATTTTTAGAAGAAACACTGATCACGAGTAACAAATGAACACTTAAAAGACTTGTTCAAAATAGCTTCCGTTAATTCAGAACCGGATTTTAGTAAAATTTTTACGACAAAATAATGTCACTTTTCACTCTGAATAATGGTTACACTAACTAATAATTAACACGTGAACTTGTACGTTAAGAGTTAGTATCTCAGTAGGCCTAATGGGTCTTTTTAAAATAAGTTTTGTTTAATTTGTGCGATTGATTCCAGTTTTTACTACTCTTTTGTCGAAAATCACGCAGAAAAAAAAGCATCCTGCTTTCTTTTGATCTTTTTTCAGTGCTCGAATCAAGTAATTCTGGTGAGGGGCCCTTACTCTGAAACCATACTCTAACTGGGGTATTACCTATAATAGGTTCACATCTCTACTAAAAACTCAAAATGCCCTCATAATCAAAGGGAGAGATGCATAAACATTTTTAAAACCTTGTTAATGTGATTACCAATTATAACATCTCCTTATTTTATTTTACAACCTCCTTAATGTGCTTACCCAACTTATGACATTTCCTTATTTTTTTTTCTAGGGGCTTTATGTCGCACCGACACAGATAGGTCTTATGGCGACGATGGGATAGGAAAGGCCTAGGAGTTGGAAGGAAGCGGCCGTGGCCTTAATTAAGGTACAGCCCCAGCATTTGCCTGGTGTGAAAATGGGAAACCACGGAAAACCATTTTCAGGGCTGCCGATAGTGGGATTCGAACCTGCTATCTCCCGGATGCAATTTCCTTATATTAACACCTAGGTATTTGCAGTTATCCCCCATGAAATACTTTCACATCACTACGCATATGGTCGGCATTATGAAGGGAAAAGCAAAATCAAAGAAATCTAAGATCATTTCTATCACATCAAGTCCCTTGCATGCAAAATGTCTACTGAATGTCTTCCTTCAATTATGGAGTGATCACAGTCACATTCGAGACATAATGTATATTTGTGCTAAAAGTGTACACAAACTAAAAAGCAACTATCAAATTTTGAAAATTGCAGTTTTTAGAAAGATTTTCTACTTTTGAAATGTTCAAAAGTGTTCATTTGTTAGTAAAACGAACCCTCATCTTCAAAATAGAAAAGTAACAGACAGATATTCCTCACGATATTAAAATATAGATAACTAATTAGGCAGCTATAGTTTAAGTTGCTTGAATGTTGTAACACTGGTGCACGTAAACATCGAAGAGTGAAATCGCAAGGCGAGTGCACTACATCGTTCCAATCTCGTTATTCCCTCCCTTCCTATGGCCTCCCGGTTGTGTAATGTACCGCATATTGGCGGCTTCAACGAGGTACAGTAGCGGGGACCAGTCAAGTGAAACACTTAATCAATCATGTTGAAAATTCTAATTTAAATGGTTTCTCTCTCGCAGGGTTTCTCTAGAAGAGAGCAAAGTTTCACAGCTGATTACTTCTGTCAACCTGAAGGAAACAATCGTTCGTCTTTCATGACACTTTAGTTGCTAATTCGACGTCTTCTTTCTTCGACTGAAACGAAATTTGCCTCAATCTCCTCTTAGGACCAATGATGTGGATTGTAGAATTATTAATTCTAATCAACACTCAAGAAACAGATTAGAGAAATAATGACATTTCTGACTAGTTGAGGTATAGGGTGAAAGGACCTTCTCAGCGTTTGTAATAGAGAAATAATTGTTTGACTGTTGCCCTAGTATCAGCAGAGTGGCTCAATGAAGTGAATTTTAAATTACAAGTCATATTTATATCGATCAGAATCATGCAAAGTCATAAACAGTTTGGTTTCTCCGAAGTATATTAATACATATTGGCCAGAGTAATTACAAATTAAGAATTTTGGACATGGGCATCGGAAGACCAGGTATACAGTAAAATCAAATAAAAGGAAGAAAATAGAACTAGATAGGACGCACACTCAGGAAAGCAGACAGCATCATTGAGAAACAAGAGCTACTGTACATTGGAATCCCTTGAGTGCTCGGAGCAGGAGATGTGGAGAAGTTCCACATAGGATGAGGTGATGAGAGGTGATAAGGATCGCGAGCGATAGTGCGATGATGCATTTTTATGGGCCCTATATTCCGGTGAGAGCTAAACGAAATAAATGGAGTCGAAGCCATATTCCTAGTAATATGACAATTGAAAACTGTAAAAATGTGCTTGGATGTACATAGTCTGAACGACTTGATGTATCTGGACTAAATTCTACACACAATTATACTCCGCACTGCCTTACTTCTAAACTGACATTTTGGCCGATTTTGGCTTTGTCTGGTGGTAAATGAAATGGCGTATGGCTTTTAGTGCCGGGAGATCCGTGGACGGGTTCTGCTCGCCATGTGCAGGGCTTTTGATTTGACTCCGTAGGCGACCTGCGCCTCGTGATGAGGATGAAATGATGAAGACAACACATACACCCAGCCCCCGTGCAAGGGAAATTAACCAATGATGGTTGAAATTCCCGACCCTGCCGGGAATCGAACCCGGGACCTCTGTGACCAAAGGCCAGCACGCTAACCATTTAGCCATGGAGCCGGACTGTCTGATGGTTATGCGCTGAAACATAGACATCCAGCCAATCCCAAGCTGCCATTAGTATTGAACTATATCGGCAGAGTGTGATCTCAAAACCTATACTAGACTTAATTAAAGTTGGTGTCTGACAGGTAAGGTTGGAGGGAGGAGCACTGCACGTGCCATTTCACGATATTGCCACATTCCAGCATTCCTTTCTACATGCTCTTACCCCTCGCTTCCGGCTCACTTGTTCCCTCCTTCATTCTGACCGCTGTGATCTGTTGTAGACTACCTGGCCAGGCGGTGTCGTCCTATTTGCGATCACTCTTATACAAACAATCAGGTTCTTATCAGTGACAGTGACAGGTTTGGCAACTCCCAGCAAGACGAGTTGCCCTGAAGTTTTATCTCCATCGCAACCGCAGTCGCCCCACCCTCGTTTCCATGGCAACCACACTGCCACTCCCTTTATCCCGCCTCGGCAGGCAGTAAACGGACCTCCCTCTAAGAAATGTCAAACACCAACTCTTATTATTAGCAGTATACTTGCCAACTAATATTTACATTCGTTACGTGGTTAACCTCTCTCGCTCAACGTGTATGATATACGGTAAAGGTTCGCGATCTTTTGCTTTTTTCTTCAGTGAAATGAAATGGCGTATGGCTTTTAGTGCCGGGAGTGTCCGAGGACATGTTCGGCTCGCCAGGTGCAGGTCTTTTGATTTGACACCCGTAGGTGACCTGCTCGTCGTGATGAGGATGAAATGATGATGAAGACGACACATACACCCAGCCCTCGAGCCGGCGAAATTAACCAATGATGGTTAAAATTCCCGACCCTACCGGGAATCGAACCCGGGACCCCTCTGACCAAAGGCCAGCACGCTAACCATATAGCCATGGAGCCGGACTTTTCTTCAGTAATTAGTGTTTTCCGTATTGGTCTTTATCTCTCTAGTATAATACAGTATAGCGTAGTTACAGTTTACAAAGACAAAGTCACCTCCGTACAGGCCATGAAGGCCCGCTTCCACCATTGTTAACCGCGGCACGTGATGGGGTAGAGTGGTTAGCTTTACGCCCAGCCGCCTTTGCCCCCAGGAATTAACCTGGTACTCATTTTTGGTGTAGGCTGAGTGAACCTCAGGGCCATATGCACCTCCGGAAATGGAAACGATTCGAACCCACGTCCTTCCGGGCGAACCGAGGCACGCCTTTACCGCCTCGGCCAGGCAGCCCCTAGTTTACAGTTTAGCATAGCATAAGTTAGTAAAGTACAGGTTTAGTAGTTCAGTGTATAAAAATATAGCTGTGAGTTTTATTTACGTTTATTTACGTTAGTGTACTTCGTTCGTGCGTATTTAGCATGTCTCAATGTAGTTCGGAAAAGACAAGTGGCAAGAAGGTGACTCAGAGATCAGTGAAGTGTTCCCTTTGTAGGCCATAACTTCCTTCCTGTGCCATCGAGTAGCGGTGAGTGATGTGTTATTTCCTCATTCTCTTTTATTCTTAACAATGCATTCTCTTTTTACTGTCGGATGTTTTTGTCGGTGTAGTTTTGTGAATTTGTTTTCAATCCCGATTCATTAGCTTCCTTGTGTACTGTATTTCATTTTACGAAGGCTATTTACCGCGGTCGTATTGCATCAGCTGCTCTCACAGCAGTAGCGCGCTGGCAACAGGGGTAAGGCGACGCTCATTTGTTTTTCGAAACGTCAATTTAGAAGTAAAGCTGTGCGGAGTATACAGCATGACCTAGAATAACATACATGCTACCTACTATCATGTAGTCCCCTATGGGGGCCGTTCAGCGAAAGAATAGGTAAAACAAATCAAAGGAAAATGTACGCTTAGAATACTTAAACGGTTGGTCCTATTTAAAAAGATGGGATCTGTCAAGTGTACTTAGAATTCAATTTCCTACTAAAAATGCATATGCATTTTCTTCATAATTCTAACAATTTTCCAGGAAAGCAGGCTTCTATGTGTTCCGGCGCATGGTTTACCCGAATAAGTCAGATAAACAGTTATATCAGGAAAGGAGATTACGTACAGGATTTATAATTAAATTTCCTATAAAAGTGTCCATATACATACATATTTTTCGTACTGTAATGGTTTGCCAGGAAATTGCGTTTATCGTCAAAGTGGTGAGCATAATCAACGATATCTTGTCTTTCTAGAAACATTCGGTGTTCAGTAACGTTATACGCACATCATGTGTCATAAAATCCACCCCTTCTCTTCCGAGTTTCAAAAACTTTGTTGAATTATGTAATTCTTCGGTCTGATTTCTAATCCCCTCCTTTATTAGGCCTGTAAGTGATATCCTCCAGGGTCTCTGTCTCGTGAACCTCTCTTTCATTTCATTACAATTCTCATATCATACCCTTTCCAAGATAGCATCCTCCCTTCGAGTATACAATTTTCTAAAAAGGCAAATTTCTCAAATTACAAGCTCGAACATTTCCTCATTCCCCATTTTATTTGATAAACCGTCTATATCAGGGCCTCTCAGAGTGCATGCACCCGTGCACTGCACGGCGCAAGGTGCAGGAGACGACTTCACTAGGTTGACAAGAGTGCAAACCCCCACTCCACGTCCCCTACACCTGTCTCACCCGTTCGGCCTGTCTTCGCCTTCTCCACCTTCCCCGCCGATTCTCCCCTCGCCGTGTGCGTAGAGGCGCGTGGCTGTGAGCTTGCATCTGGGAGATAGTAGGTTCGAATCCCACTATCGGCAGCCCTGAAAATGGTTTTCCGTGGTTCCCATTTTCACACCGGGCAAATGCTGGGGCTGTACCTTAATTAAGGCCACGGCCGCTTCCTTCCAACTCCTAGGCCTTTCCTATCCCATCGTCGCCATAAGACCTATCTGTGTCGGTGCGACGTAAAGTCCCTAGCAAAAAATAAAATAAAAATAAAGATTCTCCCTTCACTGCGAAATGTTTATGTGCGGTGAGCGGTGACACTGTTGTATAGGACAATGTTACCGGTGTTAAAACACTCTTTCTTCAATTTGATTTGAGCAGACAATTTATCTTCTGTAACTCTTCTTTTCCTTTACCTTTGCAATGATACCAGTTATGCCTGGAACAAGGGACCGGCTGACAGCAATTCTGAGAGCCTCCTTTAAATTACAATCAGAAATAGTTCTACTCACACGCAATCTAGTTTTCGTACAAGTCAAAACAGGAAAAAATACCTTTCACATATACATGTGGAACCAAACATAGAAATAATCTTAGCTGCTTCTCGATGCAGCTTAGGTAAATCGTTCTTCGACAAATTCTCGCAGAATTTGAGCAAAGCCTTTGTATTGGAAAAATAGATCTTTTTGATTAACTTATCACAAAATGATTGTCCACAAATTAAGCATTTGGCTTTATCGTCACGACTGAGAACAAATACGGAGGTTCCCAGTTCGAGTGAAATGGATTTTTGGAAGTCTTTGCTTTCTTCGGAACAGGTTGCTCCATTATTTTGTTGTCTTGCGCTTATCTATTTCACAGATAAACAAGCCTCTATCACCGAACGCTTCGTCCCGCTCAGCACACTACACCATCCGAATCCAGCTGAGTTGAGCCGAGTCGGACCGATGCACAGTTGCACGGAGCTCTTGCGCCTCGATTTTCACGCGTGAGATTTTGGGCGTTTGAGAGGCCCTGGTCTATATTAACAAAGCCCACCCTCCATTCTAGTTCTTTCGCTTTTCTGTTATCTGTCACATTTCCTGTTCTGTTCCTTGTAATTTTAGGCTTCTCAAATTGAACCATACTTCCATAGGAGAGCTATTATATCTCCCGTATCATCTCTCCTCCCCGTTTGTTTCCCTTTGCATCTGCGAAATCCCCCTTCTTGGCCCCAGTGTTTTTCAGATTCGGTCCTTGCTTTTTTCTTCTTCTTTGGATCCTCTAGTTTACTATTGCTTCTTACCACTGCCTGGGTTGTGCTACCGACACCAGGTGACAATCACTTGCTCACAGGTTGCTTCTCGCCGCTGGTGCTGGTGATTATGTCCTAGACCTGCGTGGCGGTCAGCAATCCTTCTTCCGGCTTGTGGTAATGGCACTGAGCTGGCTCCCGAGTCAATGCCTTCAGTTGTGCTGACGGGTAACTCTTTATCCAACCATTCCCCATGATGATCAGCTTCTTGCTCCGTATGAAAACGGTAAGTCCATCCTTTCTGGCTACGCCTAGGTAGAATCGAAGAACCATCATGTCCCTTCTCTCTTCAGGTCCCATCTCTCTGTTAATCCTTGCCTCCATCCTCTTTAAATTCTTGGCATTAAGGAGAATCTGGTAAGCTTTCATCCCGGATAGCAGTTGTAGCTTTATGGAGCTATTTCCTGAAGTCCTTCCTATTCTCCGCACGTCATCCACATCGGATTCAGTGCAGTTTACTCCCACTCCTTCCGCTATCACTTCCAACGCATGCATTCATAACGACAGATTACGCTCGCCCGTCTTGTCCGCAATGCCATAGATGATGAGGCATCTGCTGCGCCGAATAAGCGTTTTTTTTCCGGGCCTGTATTTCCAGCCATCGTGTACGATGGTCCAGCATCATGCGATGTCCCTTTAATATGTCTATATCCTCTTTATATTTTTCGTACACCTGCCAGTTCGTCCTTCAGGCTATTTTTCAGGTCTTGAATAGCCTTGTTCTCAGCTCAGTTATGTCTGCTTGGCTTACCTCCTCTACCACATCCTTAATCTTTTCAATATCTTCCGCATTTATGGACCCAGGATTAATCTCCACGCCTCCAATTACACCTATAGCACAGCGATCGCTATCAGTAACAACACAATTTAGAATTTAAGCCATTTTTATTCCACACGCCTAGAAGTTTAGACGGTTATTCCATCGTCCGATAACTGCCCTGTACATTTCAATAGCTATTACCCTCTCGTTTGTACTCAAACCTTACATACACACCTCCGCTTCACTTGCAAGGTTCCAACTAACTCAGTTATTACATCTTGTACATCACATATTTACACTTCACTGGTACTTCCTTCGTCCACACCGGTTGCTGGTAGAATGCATTTCTTTGTTGAATCCTTTTACTGATCTCCATATCCAACCCTGCACCCTGCATCAGTTCAGCTCCCAAGTGCTTAAAGCTTTCCACAATATCAGGGGTTTGCCTTTTATTTTTATAATTCCCTTCCCTTTCTCCTCTACTCAACACAATTGTCTTACCTATTTTCATTCCATAATTTTCAATAATCTCACTCAACATGTCGAGTGGCCTTGTAGTTCCTCATTGTTTGCTCCCAACACCACTGTATCATCTGCAAAAAGAAGCTCTCTGTGTCCATATTTTACTTTTGCCCCCTTCACATTTCATCTACAGTATAACCAATATGAATAACAGTACTGACAGTACACTTCCTTGTCATAGTCCAGTTTCATTCCAAAACCACTCTGTAGTCGCCACGTGTGTCCGGCACTGGTGCATCCATTTGTGTACATTGCTTCTATATATTCTATCGATTGATTTCCAAATACTTCCTGTTGCATTACTTTCCATGCCTCTGTTTTGGGTACACTATGGTAAGTCTTTTATAAATCAAGGAATGCCATCACCATATCTCTTCCGCTATTGACTTTACGTCGCAATCAATCAATCAATCAATCAATCAATCAATCAATCAATCAATCAATCAATCAATCAATCAATCAATCAATCAATCAATCAATCAATCAATCAATCAATCAATCAATCAATCAATCAATCAATCAATCAATCAATCAATCAATCAATCCTGACTGACCTGCATTTAGGGCAGTCGCCCAGGTGGCAGATTCCCTATCTATTGTTGTGACAACAGTAACCAACATCACGAACTACAACCTTAATAATGACATTGTACAAAATATTTAGTTTCCAACACTGATAACTAGACCTCGGAACTTTAGGAATGAATAAATCATAGTTTAGGCGTCTGAAATGACAACGAAAGTGCTAAATTCGGGAATAATAATTCAAAGTCTTACAATCAATTTTTACGACGTAAACTTTATGGTTTCATTCATAACTAGGAAGAGGATAGAGAGAAATGGTGTCTACGATGAAAAGAGGACGTGCAACCAGATCTGATGACATTCCTGCAGAGCTGTGGAAGAAGTGTGGACAGGAAGAATACGTTTAGCTTAGCTCCAAGGGTTATAACGAATTACATCAACAACACACAGTGCCAACAATAATGCATGCTGGTGGACATGTTATGGTTTGGGGGTGCATGGCCTCCTCGGGAGTTGGAAAGCTGGCCTTTATTAAAGGACATATGGATCAGTACAAATACATTGGTGTGTTGCGCCATAATTTATCCTGGACGGGGTCTTCCATTTCCAATAGGGCAACGACCCCAAACACGCTGCTTTAAAAACTCGAGAGTGGTTACTCTATAATACCCCCAGACGACTTCTTGTTCCACCACAGAGCCCCTATTTGAATCCCATCGAGCATTTGTGGGATCATCTTGAAAGAGAAAAAGCCAAGCGACGCCCGTCTGGTAAGGAAGAACTGAAGAGGGTTCTACAAGATGGGTGGTCGGCAATTTCACCTGAAACGACGAGGAAGTTGGTGCATTCAATACCGAAACGTCTGGAGGCTGCCATTCGAGCTAATGGAGTGCATACACGATACTGAAACGTACGCACGAACACCTACGGTGTTTAGTAGTATACTGTGCCAATGCTTGTTTTGCAGTTTTAAAGTGGATGTCCTTGTGTAACTACATACTTCTTTTGTGTTATTGTTGTGATGGCAGTGCACTGTAGCTTCGTTGTATATTATACGGGATACACGTGTTATTTTCTTCCACGCTTCCTGTATACACATATTTTGGGGAAACATAGGGTGTGCTAATACTTTTTGTAGCAAGTGTAGATTGATGTTCGCTGACTTCGCAAATGTATCGAAAATTGGCCCACAATATATGATTTTTTCTGCTGGCGAACCCCCGAGAATGTGTGATGAACATAAATATCTGGGTTCTGTGATCATCACCCAAGCGACAGCACTTGCGAACGTGAAACACCAAATCAATGTTGGACTGATGAAGTGGAAGTCCGTGGCTGTTGTACTGTATGACAAGATAATGCTAACTAAACTGAAGGACTGTAAGTCGGTGGTCAGACCCGCAATGACGTATAGTGCCAAGACGTGGGCAAAAGACCGGCCAGACAGGTCAGCAATAATGCATGTTGCTGAAATGCAGATGCTGTGATGGTTAGTGAATGTGGCCATAAAGAACGGGTCAAGAACGAACTAGAGCGAGGGTAAAATGGATACTGACCAACCAACATTGAAATGGTCCATCGAGCCTTGAGAATCGAAGAAGTGCCATCTGGTAAAGGAAAACGAAGAGCTACATGGAAAATATGTTAATAGCTGCTCACGAAACAAAATATTCCACAACTAACCCATTAACTAATGTAGACTATTACTACTTTCCTGACTTGACAGTAGAAGATACCGGGCGAGTTGGCCGTGCGGTTAGGGGCGCGCAGCCCTGAGCTTGCATCCGGGAGATAGTGGGTTCGGACCCCACTGTCGGCAGCCCTGAAGATGCTTTTCCGCGGTTTCCCATTTTCACACCAGGCAAATGCTGGGGCTGTACCTTAATTTTAAGGCCACGGCCGCTTCCTTCCTACTCCTAGCCCTGTCCTATCCCACCGTCGCCATAAGACCTGTCTGTGTCTGTACGACATAAAACCAATAGCAAAAAAACCATTAGAAGATAACGTCTTCGATAGAAAAGTAAAACTAATCATAATAATCGCATGTTCTCACCTACCGAGTGCAGGCATTTTGTTTCGACGCCAAGTAGGCAGCCTGCGTGTCAGTTTTGACACGTTTCATTTAATTCTGCCTCAAAGCAGAGAAACCAGGATTCTCTTCGACGATGTATTGCTGAGTTTTAGTTATTCTTCTCCAGCAAATTCCGTGTGTGTCGCCAGAGATCATTTATACGCCGACATGGTACGATCTGGAGTACTGAACTGACGTATTTCTACCCTTCAATGATCCAACCACCTGTGCCAGCTTTGGACCGGGCACACTACCCTTGAACTACAGAGGAAAGTATCATCAATGAAGAAGGAAGGAGGCCGCTAAATGACGTGGAAATTGAAAACAGAAAATGAAATCTATCAAGCCCTCGGGGTCAGGAGTTTCCCAGGGAGATGGAGCAGAGAGAGCCTGGAATGTGTCAACACCATTAGACATATCTGTATGATCCGTGGCCTCAGTATTTGAACTGAAATACCGATAGGCCTTCATTTTATAAAGAATAAGTCGTTCGTACGTTTTAGTATCATTGTTTTGAACTGCCTGTGTGACACAGGCAACTACCGGTACTCGGGTCTTGTTTGCTGGCAGTAGTGATGCGCGCGAATTACGCCTGGAATCGCGAGAATCGGTTCGTACGACTCCGAGGTCGCACTCTACGTCGCATGCGAGGAATCGGTTCCCGATGACGTCACCAGAGTGTGCAGGGCGCACTCACTAGAGCGAGTCTTCCGTATATAAGTGGGGCAAATTCGAACGTGCAACATTTACTATTTCTCTTGTATACAGTGAAATGTCTTATTGGTTATCATGAATGAATTATGCAACATAATAATGAAATAACAATTATTTATCCTGGTTATCTGGAAATCGCATTACACATTTCGACACTGGGTGTAGCAATTTACATTGTTATTTATGCTTATACTGCATTTTTCTAATGTGGTTTTCAAATATCGCTAGTATAAACGTATACAATCTGTGGAATTAAGTCACATTTTTAATAAGTACACAACTTGTTTCGTAGCATACCTCTCTTCCGTTATATTTAATTTGCAATGGACATTTCGTGCTACTGTCAGACTCATTGGCTGAATGGTCGGCGTTGAGGTCTTCGGTTCAGAGGGTACCGAGTTTGATTCCCAGCCGGGTGGGGTATTTTAATCACCTCTGATTAGTTCTTTTGGCCCGGGGATTGGGTGTTTGTGTTTGTCCCAACACTTTCCTCTTCATATTCAGACAACACACTACACTACCAACCACTACAGAAACACGCAATAGTGATTACATTAGTCCACGTAGGGTTGGCGTCAGGAAGGTCATCTGATTGTAAAACAGGGCCAAATAAACATTTACGATACAGTTCGCACCCGCGACTACACAGGTGTGGGAAAAGTGGTAGAAAAAGAAGAACATTTCATACTACTAGACTACTAAATATTATGAGAAACTGTCAGAATTGCTATTTTTGTTTTCATCACTGCTTAACATTAGTTAAGGTTGTCTCCTTAGTACACTTGTATTTTGTCGAAATAGTAGTGTTATGTATGCATGTTCAGTCTTCATCCCTAAGGCTGGTTGGATCCTCAACAGCTCTGCCATCAGCTGTCATGGATGGCCTAGGCATCACTGAAGAGGCGTACTAGGGAAATGAGGAGTGAGGTAGTTTCCCGTTGCTTTCCTCACCGAGCCAGAAGTTGCTATTACATATCAGTCTGCCAAGCCCACTGAAATACATGCACCAACCGACCCTAAGAGCAACATTTTCACACCATTCATAGCAGAGACTGGCTGCATAAGGAATGGCATTACTAGCGTCGCTCATACCTCAGTCACTTACGAGGTTCTGCCAGCAAAGACACAGATGTCACAATCCCCGTGCAAGTTTTGATTTATTTACAATCCATACTTTTTTATTAGTTTCAAACAGAGAATCATATTTTCTAATCAAATTACAGTCGCATTAGAGTATATAATTCAGGACACTACAATGAGAGAAGTCATGGCTTGTAAAAGTGACCTGGTTTCAAACCAAAACGAACTCACATTACAGAACACATTCGTATTGCACGTGTTTACGTATCTGCATCAAAGATGGTGCTACTAGTTCCTCGGAATCGATTCCGGAACCAGGTACCCGATTCCCCAGGCATATGAAATCGACCCTTCGCGATTCCAGTCACAACCCATCACTAGCTGGCAGAATAGCTTTACACACTACAGGGTCAAAGTACTGTGTGTAGTGAAACGTCACGAATGTGAGAAAAATTGGGAACGACCTTCACTCACGCTTGAGAAGATGATAACTCTTATCGCTTCTTGTTTCTTCATTCTGCTGAAGTCAAGTGAGTGGATCGTTTTCGTGGTAGTAGGCTACTTATCGAAGAATCTCACCTACACACTACATTCTTGAGAACAATACTCCATTAACCTGACTGGTTATGAACAACGTAACTGGCCCGTAGGATACATTCACCGTCAATATACTGCGAAATTACAATTACTTCTTAATTAGTTTTTGTATTGAACACTTTTTATTCTGGCATCAATTTTAAAAATACTGCACTCTTCTTAAGGTAAAGGTGATAAGTTGCCGGAAAAATTTATGTTTGGTATGTATAAATAGGTTGACACACAGCCGTGATGTTACGTCATGCACTGTACTTTTGACCGGGCTAGTGTGATAAAGTTATATATATAGTCCTTGCCGCTTGAACACAAGTAGGGCCATGACTCAGAATATGTCCGAGATGCCCACTCCTATTCCACAGCTAGAGCCCAGCACGGATGCGGATATCCGCGGAGTTAGTGTCTTGGCAGGTGCAAACTGTATGGCAGTGCGGATAATTTCTAAATAATTTTGATTTTCACTCAGGTATACCCCTATTTTTGCTTGTGTTGAGGTGACCATTGACATTTATATGGGAGAATGGTGATATATAAAGAACCTTGAGACCATAAAACCGTAAATATGACCTAAGCCTAACTGGCTCCTGCCCGCAGTTAATGAAAGGGACAAAGGTCAAAACGTCGATAGTTGCCGCAAGAGAAAACGAATCCCTCATTAACTTGTGACTGCAGGGGTTCTGGTGGCAGGTGTCAGGCCTATCGTATTATGTTAACAGATCTATCCGTTTCAATACCTTCGGTGTAATATACTGTAATTAAATATTTACAATAGCCGCAGATAACCATTCGCGGATGTGGATACGGATAATATATTGTATATCCGCACAGGGATCTACCCATAGCAACTGGTATCCCCCGACTATCAGTACCACTTACTGGACTACTCAGCCGTTGCTCATTTACTTATACACGCTACAGGATCAAAGTACTGTGTTTGGTGGAAATTCACGAATGTGCTAAAAATTGGGAGCGACATGGTTCTTCCTTATAAACAGCGTTCACTGCACTACACTACATACTGTACTACATACGTCAAAATTACAATTAAGTTCTTAATTAGTTTTTACTTTGAACTCTTTTTTAATCTGACATGAATTTTGAAAATAATCTAGATTTTATACAATGAAATAACGTTAAATAAAACTCACATTGACGAAATTAACTAACATGCCACTAGAATAACTTGCGACGCGATGATAACTCTTACAAAGTGTTTACAGTCAATAAATTGAATCTGGTGATTGACTAGCGCACTCACAGGAAATCTCTCTTTTTATTCTTGAAAGTAAGGTTAAAAATACCAATAGATAAAAATGAAGTTCCCATAAGGAAATTTTAAGCCGCTGCTTCTGATTGTGAACATTAAATAAATTCTGGCTTTATCGGTTGGAGACCGCACGTCTCCAAGAGACTGGCCGGCTGTTGTGACACCACTGCAAGCTGTCCTATGATAAGCACTACGCAGTACCGATGTACTAGACGAGATATGTCTACCCACTTACTATGTATGCCCTCCTAGGCTTAGAACTGAACACTGAGGTACAGGTTGATTGTCGTTCCTCCACTTGACGATCTAGTTGTTTGAAGACGACGAATTGCTCGTGATTTATTTATTTAGCTTATGGCAAGTACACAATGTTATACAAACAAATATAAAACAAATAACGAAGAAGTATTTGAGGAAGAAAAGTAAATAAAAAAGAAAAGAAAACCAAACAAACACTATAGATAAAAATCAGAAAACTCAATCGTAAAAAAATTACCAGTGTTTCGCCCCAGTGCGGCATGGGTTCATCGGCTCACCACACAATCTATGAAGTTCACAGAGAGTTCATAAACTTAAATTAAATTGTCCAACTACTGAAGTCTCATTTGTTGCCCACACAAAATCTTCCAATGATCTTGGAAAATCAGTGGCGATATGCCAAATGGTCTACTCTCCCTCGCAGCAGTCGCACTCAGGGGAGGATTTCATACCTCACTTATGTACGAGGGCAAGTCAATAAGTATCTGCAATTTTGCTCTAATTGTCCTTAGGTTTGCTCCATGGCGTTGTGTGCTCACCAGCCGATTGATGACACCGTTGTCTACGTCTGTGGCAGGTTTCAGAGTTATCAGATCAGTACAGCTTGCGCTGTTGCGACGTAAAGATGGCCGCGCCACTCTCTGTTTGGATCAAGGAAGAACAGCGTTCCGTAATCCGTTTTTTGTAGTCTTAGGGTGTACCAGGAGCGGAAATTCATGTAAGACTTTCAGTACAAGTGGACAATGTTTTTCCATAGCGAAGTGTTTACCAGTGGGTTGAACAGTTCAAAAGGGGTCGCACGAGCGTAAAAGATGAGGAAAGATCCGGGTGTCCATCTGCAGACGTAACTGATGTCAATATTGAACAACTGCGTGATATGATCCTGAATTAGAGACGAGTGACTGTTCATGACATGGTAAAGCATATGCACATTAGCCGTGCTTCTTCCTTGGTGCAAACAGAGAGTGGTGCGACCATTTTTACGTCGCAACAGCGCAAGCTGTACTGATCTGATAACTCTGAAACCTGCCACAGACGTAGACCAGACGTCATCACGTACTTGCTCCAGGGAGCCGGTGTTACTTGCTCCGCTCTGAACGGCTGTCAGTCACGTGACAAGAGAGCAGCGGACAGGCGGATTGCATACCGTGGCAGTACTGTACTTGCCGCTGGGAAATGTTACCTTATGAACAAGAGCAATGAAATACATACCGGTACATAAAAAAATCATTTCTGAGGAATTATCGAACATAATATACAGAGAGTTGAGTAGGGTAATATGAAATGTACTTACATCCCCAAATGTGTTGTTTTTAAGTTTTTCTAGTAACGCTATACTTTCCCGACCTTCATATTTATCATACTAATTGGTGTTACACAAGGAGCAACGGCGCTGCAGATTGCATTTTTAATGTGATTCAATATTTTATTACATATTAAACATTTTGTGTGTTATTTTCTTGAAGTATCAAATACTCTTCTTCTCAAGAAGGTTTGAAACTTGTTGGCGTCAATGGCCTACGCTGTGCTGAACTCTCTTCCATAGTAAATGCAACATTAACCGACTAGACTTGAACGTCGTGTGGTGTGAGGATAAAGGTGGGAACACACTACTGTCACCTCGCATGAGTTCACGCGTATCGTGGCGCAATCTAACATGTCCAGAAGGATGCGCTATACCTTTGCGCCACTGGCGTGCAGTACGTACTATGTCGTCCACTTCACCTACTTCTTCCCCTACTTGCTCGCTAAGCTGCTCTCGTTCCTCAAGAGCAAGGAGCAAACTGGCTCCGAAGGCATTTCGCTCTCGATTGACGATGCCTGACGTAGACAATGGTGCCATTTTGCGACTGGTGAGCATACAACGCCATAGAGCCAGCTTAAAGACAATTAGAGCAACATTTGCAGGTACTTATTGACTTGCTTACGTAGCAATGAGCTGCACCGTCCATGATTCGTGCGAACTCTATTGAGAGTAAGCCAGGTTTTTCTTGGTAGTTTATAGCCAGCTGGTGGATGTTGAGGAGCTGAGTTGTTCCACTCCATTTGCCGCTCACGATATCCATTATAGATCTATTGATGAGCTCCTTAGCAGTTTGAACGGAAGAAGATCTTGATTTCAGACGTCCAAATCTTTATGGATGGGGAAAGCTGGGTTCATTAATATTTTCTTAAATCCATGGAGGAGATAATTTATTCTTCGTATTCATGGAGGTGGTATGTAACTCAACGTTGGCAATCAAAAAGGTGGACTCGATTTGACTGCATCGTTGACAAAGCGCGTTGTCTGGTTCAGGACTGTTTCAGACTTCTTAACACATAGGCTATTCAGCCAAACAGAAGAACAATATTCAGCTGAAGAATATATCAACACCCCCATTGCTGACGGTCGAAAAGTGCATGCCAAGGCTCCCCATGCAGATCCCTCATTTTTTAAATTATATTGTTTCTTGCCCTGAGTTAAGCGGCGTTGTTCATTGAGTGTTTCTTGAAAGTCCAATCAAGAGTTACACCAAAGTACTTGGAGTTGGGAGTTTTCGGTAGAGTAGAGTTATTGAGCGATATCTTCAAGTTAATATTCACTTGCCTGTTATTCAGATGGAAGAAACAGGTTTCTATCTTAATGGTACTTGGAATTAGATACCACTTATCAAAGTACTCACACAAAATGGCAAGGTCCCTATTTAGAATTATACTGTTAACACGCGTGATTACTGAACATGTATAGCTCAGATATGAGCGAAATTATTTCCGGTAACGCAGCAAATAGAAAGTCTCAATGAAACAAAGCTTGAATTGGAACTCGAGTTTGAATACAAAAACCAAACCCCATGGCACTACAGCCCTTGAAGGGCCTTGACCTGCCAAGCGACCGCTGCTCAGCCCGAAGGCCTTCAGATTACGAGGTGTCGTGTGGTCAGCACGACGAATCCTCTCGGCCGTTATTCTTGGCTTTCTAGACCGGGGCCGCTATCTCACCAGGTAAAAATCCCTGACCTGGCCGGGAATCGAACCCGGGGCCTCCGGGTAAGAGGTAGGCATGCTACCCCTACACCACGGGGCCGGCCGAGTTTGAATACTGCATACTTGAAATACCACAGAACTCGTCTTTCTCGCTAGGGAAGATCTGATTGACTCAGGTACTATTTTTTTTCTCGGATAAGACAACATACATTATAGGACTGTACTCCAGTGAAGTAACTATGTCGAAGTTCTCAAAGCTGCTTCACCACAAAAGCCTGGCAAACAGTCCTTAAACACACTCTGGCAGTGATTTGAGCTGAGCGCCATCGCGACACTCATTATTAGGCACACGAGTGACGCCACTCCAGCGTACATCTTCGAATTGGCAATGTAAGGACATCTAGTTATAAAGGATTCCATGAAATACCTCATTAGAGCGAAGTTTTACACATTACAATTAACCTTCAGCTCGTTATTTCCAGTAATAATAATAATAATAATAATAATAATAATAATAATAATAATAATAATAATAATAATAGTAATAAGCCAGGCTGAGTGGCTCAGATGGTTGAGGCACTGGCCTTCTTTACTGAACCCAACCTGGCATGTTCGATCCTAGCTCAGTCCTGTGGTATTCAAAGGTGCTAAAATACGTCAGCCTCGTGTCGGTAGAATTACTGGCACGGAAAAACTGCTGGACTAAATCCCGGCACATCGGCATCTCCGAAAACCCTAAAATCGTAAAAGTAGTTAGTGGGACGTAAATCCAATAACATTATTATTATTTAATAATAATAATAATAATAATAATAATAATAACAACATTTTAGATAGCGTTCTGAAGTGGGGCCATTTAGGCCCATCTAGGTGACCTGCCTACGTTTCGACATTCCGATTGTGCTGCTTCTAGCAACGAAAGCGGAATTCTGCTTGATCGTACAGTATGGCTAATTTAATTTTGTCGGGCGTCACTGAGTGCGCCACCAGAGGTCTTTAATACGCCAATAACAATGACATAGACTGCAATCGAACCCGGGACCCCTATAACCTAAGGCTAGCATGCTAACCATTTAGCCATGGAGCCGGACAGCGAAGAACAAGGACATGGTAAAGACCTGCTAGTCTGTGTCGATGGACCAGTGGCCAACTCGTGATCTCAAAATCACGGGTTCGATCCTGGAAGACATAGTATTTTTTTTAAGAATGGTGGGTCGGTGATTTTAACCTCAATAGGGAACATGCATAATTTTCAAAAATAATTTTTTGAAAAGTACACCAATGAAATAGTTCGTAAACGTATTACATTGTAGTAAGTTGCCTTGTTTTCTACCATTAAAATTTTTTTTAAAAGTCTCTTTCCTCTGACGTAAGCGGCGCGCTGTGATGTCACGATCCAGTACCGCATGGAGCTCTACCAGCCATTGTACATCAGCCGTTACTAAAAGCCGATTGTTTATTACTCGTGATCGCGAATAACTTCAAAATGACAGAAGAAAGGTTCAAAACAGTACAGTCAGACAATCTACCATGTGTAGATGTCATCATTCTTGAAAAATGGTGACTTTTGTGGTCGCAGAAATTCGCGGATAAAAAGCAAGTTTGTAAGTGGCATCTTTTATATACGTGCAATGTACTGTAACTCATAGTATTAGGATAACAACGAACCTGGATAGAAATCACACAACTTTCCTTCTAGACTGATTCCCATACTAAAGAATAGCATTACATTCATGCACTATTTATTACTTTCATATTCCAAGATGTAATTGAAGCATTTAATTAAAGCATCATACATTAAAATTTAAAGTTTTACCACTAGAACAGCTGACATGGTAAAGTGATTGAAAATTCAAACAAATTCAACTTACATTAAAATGATCTTAAAAAAAATAAACTGTAAACTTTTTCGATATATCACCAGCATTTCTCCGGCTCGCCAAAATCCATTTTCCTATAGTTTTAGCGTCTTTGGAATATTTAGAAACAATTTGTTTGGGATGGTATGCGATGTTCTATTGGACATCGGAACTATACACCATTTATAAGTTTTCTGCCTCACTGTCAGCGCAGGATTCATTTTAAGTCTATACCACTCAGAATATTATCCAATGTATAGACCTCGAATTTAACTGTACTAGACACCAACATAAAGTAGAAATACGCAAAGTGTACCCTGCCTCTCACAGCACACTATGTGTTATTTCGTCTGCTAATTCAGTCAACCTGTATGATGACGTCTGACCAATGAGGTCGCGTACTTGCGTCACGTGACATTTTCGTACTTTAATTTAGATTTTTATCATGTTAGGAGTTATTATTTGTACATTCTGATCACATTTTTGAATTCTGCATGACATTTTGAGTCAGATTAGAATATTTTAAATTAAAACCACGGATCACGCATGTTCCCTATTGGTTAATTCCGACGTCTCAGGGCCTGGGTGTGTGTGTGTTGTCTTAAGCATTAGAAATCATCCTCGGTAGGGCCCCATCCTTAGAGACACGCAGGTCGCTTACACGGTGTCAAATCGAAAGACCTGCACCTGGCCTCTTCGGAGGCCACACGCCATTATATATATATATCCATTCATTTATTTTCTGGAGAAACCTATGGGCTCCTTAAGTCCCGGACTCTCCTGCATTTTAAGCTTCGCAGGCCCTGACGTTACGCCACTGCGTTACAACATTATCGAGCAAAATTTGACAGTTAATAAATAGTATTCTTGAAACGTAAATGTGCTTTCTAGTAAGAAATAAAATAGAATCATTATTCCCCTCTCTTAGGTTCAAGGGCCAAGGCGAGATATTGGAGGCACCATCCGTCAATTAGGTCGAAACAAGAAGTACTATACAGCAAAATACTGTACATTTTCAGAGAGATACATCGACGTTGCAACTTCCAGGCCTCAAGGGCTCTTTCTTAACTTGGGAGGTAGGGTTGGCAACCACGGGGCCCTTATCTGCGTCCTGACATTACGACCTTTTACTTGTGCCAGGCTCCTCTATCCTATCCGACCTCCCTTGGTCAACTCTTGTTCTTTTACGACCACGATGGTATTACAGCATTCGAGGCCAAGGGAAATTGACAACTACTGTATCCCCATGACGACTAGAATCTTTCACAGATATAGTTGAGTGTACTACTGGAAGGCAGGTTATTTACTAAGTTTAGCGTGCTATGTAACAAACGCAAATTTGCACAAAACTATTTAAAATGCCAAATTAGAATTTTCTATTGCTCGTCTTAAGGAACCCGAGCGCAGGGTAAGTTTATAATTAAACTGTACTGATGTTAAACAACCTATGGCGAAGGGTTTCGCGGGAATGAGTATCCTGATTTTTAGGCTTTAAAGCCCTCTTTATCCCCTTAGAAAATAATATTATTAAACCATTCCTTGGTGAATACCTAACGCGTAGGGGAAACCAACATTCTAAATTTGAACTTTTTAATTAGGGCGTTTTGGAGATAAGATGATCAGCTTTTCACTTTTAGATTGAACCCATGACCTTTGTGCCCTAATAATTTTAAGTATGAAAATTATTACGGAAGGCCCCAAGTCAATTTTAATAGGAAGCTCGAAATTTTATATATATATCACGGGAGTGACACGTGGCAAGGAGGTAGCTACTTTCCGTCCCACGCTTTAAGATGTGACGTCATCCGCACGTGTCGGCAGTGGAAGGATACAGAAGAAAGTTTTATTAAATAAATATAATTAAATGAAAGAATTAGTGGTGAATGTAATATAATGAGGGTCCTGTATTTATCTATAAGACAATTGATCTTTAGTAAGACGGATTTGAGACTGCTAAGCCACTTCTGGGAATTATTTCAGATGGACGCGCGTGTCTAGCTTAGCCACGCTCAGTCGACAAAAATGTAGTGCCTATCAAATGAGGTCATTTAACTAGTTAATTTAATAGGAATAAATTTTAAATGTCCAGGAACCCTACTGTTAGCAATGTAGCAAGTATGTGGTTACACCAAAAACTCTTTTAAATACAGTTCATTTAAGTCGAAAAAGTTACGCAAATTTTCTTGGCGGCAAAGGAAAAATGCCTGGAGAGAGGGGGTAATGGCTATAAATATAAAAGGGACGCCATGTTGAAAACCCTGCATTTTTTATCGTGAAGCTGAATAGAGGGTTGCACTGTTCTGTAAATCGATCGACAAAAGTAGACTAGGTCCAACCAACAGATTTTAGCCGATGTGGCTGGGGTCTTGACTCCATGTCGAGATAGTTTTCTTTGAGCATAACTAATTGTATAAAAAGGAAGGTCAAGATACCGAAGAAATATTTATAAAAGTGTTGTGTGGTAAAGAAAGTAATTCGTGTGCGGGAAATAAATACTATCAGTCGAGTGTGATCAACAAAATCAACAAGTGAAGGGCATTTCTTTTTTTAAATTCTATATTTCCAGGAAAGAGGAAGAAAAATGCTATGTACAGCCAAAAATGTAAAAATGGCTAAATAAATGGAAAAGGGTCGCCGGTGAACCCAAGATGAACACTGGCGTGACTTAAGGTAGGTGACATGTCATCTTAACGCCTACTGTATCTTGTTTCATGATGTCAAACTAATATGTATATGAAATGGGTATTTATGACGCAGTTGGTCACCCATATGTCTTTTTTGTAAATGTCAGAAATATGACGAAAAAGGGTCATCTGTTTTATTTTCTGCTTGGATAAAATTTTAAAGTGTTGCGAGTGCCGTGTAATATTGTAAAAGTTACCAATGGGGGTTTCGAAGTGATATCACGTCCAAAGTAGATCGTCATTTTCCGTGTATTTATTGCTTATATTTTGTGATGTCAAATTAAGATGTTCATTCGACGTAAAATTTTCAGTCGGAATTTTGATGGAATTGGGGCAAAAGGGATCCGTGATTACCCATTTTCAATCGGATGGAAGCGCTGTACGTAGTGTTGTCTAACGCAGATCGGTGAAATTTGTCACGAAGTGTAACGTATTCTATGTCCATTTAAAACGTGTTTGAGTGAAATAATAACAGTAAATTTGTCAGTCACTTTCGTGGAAATCCAGTTTTAAAATACGAGATCATTTTATGCGAAGTTGTTCATTATTAAAGCATTGTGCGTTATTAGGCGTCGGGGATTCTAGTAAGGACATTTTATTCCAGTTCTTTTGTTAGTGAGAGTCGTCGAGTTTGTGAAACAGAGATTAGATTTATTGTATGAGTTGAGATAGGATTTGTGAATCAGTCGATTGGAAGCCTGTAGATGAAGCCGGGACTCTGTGGAAGCCGGAGGAAGATTTTATAATGTTTGGGAATGGAAAGTAGAGTACGGGAATCCGCGCCGGTATTAATTTGCGGCGTGTACAATTATTGTGGGACATTTAAAAGTAAATCTATGTGTATAGTGGTTTGGTCAGAATATCGTATTTTGTTCTATTTTGCTAAGGTAAAGGGGTTCATTCTTTGAAGCCAGTCATGTATGACGATTATATGTGTTTCATGTTAAAACTGACAGACAGAGGAGGGTTGTCGGTTTCGATGCCGCCAGCTGATCGATATGGGACAGTTTTTGTACAACGGAAGATGTGTGGAGAGTTACGTATTGATATGAGATTGCATTCTTGGCAGCGAATATTATTAACTATGTGATCTAGTTGAAATTTTCATCCGGGAATAACGTGTAGATTGTTAGATACTGTGAATTTGTTTAATTGAGATTGTAATGTACATTTGAAACCCTAAAGTTAGAATATAATGAGCGAGGTTAGCCAATTTCAGGTTTGTCCAAACATAGCGTGGTAGTAGTGATAATTGTTTTATTTGTGAGGGTGCACAAACTTTATGATATGTTATGACAATTCAAAGACAAAGGTATAGGATTTTCCACCTGTTCAATACAAATTAAAATGTGATATAAATTAAAATGTCACGTTTTATTATTAATGTTTAGGTACCGGTTTCGGTATTTTTATGCCATCATCAGCCTAAGGTTAAGCAAACAAGCACATTGAGGAAATTATATATACACACAATTTAAACCTTCTAAAAGTCTAGCAATTCAAAATTGCGTCACAACATAAAACATTTGACTATATATATATATATATATATACGTAATTTACTCAATGTCCTTGTTTGCTTAACCTTAGGCTGATGATGGCATAAAAAATGCCGAAACCGGTACCTAAAAATTAATAATAAAATGTGACATGTTAATTTGTATCACATTTGAAGTTCTATTGAACAGGTGGAAAATCCTATACCTTTATCCTTGAATGTAAATCTGTTTTCAATACGGACCAGTTATTAAGTTTTGACGTTAAATGTTATGGCAAGGTATGACATCGTAAATCGGCTTACATTATACGGCGAGTTACTTTTGGTTCGTACTAGATTATTAGGGTTATCCAAGTACTAATAATGGCTAGGGTTAGGTTAGATTTAAAGTGTGATGTCATGAAACAAGATAAATACTGGAAATGAATGATGTAAATTTTTTCCAGCTACATAATGCCAGAGGATAAACATTAAACATGAATTCGTTATAACTGCGTCACACGTTGAGTAGGGACTTTTGAAAGAAACCATTCGTCCGTGGAGATGGAATTTGTTGTTCATTAAGATTTCATTAAATCATTTTTTATTTATTTAATTATTAAATTCAGTGGAACCGTATTTGTGAAATAACTTTAAAGCAAGCGAATAACTTGGAGATGCATTCTGGAAATCTCAGTTTACTTTTCTGGGAATATTTAAATGTTAACGTAACGATTAAGGGGACATATCCGAATGAAATGGATTTTACTGCCACAAAGTATTGTGAGCGTTGTTGTTGTTGCATTATTTGACTTGGATTGATTGAGCAGTAAATGTGCTGGGCTTAGTAAAGTGGAAACTTTGGTCATCAACCGATGTAAATTAATTGTGTTTAGCCTTCGGCTTAGAAACTTGGATGGTCATGGGGTCATCAACCTCAACGACTTAGATTAGGGCCATATGCCACTGTAGCATCATTTTCTTGCGGTCATCATTCACAATGACTTTAAAGTAACTTAGAAGTTTAGAGGTCGGTCCATGACGTAGTCGTAGGTCACATCGATTCAATTAAGGGTCCATGCCGTATAACCACTGTGTGGCACACACCGTTTGGACTGCCTTAATTATACCCAGAGTCTAGAATTCGTGCTACGAGGGCTGGACCATCAAGAATCATTATGATGGTACATGTAGTCTCACATGGAAGCCGAATTTAAGGATTTCCAGACTTTACTTTCTTTATTTAATAATTGAGACAATGGTTTCTAGTAAGGATGCCCATCAGGCAGTTAAGTCAAAGGCTCAAACCAGCGTTCGGCCACTCTGTGTCAAAATGATTGTGGTGGAGTGGACAAGATAGAGTCCGAATTATACATGGATTTCAAATTATTAGTTTCTTCAGTAAATTTTTCCTAAATAAAAATACAGATATTTTATGAATAAGACCTTTTATTTGAGTAGATAGATTAGGATTACTGAACTCTACCTTTACCTCAGCAAGTGACGAAGAACGCGATACGACCCAAGAGACAGATCTCATGACATTTTGCTGATAGGTAAGGAAGGTAGGTATCCTTCAGGGTGGACCAAAGGGTTCAGTAAGCACTACTCAATTTTGAAATTTGTCTTCCTGGCACTCACTTCCATTATTTTTTGCTGTCACACTGTCAGCTAATGTGTCACAATACCTGAGAGTTCCCTATTTGTAGTGAAATTCATAGATTGTTAGGTGTGAAAGAAAAATGTGAGTATCCTCTGTATCCCAGAGAGGTTGAGATGTGGTGAAGTAAGGACGAAGGATAGAGGATTGGTTGTCACTGAAATACATACCCCTAAGGTCAGAAAATATACAAATTAGTTTCAACTGAATATGCCGTGCATACCGAATGATTTGCATGAAAAAATATTTATTTAGACCCTATATTCGTTCATAGAGATATTTGTTATAGTAACTACGAAATTGCAGAAGACGGGGATGCTATTAACGAGTATGAATAGCTCCCGCAAGTACAAAGGGCACTAGGAAAGTTTTGCAATGTGAGTGAACGATTTGGACTTTTTCAAAATAATTTCCACCACACTCAATACACTTCTCCATACGTCGAAACCAGTCACTGAACCAACTCTGGAACTTTTTTCGGTTACATTTTCACACTGTTGATCCCATGCTGCCAGAAGCTCCTTGTCGGATGCAAAACCCCGCCCTTTCAGCTTCATCTTCACTTCTGGGAAGAGTGCGAAGTCACATGGGGCAAGATCAGAACTGTATGGAGGGTGATCAAGTACAGTCAACGCTGATCTGGCAAGAAAATCCATTGTTACATTAGCACGATGTGCTGGAGCATTGTCGTGATGCAAGAGCTAAGTGTTGAGCCGTGACCTTGGACGAAGCTGCTTGAGAGCCTGGATGACCTGAGGCAGACAAGTCTCACTGTACCACTTCGCAGTAACTGTCCTTTGTGTTTCTAGCACAACCCGAGTCAGGATGCCCCGTTTAGTGAAGAATACTGCAACCATACTTTTCTCAACTGACCTTGACTTTCGCACAGTCACAGGAGTACCCTCATCTTCAATCAGCCACACCTTGTTCTGGGATTTTGTTGGGACATCGTAATAATAAAGCTAAGTTTCGGCACCTGTAACGATGCTATTGACGTTACGCGAAGTCCCATTTTCAAATTGTTTTAGCATTTTTCGGCACCATTTCACTCGATGTGCCCTTTGTTCCTCTGAAAGTGAATGGGGCACCCAAAGGGAACAAACCTTTCTAACATGGAGATGGTCGTGTAGAATTGAATGAGTAGCTGGTGCAGGGATGTGGACGGTCTCTTCTACCTGCCGATATGTCAACCGCCCTTCTTGCTGCAACATTTTCCTCACAGCTTCAATGTTTTCCTCAGTCACTGATTCAGACAGTCACCCAGAACGAGGATCGTATTCAACCCCAAAATTTCCCCTCTGGAACTCTTTGTACCAGCGGAAAATTGTTGTCCGATGTGGACAGTCTTTCCCCAGCACATGAGTCATTTCCTCCAGGCACTGGTCAACAGTTAATCCACGAGCAGAATTGTAGCGGATAATTGCGCGATATTCACCTTTTAGACCACATTGACATCTTAACTTGCTTTCAATCCCACTGCTTGGTAACAACTGGTGTGAAGGTCGCGTCTTGCTGTCTTCTAGACCGGTTTTCACCCCTCTTTTCATCCCTCAGGAGTGTCCGGTCAACCGTTTTTGCGTATTGCAAAACTTTCTTAGTGACCTTTGTACTGTCCTAGCCAAACTGCCCTGTTCAGTCGTAACTGATCTGTTTGCGCACATCAGTATTATTGGTGTCTCATGAAACTAATAACAACTAATGTTAAATAGTATGTTTTTGTTACGTTTATGGTTTCAAAAGATTCTTGCAAATTGCAATGTTGTATAGTGCAGCGCGCATGAGATAGCGAGTGTTTTAGCAAAAGTGAGTTGCACTATAAGGATATGGTTTGACTATGTAAACTTTGAGTCTCAAACAGTCAAAGACAGAATATAGTTTACTGATTAGCACGCACGCGCTTCCTTCAAGCTTTGAGTCTATCACAAAAAAATGCAACATATACGGTTGAAAATTAAATCACTGATTGTTTTATTATACTAATTAAATCAAGGATGACCCAGACAGCACACACACACACACACACACACACACACACACACACACACACACACACACACACACACACACACACACACACACACACACACACACAACAACGACGACGAATGACAAAACTTCACTAATTTACAAAAGCCTGTTGTCCCCACCGTGAGTCTTCGGCTGGCAGTCTTTACCAGGGACAGGTTGACAAGCTTCAACTTTCACTTTGCTGGCACGCACCACAATCACTCCACACAACAGTTCCGTGTAGTCAGGTTTAAGCACTCGTCTGTTGTCTATTACAACACATTGGCTCGACTCCAGACAAGACCGATAACTCGCACAATCAACCTACGTGACCGCTCCACACACTGAACTCTCCACTCACGACTCGTAACTGACAACTCAACACTCACCACAAAAACAAAACAACACGAACTCTTCGAGGCGAGCCTGCTTTTACATATCTGATGATGAAGTTCTAGTAGCTTCAGGCCACGGCCGTCATGCGAGTTTTCTAGTTTCGCCTTCTAGAAAATTCATGGAGACAACAGAAGCAGAGGTCGTCACGTGCCCGCAGGCCGGCCTGTAGCTCCCCAGTCTGACTCACTCATCTCTACCGCGAAATACCGAATGTGGCTTCAAGAGGGCTGATAGTCGCATGACCGGGCGAGTTGGCCTTGCGCGTAGAGGCGCGCGGCTGTGAGCTTGCATCCGGGAGATAGTAGGTTCGAATCCCACTATCGGCAGCCCTGAAGATGGTTTTCCGTGGTTTCCCATTTTCACACCAGGCAAATGCTGGGGCTGTACCTTAATTAAGGCCACGGCCGCTTCCTTCCAACTCCTAGGCCATTCCTATCCCATCGTCGCCATAAGACCTATCTGTGTCGGTGCGACGTAAAACCCCTAGCAAAAAAAAAAAAATAGTCGCATGACCAGGAACGATACTGCATTTCTCTTTCATCTGTGCAAATTTTTATTCTTCACTACCGCAGTTCGCGATATTGTCCTGTATTGGATTTCATTTTTGAACTTATATTTAATTTGACATAAAATACAACACTGCCTTGCGTTGGTATTGGGAATTGTGCTGGGTGCTCAGTGTCTAGCAGGAATATCGGTTGACAGTAGGGATCTAGAGCGGTTAGCAAAACAAGAAATTTAGACAGATTTATGACCTATTGTTATGCAACAATGTTAGGAATATATTGTTCTTTTGAAAACAATGGGTCAATTGTTATGCAAAAATGTTGCAAGTGCATTGTTATTTTAAAACCATGGGTCTGTTGCTATGCAACAATGTTGCGAGTCCATTGTTATTTTTAAAATCAATGGATCTGTTATTATGCAACAATGCTGCAAGTCTATTGATTTTTGAAAACAGTGGGTCTGTTGTTATGCAAAAACGTTGCAAGTGTATTATTATTTTAAAACAATGGGTCAGTTGCTATGCAACAATGTTGCGAGTTCATTGTTATTTAAAAATCAATGGATCTGTTGTTATGCAACAATGCTGCAAGTCTATTGTTATTTTTGAAAACAATGGGTCTGTTGTAGACATGATATGGGCTTTTGGGCTTATGCCTTGTCATAAAAATAAGATGAAACTCTTTACATTTAGCAAATAACTTTCTATTCATTTCTTCTACCACATTCGTCCCTGATTGGTGTATGCCCTCTCTGTTACTTCTCACGCACACACACATGTACACGGTGTGATATAAGAGATTGGAGCTTAATGTTGTCGTCAGCTCCCGCTTGGAGCGCTGTGCCCACATACAGAGAGCCACCTGGTGACGAATGAGCGTACTACTGCAGCTATAATGGTAACGCATTCTTAAATTCAAATGGTCATTATTGTAGAACACTCCCGTCTTCCCCGTAAACAGTCGAGATTTTCTTCTGAAGACGCGGAGTAAAGTTCCCTGCGAAGCGTAAAGAGTCTCACCTTGTTTTCTTGACACGGTATAAGCCCAAAAGCCCGTATCAAGTCTACATGTACGGGCCGTGAAAGCATCAATGTTGTTGTTGTTGTTGTTGTTGCTACTTGCTTTACGTCGCACCGACACAGATAGGTCTTATGGCGACGATGGGAGAGGAAAGGCCTAGGAATGGGAAGGAAGCGGCCGTGGCCTTAATTAAGGTACAGCCCAGGATTTGCCTAGTGTGAAAATGGGAAACCACGGAAAACCATCTTCAGTGGGGTTCGAACCCACTATCTCCCGCATGCGAACTCACAGCTGCACGCTCTTAACCGCACGGCCAACTCACCCGGTGCATCAGTGTTAACAATGGGTATATTGTTATGCAAAAACTTGTAAGCCTATTGTTCTCTTGAAAATAGGCCTATTGTTTCGCATTGGGATACGTCACGGGTAGGTCCGTGGCCGCCACGTTCGTGACAGCTGTCTCGGGCCCCACGGCATCCATCTTGCCCAGTGGAAGCCTCTTTACCAGAGCGTTGTCCTTCGGAGACATGTTTTACAATTCAGCTGATAGTGAGGCTAAAACAGCAGAGAAAAGGTGTCCACATATAATGGATAAATAATTGCACGCACTGTTTCAAATAGTAAGTTCTCGAAGAGGTTGTGTGTTAACAAAGCTGTTGAAATATGCTTTACGACCTCGTCTTGCACAGGCAATCCATTGGGTTCCGGGTTCCATTCTATAGTGTCCCTCTAGCAAACATCGAGCATATTTGCACTCTATCGTTTAATTTTATTTTCGCCATGATTTCACGTATATACCGAGCCCGTTCTTATACGGCGCTAAATATAATCCTTTTCCTGTACGAAGAACTATTGCCTCCATAACCTCCGTGTGTCTGAGCCGCAGACTCACGGTTTACCGTGTTCGCAACACAGCCTGCTCCACCAAGTAGCGTTTCCAATGCAGGCAGACCAGCGAATATACAGTATGTACAAGCAGTAAAACTCCACTATTCTTCTTGGAATAGGAATAAGTCTTGCTACATAGTTTCTATTCTTTCCTTGTTAGCATGTCTGACTGCTTTAACTGCCGAAGTTAATATCTTCCGACTGTTTCTTGGAGACAAATGCGCTGTAGCCGACTTAGTCTTACTGTAATGGATTTATCCCTTTCCTTCCTCCAATTTTTCCTTTCATTACGGTGGCTATATCAAGCCCTGTCAATCTTTCCTTTAATGAGGCGTCTTTTGAAGTAAGAATGTTGTTAGCTTCACGACGTTTGTATTTTGGTAAGCGATGTTGTGGACAATAGCTAAACTGTCCCACCATACCACTAGGATGTGTATTCAAAAACATTAAATCAAGACATGTCTACGCATTTGAGGAACATTCTACGGTTTATTCCTGGAATAAAACACTTATTTTACACCGAGAACAAATCCGTCGTGGACCCTCAAAAGCCACGATGAAATTCTACATTTATATTTGACGATGTTATCTGCGACAAACAAAATCACATGAAACATTATTTTAGTTTAGGTAGACATTTCGGGGTTGATGTTTTCTATCTGTGTCAAACTTATACGCATTACCTCAAGCATTTAGTCCGTAACAATGTTATAATAATAATAATTTCGTGTGGCTATTACTAGCCGAGTGCAGCCCTTGTAGGGCAGACCCTCCGATGAGGGTGGGCGGCATCTGCCATGTGTAGGTAACTGCGTGTTGTTGTGGTGGAGGATAGTGTTATGTGTGGTGTGTGAGTTGCAGGGCTGTTGGGGACAGCACAAACACCCAGCCCCCGGGCCATTGGAATTAACCAATGAAGGTTAAAATCCCCGACCCGGCCGGGAATCGAACCCGGGACCCTCTGAACCGAAGGCCAGCACGCTGACCGTTCAGCCAACGAGTCGGACGTAACAATGTTAATTTGATGATTCTATTCCAACAAGATACTTGTAAATTACAACATGTGTATCGTGACAATGTTGGTGTGCATATGAATTTTGGTACTTTCAAAACTCTCTCTGTGTGCTTTGTTGGAACAAATGATGGTTTCTTAGTCATAGACAAAGATAGCCAAATCAACAACGGAATGTGTCGTAAATATTTCGATATCTTCTTTTTAAATAGATACGTAACCAAAATCGAACCCGCTGAGAGCTCGCATCCGGGAGATAGTGGGTTCGAATCTCACTGTCGGCAGCCCTGAAGATGATTTTCCGTGGTTTCCCATTTTCACACCAGGCAAATGCTGGGGCTGTAACTTAATTAAAGCCACGGCTGCTTCCTTCCCATTCTTAGGCCTTTCCGCCCCATCGTCGCCATGAGACCTATCTGTGTCGGTGCGACGTAAAGCAACTAGCAAAAATCGAACCCAGGACTGTTTCAAATGATTATACAACCATAGCATCGAACCACCGGCAACAGCATTGAACCCAGGACTGTTTCAAACAAACATATAACCATAGCATAGAACCCAGTATTGTCTCAAATTGATATATAACCAGAGCATCAAACCCAGGACTGTTTCAAATGGATATATAACCACAGCATCGAACCCGGGACGGTTTCAAATAAATGCCTGCTCAGAGAGCTGACAAGAAAAAACTCTATGCCGTAGATTACATCCTGCTCTACTTTTCGTTATTAAATTCAACATCTCGCGTTTGTGCATGACCACTTTCAAGATCTCAAGAGGAACGCTGGCATAAACACATCTGCATAGTTCTTGACTTACTTCCATCTTCATCTCAAGAGAAGAGGTGTCAAGAAAATGGCCGCATGGTTCGCGACTACTTCTCTCTATATATAATTAAATTAAGTACTCTACATCCACTTCAGCTCAAGAGAAGTGACGTCAAGAAAATGAGCACGTGGTTAGTAACTACTTCCATACAAATAATTACTTAAATTATGTAATCAGGCATACACCATCTCAAGAGAAGATGGGTCAAGAAAATGGCAACCTAATTATTTCCGTATAATTTCATTAACTGGATTCAACAGTTATTTACTCTCCTCATATATATACTCGGAGAAAAAAGCCACGAGTTCAGTTTGACTTTTAATTAGTTACTTAAACTGTGGACATATGGTTAGCTACGCTGATAATAATTATCGCAGTACAATTATTGTATTCCATAACCTTATTGCATTAACAGTCCATTGGAATTAATGCTTCTGAAGTATTAAACAGGATATCACACACCCAGGTACGCTTCTTGCGTGAAATGAGTATAGCCGGCTTAAACAAGTTTGTTTCTATTGCGGAAGATTCAGAAAAAAAAAAAAAGAAAAAAAAAACTGAAGAGCCGATTCATGAAATGAAACTTCTTGTGTCAGGGCTATCATCCAGTGCGGCTCTGAACGAACACCGCACAGTTATTCGAACCCTCACTGCAGACATCACTACGAGCTCAAGAAACCCTTCAATTATAACAACTACATCGTCAACGCACCATGGATTCGGATAAGTTGTGAAGATACTTGTTCGAATTTGTGTATGGATGAGCATAGTAGTTTTATTAACAACTAGCTGATGTACCCGTGCTTCGCTAAGGAATTCTACATTGTGTATAGAATTCTACGTTAGGTCATGTACACATTGTGAGAGGGAATGTATTAAATTGCATAACCTTTAACGTTACCCTAGAAACGCGACAGGGAAGTCAGAAAACGTCTTTTCTCATATGAAGACTGATTTAGGGAATTTCATTGTAATGGTAGACCCGCTTGCCCACGATCAGTCACAATCAGGTTGGGGAGTTTTCATTATAATGGCAGATACTCACACTCCACTGTCTTTTTTTTACATCCTCAGAAAGACTATCTTAGTGGATTGCTCAACTGAAATCAACGTAGGTCATTACAATGATGTCAATAGGAATGGCGTGATTAAAAGCAAAGCTTTCATACAAAATACTCGATCAAATAAAAACCACACGTTTTCTCACTTTTAACGAACAGTACTACGCTGTCGATCTAACGGTCCAAAGTTCCAGAGCTGGAATGACCAGGCCGCAGACAGCCGTCATCCGTGAACACTCTTCGTTTTTTTCGCGGATGGGGGTTCGAAAAGTGGAGAATCGCAGGGCAAAAACTATGCCCTTTTACTAATATTTTTCCTAGAGGAACCCGATGAGTCGTAAAATCTCAGTTCACTACACTGGCGGGGGAAGAAACTATCTGACGTGGAGGCAAATTTTTCCTCCAAGCCAGAGGAGAAACTCCATCTTAGCTGCTAATTTGGAGAAAAATGAATGTAGAATTTAATAAAAGTGAAGAGGAAGAACTTTTTTCTTAAGAAACGGCTCTTTCCAGGGTTGAAGTTTGAGTTACATAGTGATTTGTGGTGCTATAATTTAGAATAGGCTGAAATTGTAATTTTTGACCAGTTCATATAACTACTAAGTGAGCCTCTGCCTAAGTGTGCACACTGCGCATTCCATTCTGCGCGTCAGAGTAGGGACGAATAGCTGGAATACTATGATGAACCAGTGTGTTATGTACCAGCAGTATCAGAAAATGTTTGAACCAGAGGAATAGCATGCTAAAGAAGAAAGTTTTCTAACTCCCCAGCTATTTCCCGCCAATAATCAGTCAGGCTGTTAAACTCGGTACGCAGCAGCAATCCCATTTATCGGAGCTGAGTGGCAGCATAAGATAAAAAGAACATCACAACAAACAATGGTCAATGTATTGTTGATAAACGTTATGCTCTTTCGATCTTGTAGGCCTTCACATTTAGTTTTCTCCCGATTCTGTAGTACCACTCTTATCATAGTCGGTACGGTAAAACTGAATAAAACATAAAAGATCGGAAATTGTATTCTTTACAACTTTTGCTACGTAGTAACTTTCGATTGGACCAATAACATAGGTATTTAAAATTTCAGGCACCTTCCCCTAAACTGCCCTTTCATCCAGGGTAAATAAAATTGTTGTCCGCCTCTGTGGTGGTGTTTATTACTTGGACTGTAGTTTCTTAATCCCCGGCTCTATATACCGATTTTCATTAAATTCTGTTTATCCATTTTCTCGTAGCACGGCGTTGATATGGACTTAGCAACAAATATACAAATTCATGAATATCTCTATCATAGCCGGTACGGTAAAAATGTATAAGGCATGAATGATCAGAAATTTGGTTCTATATAACTTTAGTTATGTAGTAGGCTACTAGCTGAGTACCCGTACTCCACTACGGAATTGTACATTGTATTCAGAATTCTAGATTAGGTAGTGTACACGTTGTGAGCAAGATTGTATTAAATTGCATAGCTCTTAACGTTACCCTAGAAACGCGACGGGGAAGTGAAATGAAATGACGTATGGCTTTTAGTGTCGGGAGTGTCCGAGGACATGTTCGGCTCGCCAGGTGCAGGTCTTATGGTTTGACACCCGTAGGCGACCTGCGCGTCGTGATGAGGATGAACTGAAGATGAAGACACATACACCCAGCCCTCGTGCCAGCGAAATGGTTGAAATTCCCGACCCTGCTGGGAATCGAACCCGGGACCCCTGTGACCAAAGGCCATCACGCTAACCATTTGGACATGGAGCCGGACGACGGGGAAGTCACCAAACGTCTTTTCTCATATGAAGACTGGGTTCGGGAATTTTCATTGTAATAGTAGGCCCTCTTGCATACCATCCGTCACAATCAGGTTGAGGAGTTTTCATTATAATGGCGAGCACTCACTCTCCACCTGCCTTTTTACATACTCAGAAAGACTGTCTTAGTAGTTTACCCAACTGAAATGGACATAGGTCATTACAATGACGTCAGTAAGAATGGCGCGATTAAAAGCAACGCTTTCATATGAAATACTCGATCAAATGAAAAACTACACTTTTTCTCACTTTTAACGAACAGTACTACGCTGTCGATCTAACAATCCAAAGTTGCAGAGCTGGAATGACCAACCCGCAGACAATTATGATCCGTGAACACTCTTCGTCTTTTTTTCGGCGGGGGGTGTCGAATAGTGGAGAGTCCCAGGGTAAGCACTATGCCCTTTTACTAATCTATTTCCTAAGAGTACCCGATGAGTCGGAAAATCTCAATTCACGACACTAGCGGCGGAAAAGACTATCTGATTTGAAGGCAAATTCTTCCTCCAACCCCCTCTTCACTGCTAATTTGGAATAAAATGTACGTAGAATTTAATAAAAGTGAGGAGGAAAAAGCTTTTCTTAAGAAACAGCCCTTCTCAGGGTTTAATTTTGAGTTATTTAGTGAATTGTAGTGCTATAATTTGGAATAGGAATGTGTTATTGCACCTTGAAATAAAACAGGTTCCGCCTCTGTGGTGTAGTGGTTAGTGTGATTAGCTGTCACACCCGGAGGCCCGGGTTCGATTCCCGGCTCTGGCACGAAATTTGAAAAATGGTATGAGGGCTGGAACGGCCTCCACTCTGCCTTGGGATGTCAACTGAGTAGAGGTGGGTTCGATTCCCACCTCAGCCATCCTAGTAGTGGTTTTCCGTGGTTTCCCACTCCTCCAGGCAAATGCCGGAATGGTACCTAACTTAAGGCCACGGCCGCTTCTTTCCCTCTTCCTTGTCTATCCCTTCCAATCATACCATTCCCCGCAAGGCCCCTGTTCAACATAGCAGGTGAGGCCGCCTGGGCGAAGTACTGGTCATCCTCCCCAGTTGTATCCCCGACCCAGAGTCTGAAGCTCCAGGTCACTGCCCTTGATGCGGTAGAGGTGGGATCCCTCGCTGAGTCCGAGGGAAAAACCGACCCTGGAGGGTAAACAGATAAAGTGGAAGAAGAAGAAGAAATAAAACAGGTACCCGTAATACGATTGAATTAATAGGTTATGACACATGTTCTGTAATGTGAAGAAGTTACAGCTAATCATACTAACCACTACACCACAGAGGCAGACAACAAGTTAAATAAACACTGCAAAACACAATTGAAGACTTTGACACGGATGTTCACTTTTGAAGTGGAACGGCCGTACTTAAGTACAAAACCTCTAGCAAGGATTATGCATGTTGAATTCGTGGCCGAGTCGGTTAAGGGCTGGAGCTCAAGCTATGTGAGTGTCTGCAGCGTAGTGGTCCGAATCCAGCAAACGCAATCTTTTAGAACGACAGAATTGCTCCATTTTAGCGGGGATACAATATTAATATTTTTCCCCCTATTGGTTTTAAGGAAGCGCTCTGATTTGGCGTCTTTCCCTTAAGGATGGATGGGGGAAGGATTGGGAAGGAAATCGGCCTTGGTCTTTTATTAAGGTACCGTCCCGACATTTGCCTTGTGGTGAAAGTGGGACACCGAGGAAAACCATTTTTAGGACGGCCAGCATGGACTTCGAATCCACACCATCCCGAGTCCAACTAATCTACACCTACGAGGTCACATCACATTCATTTCTGACGATGTATTCCTATGAAGAGTACGTTGAGTTGTTGCTAATTTATGGAGAAAGTACGGTCGAATTTATATGCTTGCCACGTGCTTCATAATGGTAAAAAGTGAAATTAACAGATATTATCTTTCGATGTCGAACGGCCAACGTAAGTAATCATCCTTTATCGAGCGTCTTGTATGTTGTATTTGTGGCTGACTCGGTTAAGGGCCGGTGACACAAGGTGTCTGAATACCGGTAATGCAGTGGTTTGATTCCAACGTTATCATGTTTTTGTATTGTTGACTGATAGATCATGCCCTATTTTAACGGACACACAATGTTTAGACACTCTTACCAGGTCACATCATAGCACATTTTCATTCATTCATGATGTATTACGGTGACGAGTACGTTGATATGTTGCTCATTTATGGCGAAACAAGGCCTAACGCAGTCCAGTCGCAACGCCTCTATCACGAGGGTCTTCCTGACAGAAGACTACCGACTTCCACTAAGTTCCGAAACATTGAACGAATATTGCGGTCAACTGGGACGCTTGGAAGGGCAACATCCGTTAGAGGTGCTTATATAATATCTGGTTTAAATGAAGAGGCTGTTTTTGACGCTGTCCATAACAACCCTCACATTAGACCTTTTACTCGGACACTTGCACAGCAGACTAACTTCAGCCGGTCATCAGTCGCACGTATACTGCATAACGATAAATTTCACCTATACTATCTGCAGTTACAAAAGCAGCTCCACGGATGTGATTTCGATGCTAGAGTAACACTTAATCATTGGGCATTACGCAGGGTGACCAATAATGCAGCCTTTTTGTCAAGAGTCCTGTTTTCAGACGAATCACAATTTCACAATGGCGTCGTAAATCGGCACAATATGCGCTATTGGAGCTCGGAGAATTCCCATTAGGTAAGATAGGGTCCATTTCAAGTGCACTGGGGAGTAAATATCTGGACCGAGCTCGATAGCTGCAGTCGCGTAAGTGCGGCCAGTATCCAGTATTCGGGAGATAGTGGGTTCGAACCCCACTGTCGGCAGCCCCGAAGATGGTTTCCGTGGTTTCCAATTTTCACACCAGCAAATGCTGGGGCTGTACCTTAATTAAGGCCACGGACACTTCCTTTCCACTCCTATCACTCTCCTGCCCCATCGTCGCCGTAAGACTTATCTGTGTCGGTGCGACGTAAAGCAACTTGTGTAAATGTAAATGTCTGGTGTGGGATCTTGGGTGATTATCTCATCGGACCATATGTGTTCGACGAACATCTAACGGCAGTACGCTACCTTCATTTTCTTCAAAATGAACTCCCACAGTTGCTTGAGAATGTGCCACTGGGCAGCTACTACGAATGTGGTTTCAACAGGACGGTGCTCCACCTGACGGATCAGTAGTCGCCCGCAACCATCTCCATGCTTCATGTCCAAATAAATGGATAGGAAGGGGCGGAACCGTTGATTGGCCCACCAGATCACCCGATCTAACGCCACTTCTTCCTGTGGGGTCACTTAAAGCAGGTAGTGTATGCACAGGAGCCTGAATATCCTGGTCACCTTCGCAATGAATCACCGAAGCATGCCAAGTTGGTACTCCTGACATGTTACAACATGCAAGAATGTCTTTAAAACGTCGTGCTGAAATCTGCATAAACCAAGGTGGTCAACATTTCGAACACCTGTTACACCGAATATGCAGCGCATCCTACTTCCTACCTACAGGCCATCATGTACTAGTCCAACCTGGCTACGTAACATCGGATAAAAACGGTCCTTTTCAGGACCAAATAAAAATTTACTCTGGAACATGATGACATATGGCCATATTACAGTCACTGTAAACGGCGTTAGTCGAGAGAAAAAGGTGTACCAGCCTGGGAATCGAACCTACTACCACACACCTTCGTTGATAAAACAGCAATGACGCGCGGTTTACCCACTTTAACTTCCACGAGCGTGGTGCATTGCTAGTACGTTGTAGTCCTTATAGACACACTGTGATCGTTTTACGCATTCATTATAGTTTAAATAATAGAAGTAATACTGCCGCTAAAGATTTCTACCATATTCGCGAACATTATATAAACGGTATTGTACTAAGGCCATAAAAGAGCAGGTACTAATGTTTTTCGGAAGACTATGATATACGCGTTAGTTGGGTTACCTACCTTCGAAAAAATAAGGGGCTGGTGAACCACTCGGTATAGAGATTTACATATGCCATTTTTTACTATATGCCATACCAAAAGTGCTCTTTTAATAATCAAAATGCTTGTGTGTGCGTTTCTTTCAATTTAAAATAACAGCATTCCGGTGTGCTGTATCGCACGCAAACACACACACACATACGCGCGCGCGCGTCTTGTTTAGTTTCACTCTAAAATTAAATTAACTTATATCAATATTTCAGACAATTTTATTTTAAAGTAAAGTTATGCTAACACATTGTGAATGTATATTATTTCAATCAATCAATACTGATCTGCATTTAGGGCAGTCGCCCAGGTGGCAGATTCCCTATCTGTTGCTTTCCTAGCCTTTTCCGAAATGATTTCAAAGAAATTGGAAATTTATTGAACGTCCCCTTGGTAAGTTATTCCAATCCCTAACTCCCCGTCCTATAAATGAATATTTGCCCCAGTTTGTCCTCTTGAATTCCAACTTTATCTTCATATTGTGATCTTTCCTACTTTTATAAACGCCATTCAAACTTATTCGTCTACTAATGTCATTCCACGCCATCTCTCCGCTGACAGCTCGGAACATACCACTTAGTCGAGCATCTCTTCTTCTTTCTCTCAGTTCTTCCCAACCCAAACTTTGCAACATGTTTGTAACGCTACTCTTTTGTCGGAAATAATCCAGAACAAATCGAGCTGCTTTTCTTTGGATTTTTACCAGTTCTTGAATCAGGTAATCCTGGTGAGGGTCCCATACACTGGAACCATACTCTAGTTGGGGTCTTACCAGAGACTTATATGCCCTCTCCTTTACATCCTTACGTTGTTGTTGTTGTTTGAGTCATCAGTCCATAGACTGGTTTGATGCAGCTCTCCATGCCACCCTATCCTGTGCTAACCTTTTCATTTCTACGTAACTATTGCATCCTACATCTGCTCTAATCTGTTTGTCATATTCATACCTTGGTCTGCCCCTACCGTTCTTGCCACCTACACTTCCTTCAAAAACCAACTGAACAAGTCCTGGGTGTCTTAAGATGTGTCCTATCATTCTATCTCTTCTTCTCGTCATATTTAGCCAAATCGATCTCATCTCACCAATTCGATTCAGTATCTCTTCATTCGTGATTCGATCTATCCATCTCACCTTCAGCATTCTTCTGTAACACCACATTTCAAAAGCTTCTATTCTCTTTCTTTCTGAGCTAGTTATCGTCCATGTTTCACTTCCATACAATGCCACGCTCCACACAAAAGTCTTCAAAAACATCTTTCTAATTCCGATATCAATGTTTGAAGTGAGCAAATTTCTTTTCTTAAGAAAGCTCTTCCTTGCTTGTGCCAGTCTGCATTTTATGTCCTCCTTACTTCTGCCATCGTTGGTTATTTTACTACCCAAGTAACAATATTCATCTACTTCCTTTAAGACTTCGTTTCCTAATCTAATATTTCCTACCTCACCTGCCTTCGTTCGACTGCACTCCATTACTTTTGTTTTGGACTTATTTATTTTCATCTTGTACTCCTTACCTAAGACTTCATCCATACCATTCAGCAACTTCTCGAGATCTTCAGCAGTCTCAGATAAAATAACAATATCATCCGCAAATCTCAAGGTTTTGATTTCCTCTCCTTGGACTGTGATTCCCTTTCCAAATTTCTCTTTGATTTCCGTTATTGCCTGTTCTATGTAAACATTGAAAAGGAGAAGGGACAAACTGCAGCCTTGCCTTACTCCTTTCTGGATTGCTGCTTCTTTTTCAAAGCCCTCGATTCTTATCACTGCAGACTGATTTTTATACAGGTTGTAGATAATTCTTCGTTCTCGGTATCTGATCCCTATCATCTTCAGAATCATAAATAGCCTGGTCCAATCGACATTATCGAATGCCTTTTCTAGATCTACGAATGCCATGTACGTGGGCTTGTCCTTCTTGATTCGATCCTCTAAGATCAGACGTAAAGTCAGGATTGCTTCACGTGTTCCTACATTTCTTCTGAAGCCAAATTGATCTTCCCCCAACTCAGCTTCAACTTGTTTTTCCATTCTTCTGTAAATAATACGTGTTAAAATTTTGCAGGCATGAGATACTAAACTAATAGTGCGGTAGTTTTCACACCTGTCAGCACCGGCTTTCTTGGGAATAGGTATAACAACATTCTGCCGAAAATCGGATGGGACTTCTCCTGTCTCATACATCTTGCACACTAAATGAAATAACCTTACCATGCTGGTTTCTCCTAAGGCAGTTAGTAATTCAGAGGGAATATCATCAATTCCAGGTGCCTTGTTCCTATTGAGGTCACTCACAGCTCTGTCAAACTCTGACCTCAAAATTCGGTCTCCCATTTCATCAGCATCAACAGCCCCTTCATGTTCCAGAACGAAATTATCTACATCGTTACCTTGATACAACTGTTGGATATGCTCCTGCCATCTTTCTGCTTTGTCTTCTTTCCCTAGAAGTGGCTTTCCATCTGAGCTCTTAATATTCATGCACCTAGATTTCCTTTCTCCAAACGTTTCCTTGATTTTCCTGTATGCAGCATCTACCTTTCCCAGGACCATACAGCCTTCGACATCCTTGCACTTCTCCTTCAGCCATTCTTCCTTAGCTACCTTGCACTTTCTATCCACTTCATTCTTTAATCGCCTGTATTCTTTTCTGCCCTCTTCATTTCTAGCATTCTTGTATTTTCGTCGTTCATCAATCAGGTCTAGTATCTCCTGAGTTATCCACTGATTCTTAGTTGATCTTTTCTTCCTTCCTAACATTTCTTCAGCAGCCCTACTGACTTCATTTTTCATGACTCTCCACTCTTCCTCTACTGTGTTTCCTTCGGCCTTTTCATTTAGTCCTTGTGCAACATGTTCCTTGAAACAATCCATCACACTCTTTTCTTTCAACTTGTCTAGATCCCATCTTTTTGCATTCTTTCCTTTCTTCAATTTCTTCAACTTCAGATGGCATTTCATGACCAACAAGTTGTGGTCAGAGTCCACGTCTGCTCCTAAACACCTAAACCCCTAAACACCCTCATAACCATGTGCAGAGATCCGTACACTTTATTTACAATAATATTTATGTGATTACCCCAATGAAGATCTTTCCTTATATTAACACCTAGATACTTACAATGATCCCCAAAAGGAACTTTCACCCCATCAATGCAGTAATTAAAACTGAGAGGACTTTTCCTATTTGTGAAACTCACAACCTGACTTTTAACCCCGTTTATCAACATACCATTGCCTGCTGTCCATCTCTAAATATTTTCGAGGTAACGTTGCAGTGCTCACAATCTTGTAACTTATTTATCACTCTATAGAGAATAACATCATCCGCAAAAAGCCTTACCTCCGATTCCACTCCTTTACTCATATCATTTATATATATATATATATATATATATATATATATATATATATATATATATATAAGAAAACATAAAGGTCCAATAATACTGCCTTGAGGAATTCCTCTCTTAATTATTACAGGGTCAGATAAAGCTGCACCTACTCTAATTCTCTGAGATCTATTTTTAGAAATATAACAACCCATTCAGTCACTCTTTCGTCTAGTCCAATTGCACTCATTTTTGCCAGTAGTCTCCCATGATCCACCCTATCAAATGCTTTAGACAGGTTAATCGCGATACAGTCCATTTGACCTCCAGAATCCAAGATATCTGCTATATCTTGCTGGAATCCTTCAAGTTGAGCTTCAGTGGAATAACCTTTCCTAAAAACGAATTGCCTTCTATCGAACCAGTTATTAATTTCACAAACATGTCTAATATAATCAGAAAGAATGCCTTCCCAAAGCTTACATACAATGCATGTCAAACTTACTGGCCTGTAATTTTCAGCTTTATGTCTATCACCCTTTCCTTTATACACAGGGGCTACTATAGAAACTCTCCATTCATCTGGTATAGCTCCTCCGACCAAACAATAATCAAATAAGTACTTCAGACATGGTAATATATCCCAACCCATTGTCTTTAGTATATCCCCAGAAATCTGATCAATTTCAGCCGCTTTTCTAGTTTTCAACTTTTGTAACTTATTGTAAATGTCATAGTTATGATATGTAAATTTTATTACATCTTTGGCCTTAGTCTCCTCCTCTATCTCGACATTATCCTTGTAACCAACAATCTTTACATACTGCTGACTGAATACTTCTGCCTTTTGAAGATCCTCACATACACACTCCCCTTGTTCATTAATTATTCCTGGAATGACCTTCTTGGAACCTGTTTCTGCCTTAAAATACCTATACATACCCTTCCATTTTTCATTAAAATTTGTATGACTGCCAATTATGCTTGCCATCATGTTATCCTTAGCTGCCTTCTTTGCTAGATTCAATTTTCTAGTAAGTTCCTTCAATTTCTCCTTACTTCCACAGCCATTTCTAACTCTATTTCTTTCCAGTCTGCACCTCCTTCTTAGTCTCTTTACTTCTCTATTGTAATAAGGTGGGTCTTTACCATTCCGTACCACCCTTAAAGGTACAAACGTTCTTTCGCATTCCTCAACAATTTCTTTAAACCCATCCCAGAGTCTGTTTACATTTTTATTTATCGTTTTCCACCGATCATAGTTACGTTTTAGAAACTGCCTCATGCCGGCTTTATCAGCCATATGGTACTGCCTAATAGTCCTACTTTTAAGACCTTCCTTTCTATCACATTTATTTTTAACTACGACAAAATCATCTTCATGATCACTAATACCATCTATTACTTCAGTTTCCCTTTGGAGCTCATCTGGTTATATTCCCTCATAATTATCTTCTCATTTTGTTAAAATCACACATCATTTACATCATAATGAATTTTGTTGAAATCAAGCGTATTATGTATTTAGAGTCTTTTTTTTTGTAAAGACGTATACTGTATTTATAAAATAGCATCACTTGCTTAGTACAGTTACTTTCAACAAATTACTTTGTGCGGTAATGAACAGTATACGCTAATCCTTTTAATTTCATTAAGGTAGTACATTTTAAACCCAAACTATTGTACCTGCTCAAAGCCTGAGTCCCAACCAGCATTTATCTCAGGAAGTGTTACGGTCCGAATCTATAGCAACTAATAAACAATAAAATTTAATATAGAGATATAAGGTCTCAAACTAAATATATGGGCGCCGTCCAATCAGTACTACAGGGTTGAACGGTACACTCTAATCATTAATTTTAAGGCTCATTATAAAACACACAGACTGTATTAAAAATCAGATCAAAGGGAAATTATGAAGGTTCCGTCCTAGGAATGGGGACGGGTATTTAAATGGTCACCAAGGGTTTACTATGCTACAAGAACAAGAACCTGGAACTGTTTCCTTGCAAATGCTAAGGGAGCATTTTATTTAAGTAAAACAAAATAATTTTTTACATACAACCAAAATCTGTTGATCATTAATTTGCCGGTATTAGCAAATTATTCCTGAAATTGTTTTACACAATATTTGACACTTTTGACCACCCATCCATTTGGGTGGTGGAACCGTTGATATCTGAAGGTATCAGATTTACCCTCGTTAACACAATGACCATTGATGGTCATGGACCAATTACCTGTTGGCCAAGTGGGCGCGATCACCTTCCCCATGTCATCGCCTCCACTTTTATTGAGATGAGACCAACCCGGGACGCTACAAACTCTCTCCGGGTTCCTAACCAAGATATGCTAATCGTTAACCGAAGGAAACGACAAAGAGACTCCAACCTAATGGTCCAGATGTAGGGATTTGCCTTCATATTACAAATATTAACTTAACTTATTATTTACAACAACTTGACATTATTAGGTTATTTCGCCAGCTGACTTCCCTAGTATCATTCATCATCATCATCCGAAATAATGATAAAAAATAAAGAAAATAAATATTATTATTATTATTATTATTATTATTATTATTATTAACATTATCATTAATAGTAGAGATCATGAAAGAATAGGTTCTTCTTCTTCTGATTCGTCAAATATTATTATTTTTGTAGTAGTTTGAAATTTTCAATATTTTCATTTCGACTCCCAGCATCATTATTATGTTCAGAAATATAAGAAATAAATTCTTCTTCTGCCTCTTGAAATTATTATTATTATTATTATTATTATTATTATTATTATTATTATAAATTAATTTCGCTTGTTACACGGCAGTCCACTATTATTAGGTTTAAAGCATAACCCCTTTTACAATTCCGGTCTAGTTTGGCACTTAATCAATTAAGACATGATTTACTTAGATTATTATTATTATTATTATTATTATTATTATTATTATTATTATTATTATTATTATTATTATTATTGTACCGGGCGGTACACCTCCACGCCGCTAATTTAAAATGTGCGCCAATTGAAACTCCTCTGCTGGAGGAAGTCTGAACTTTATTGACGGTATTAATTTTCAAATTTCTCAGAAGATGTCACTACGTGGAAAATTTGGAGTTTTTGAACTGTGTCATTTTCGACGTATTTCTGTTTTGCTTGTAGAAAGAAGTGTGAACTTTCTCTTCTAGAGGACACTACTGAAGATCAACAATAGTGCACCCTAGTGCGGAGTGAAAGAACTGTTTTTTTGGAGAAATTTTTATTTCAAAAGTTTGTTTCTTGTTAAATTTCTTTCGGTTATTGTTTAAGTTGGCTGTATACCCCTCTCTTTCCCCTTGTTTTGTATTTAGCCAATCCCGAATTTCTTTTATTAATTTCTGACCAATCGGATGTATCTTCCCCCAACTTGAATATGTTGCTGTATCCTACCCAATAAAGTTTTTGTGGGAGGGTGTTCTCATTCCCCTAACGCCTCGAACCTTCCGCGAGAGGATATAAACTGCTGATTTTAGGGTCTCCGGGCCACTTCTGTTCCATCTTTCAGTGTGTAAAGTACATAGCAGGGGGCGGGAAGCGCCTCTTTCTTCGGCGACAGTCAACAACCAGGTAATGGCCGACTAATTACTTCTTTTCTTGCTTGCTCAGCAGTTTAACTCTCGGGGCGGGTCCGAAGTTTTTCCTTTATGTAACCTTCCTTAAAATGTAAAGAAACTTGTATCTATTCTATCTTTTAAACTACATATTGGGATAGAGAGTGCTTAACCCTCTCGAGCTCCCACTCATATTGTTTTGAGGTGAACTTATATTTTTCTCAACCTATTCTTCTTCGACTTAATGTAAATTGTTTCCTTCTTAAGTCACCTCTTTAGTATGGGATTAGCCCTTGTATTAACGGCCTAGTGCCAAGTAGGTTTTAAACAAAGCGTATTAGGAGCGCAAGTTCGCCTCCTCTCAAATTGTTATTTTAGAGGTCAAGTAATTAATCTTTTCTCACTTAATAGACCTCAGTAGGTTGGGTATTTTACCCCTGTGTCTATGTCCAGAGAGGACAACTTGAAGGTGGAGTTTGGTGTGGCCTTTGAGAGGCTTAAAGTTGAGAGCGAGTGGCTCTTTCTTGAAAATTAAGTGTTGTATGCCTCGAGGAGGCTTTTCTGTGTAATTTGGAGCAAGTGCTCTGGAACATGAACGGGGTTTTCGGCCCCTCTGGTAAAATTTATTTTGGAGTAAAGTCGGGCTAATTGCTCAAGAATTGTGAATTTGGGGCTCGAAGCCCAAATCCTGTAAATCCTGTAATTGGAACTGTTGTTGCCTTGCTACTCTGTACCTGCCGTAATTGTTATTTCTTAATTTTGAAAAGAAAATATAACCTTGTTAAATTTTAAATTAATTTTACTTTCGTAGCTTGAGACCTGTTCACCACCCCGCACCTTCTTTCACCTCTACCTACCACCAAAACACGGTAACAATTATTATTATTATTATTATTATTATTATTATTATTTCGAAAATTTATATTTTAATTTCAATCTTTAGAACTTAGTCACGTAAGTTAACTCCCAAATATGAAACCACCAAGATCCGATTTCATATCGGTTGCGACATAATAACGGTATTCGAACCCGCAACCTTATTTTCGTACTGTCGTTAATTCATGGAGACCATGTCCTCCTAAGACCAATTTCAAATCCCATAACACCTCGCAGTTGGGCAAATACCTCCAATCTCTGCAAGTGCTAAATCATTCCTTCCTTTTCCTTTTGAAGCCCATTTATTCACTGGGACTCTTCAAAACATTTAATTAATTAACCTGCGGTGCGTGGACTCTATTCTGCCACTCATAACACCGGTCTCGGCATACGACCTCAATGTCGGCCTTAAGATCCATCTATTTCTTCATCAACATCACTTTCATCTCGTGCCGGATTTCTGTCCCACACGACTTCCGACCTCAACCTTTAGCTCAAATCACTCTGGGCTTCCAACATAGCGTGACCACCTTATTAAAGTGCCTCTATCGTTTCTACAAAATTATTTATGATTATTATGGAGTCCAAAAAAACGTTAAATCAACCATTAGTGTTAAAATCGGATTTACTGCCCGAATTCAAATATTCACGCCACATGTTATCTCCACATTTTAATTACTTTAATTTTCAATCGTTCTATCAAATTAGACCCGTGCCTTTATTCGCAAAACATTATTATTAAACACGCATTTACACATTACCCATATTAATTGATTACTCCGACACTTCTACTGATTATTATTATTTCTGTCCACTGGCGAAACTTCGCGGTACAAATAATCATCGAGATTCACAGACAATTCAATGGACTTCATTCCGTCCAACAACCATTAAAGTCACTTGGCAACCCTCTACTTCCGGAAAATCTTACAGCATGCCTTAATATCTATGAAGTTTCCGATAACTGAAAACCATATTTGAGCTCTTCTAGAATGAATATTAATCTTATCTTTACGTGAAACGTGCTCCATATAATTTCAAACAATTTAAGTACTTGAATAAACAAATCCACCCTACTCTACTCTATTAAATAATCAAAATTATGATGAGTGCTTGATATAATTATGTACATATTAATTTGTCCCTTTGTCTATCTATCTCTGAATTTTTACTGTCTACAGCGGCACTCACACTCAGTCTGACTGCACAACTGAACTCAACTCGCATACTTGACCGGACTGAACTGAACTCCACAGGCAAGTCTCACTTGTCTTATACAGGCTGTATCAGAACTAAACCGACAAAAATACACTGACTTAGCAAATGTCATGGGATAGTCGCCTAATAGCGTGTAGGGCCTCCTCTGGCCCTGCGAACTGTAGTGAGACGCCGTGGAAATGAGTCGACAAGTCCCTGGTAGTCCTCTGGATGCAGCTGACACCAAATCGTTTGCAGAGCGGCCGCCAATGCTGGTCTGTTCGAGGGTGCAAGATCCATGGCACGGAGCCTGCGTTCCACGACATCCCAGATATGCGCGATAGGGTTCATATCAGGGCTCCGGGGTATCCATGGCAGTCGTTGGATCTCCGTTGCATATTACTGGAACCATTCCCGAGCGACGTGGGAGCGATATGGCGGCGCGTTATCATCTTGAAACACCGCAGAACCGTCTGGGCGCCGGAAGGCCAAAAATGGGTGGAGATGGTCTCCGAGCAGCTCAACATACCGCGTACCATTCAAAGTCTCTTCCAGAACAAGTAGGGGGCCCATTCCATACCAGGAACATGCACCCCAGACCATAAGAGAGACACCAGCGCCCTGGACCACACCTTCGAGGCAGGCGGGATCCATCGCTTCATGAGGTCTGCGCCATACACGGTGCCTCCCATCGGCATGGTGCAGTTGAAATCGTGATTCGTCCCACCATATCACGTTACGCCATTGTTCCAGTGTGCATCCCTGCTGACTGGCGACAAATGCGCATTGTTGTGCCCGATGACGTTGGGTTAGCAGTATCACCCGTGTGCGGCGCCGGCTCCCATACCCCATAGAACACATGTTCCTACGGATTGTCCACTGGGAGACGTGTCTAGCACGGCCTGTGTTGAATTGAGCCGTGATTTGTTGCAGGGTTTCCCGTCTGTCACTATTGACAATCCGTCTCAGATGTCACCGGTCATGGTCATCGAGGGTGGCTGGACGGCCGGTCGTTGGTCTGTTGTGGACGGTTACACCCGCATTCAACCACTCACGATACGCCCTGGACACAGTTGATCGTGTGAATCCAATTCCCGCACCACTTCCGAAATCGCACTTCCCATCCGTCGGGCACCGACCACCATACCCCGTTCGAACGGTGTCAGCTCACGACGACATTCCATGTTACACCTGTTACATGCAAAGCCACTGCTCACAAGGTCTCCTATACAACTGCCGCTGGCTCAGGGGCTGTGTGGTGCGCAGACAACACACATGCGCATCCGTGCTCCGCTATCCCATGCCATCTGCCGGACTTCTTTTCAAGAAAATCAGGTTACTTTGTTACTTCCTGGCGCAAGATTCAAATGACGAGCTCGCCATATTTGTGATGCCAGATGACAAGCCACTTTATTATTTGTTGTTGTTGTTTTTCTATTTACAATATTATTAAATCTTTCTCTCTTAATCCTTTTATCGTCCGAAGTTGACTTTTCCCTCGAACTCAGCGAGGGATCCCACATCCACCGTCTCAAGTGCAGTGTCCTGGAGCGTGAGACTTTGGGGCGGGGGATAAAACTGGGGAGGAGGACCAGTACCTCTCAGTACGGCCAGTACTGTACCTTAATTAAGGCCACAGCCGTTTCCTTCCTACTCGTGGCCACTTCCTGTCCCATCGTCACCATAAGACCTATCTGTGTCGGCGCGAAGTAAATAAAATTGCAGAAAAAAAAGAAAAAACTTTTCAAATTTCGTGGAAGAGCCGGTAAACGAACCCAGTCCTCCGGGTAGCTAATCACACTAACCACTACACCACAGAAGCGGGCATTTACATTATTGTTTACACTATTTACAATATTTGTCACATTTTCACTGTTCCTCTGGCAATAAATCGCTTGAACTTGAACATCATTACACCTATTTGAGTGTATATGTCATACAAGCAATGAAAACAAAGCATTTCTCGACAACGAGCACATTTAATAAATGCAGGTGCAGAGCAAGAATAACACTTTGCCCTCGTTACATCATGCAGAAAACAGATGTTGTTCACATTTCCGAACACTGTTCTTTCGTCTGTTAACTTTGCAGGAAAGAAAGAATATTTTATCATGTCAACAACAGCATTAGATGAAAGTTGTGATGGATCAGTGACGCAGTAGCCCCCCACCACCACTTTGTAGAGAAAACATTACATTGTTATTCCATTTTAGCCGGCTGAGGCTAGGAATTACAGGTTTATTATTAAAAACAATTTGTGCAAATTTTTAATTATTAACAAAATTATTGTCGAAAATACGCACAAAAAGTCGTTCGTAGTGGCTAACCGATTTGTATAGCGCCACAGCAAGTAGTGGAGACTTCGCAAATGCTATGATGAAGGGTAAGAGGGGTATATTTTTTGTCAAGGTCGTGGACACAGGTATGATTCACCTGCTTGCCGCGTGCATTCGTCAGTCTGTCTGTCTCTTTAACACTGTCTGTTAATTTCTTAGTGTGTAGTCAAATACTAAACGATTTTTTAAATTTTATAATCATGCCGTACTTCTATTTAATTGTAATACGTGTGCAATATATATATATTTTTTTTGGTGAAAGTACGGTATTGAATCAAAATCTCAAAAAAAAACTATTTTTGCCGCACTTAAGTTAGTAAACTATCAACCTTTACCTTTCTGTCGAAATTCGCTCGAAGAGCATCAAATCTTACCATTTTGTAGCTTTTCTTTTTCAGTATTGATGTGTATACCCCCACCCTCGCCCGCTATATCCCTCAACCCGGCTATTTTCTGTTGTCTGTATGTTTTTGCCGCCCCCCCACACACATCTAATCCCCATTCACCGTTACTGCGAGTGGCGGGATTTTGATAACATCTCTTGTAGACAGATCTTTGTCCTCGTGTACAGCATAGACCGCGTTTTTTATGAGGTCTTTTACCTGTAAAAGTAAAACAGAGTATGTCTATATCATTATTTCATATGATAAGCAAAGTATTCAATAGACGAACTTATTTTTTATTACTTACTTGTCGAAAAGAGTGCATATCGCATGATTGGCAAAACGAGGTGCGATGTGAAGAGATGATTTCTACGTCCGCCGTGCCCCTGCCATCTTCTGTCGTAAAACCGTTCAGTAGGTATGGATCCGTTTGTTCTCCTCATGAATCTAAAATCATTAAAATTGCTTCGTTTCCCACGAATGGCGTTACTAAATTTTCAAGAAAACTTATAAAATGATCTTTTGTCAACTTTCCCGATTTTGAAACGGTTACGAAAACGTTGCCATATTCTACGGATAATTTCTCAACATTGACGGCTGCACGAGGGCCGAACATACTCTTTGATTCTTGCGTGCAGAGGAACTTTTGAAGAAGTTTCCCCGATAGTGTTATTTCTGTTACTTTTTGTCCTTGGGTAGAAACATCCTTTGCAATAACATCATTTGCATACTTACCCTGTATTTACATTGAAAACGTTTTTTTGTATATCTTCTGCTTCTTTTAAAATTCCATCCAAGTTCAAACCTCGTTTCGATTTGATGTAACGCATTACTTTACGTTGTCGGATTTTACTTTTTCGTCTTGAATTTCTTAACCTAGGTATCGGACGCTGTGAAGCGAACTTCTTCACTTTTATGCTGGACTGCAGCTTGCGATGCCCATGTCTGTAGTATTTTGTTAGCCACTGGCTTTCATTGCTACCGTGCCTCATGAAATCGATCGAAGGTTCATTTCTCGATCATTACATGTTTTTTTCGGTAGCTACCACCTTTCGAAATTTCCGCTGGTTTCTAAAACCTATTCATCGGCTCTTCGGAACAAAAGTCACATGAAAAGGTGGGTTGCGGCTCCTTGACCATGTTTAATATTTCGATTTCTATGTCTAAAGGAATGAAAGTAGGCGATTTCTGATTGTCCGCCTGCACTTCATAATCTTGGCGGTGGAGCAGAGTGGAACAGAGGGAAGGGCTCCTGCGTTGCTGTATTAGACTCGGCGCAGTGCCAATGAACATGGCGTCGCCGGCCGCGCTGCATTTAAAATCTAACGAATGAAACTTACAAAACTTAAAACACGTTCAAGCGACACGGACGAATAATTATTTACAATATTGAAATAGCTCTTAGTCCGCTTCTGTGGTATAGTGGTTAATGTGATTAGCTCCTAACCCCCGGAGGTCCGGGTTAGATTCCCTGTTCTGCAACGAAATTTGAAACGTGGTACGAGGAGTGAAGTGGAGTCCACTCAGCCTCGGGAGGTCAAGTGAGTAGAGGGGTTTCGATTCCCACCGCTGCCGTTCTCGAAGTGGTTTTCCGTGGTTTCCCAATTCTCCCCCAGGCAAATGCCGGGATGGTACCTAACTTAAAGGCCACGGCCGCTTTCTTCTTTCTTCCTTGTCTATCCCTTCCAATCTGCCCATGTCCCATAAGGCCCCTGTTCAGCATAGCAGGTGAGGCAAACTGAGAGAGGTATTGGTCCTCCTCCTCAGTTTTAACCCGACGCAAAGTCTCACGCTCCAGGACACTACCCTTAAGGCGGTAGAGGTGGCCCTTGAGGCGGTAGAGGTGGGATCCCTCGCGGAGCCGAGGGAAAAACCAACCCTGGACGGTAAACATACTGTATTAAGAAAAAAATAGCTCTAAAACAAAAGAGAAAATGAGACCACAGCAAATAAATCATTGAAAAAAATAAAGGATGCATCAGTAAAAGGAAAAAGACGTCGAACTCTAACCCTTCAGTTCCCAAAGTCAATGCACTAGTAACGATACCAAAACAAGTCGGACATACCTGCGGGAATAAGACTACAAATTTTGAGGATAGATTTTAAAGGTTAAATGTTGAACAAAATAAGGCCTATTGGCAAAACCGCTCGAACAGGCCTAAAATATTATTTTAATGAAGGGCAAATCCTCAAAGTTTGAATACATTTCCAGAAAACTACATGGTGACCCCCTCTGTCAGCGGTGCAACAAAGGAAATGCTATTGAGTATTTGTCATACTAACCTAAAAGTAAGTGCACTTTTACCCGAATGCCACAGAATTATTCTCTCCCGCCCGTCGACGTCAGAACACGAGGAACTGACTTAATGCGTTGCTCAGTTGTCCGTATACCTCTACTATTACATGCAATTGAAGTAACTTGAGACTTGTCCTTGAAGTGACCATTACATAACAGGTCGGTACTTACACACATGTTTCGTCATACAAGTAGAATTAGCATTTCCAAGACCAATCTTGTCAATCCACTGTTACCATCACAAGTACACTAAGGCTTCAAATTAAAACCAGTCGTGGTATTTGTCCATTAACTAGGACATGAAAGAAAGAGGGTCACGGTTAATCGAGAAGAACGTGTGTTCGAACACACAGCACTTTACAATTACTAAGGGAAATGGTCAGAAATTTGTAATATGTAACTTCTCCTGTGAACTACTAGCTTTCTTCTCTTTGTCATAAACAGACTTTTTCTTCTTATTATTATTATTCTGTTTACCCTCCAGGGTCGGTCTTTCCCTCGGACTCAGCGAGGGATCCCACCTCTACCGCCTCAAGGGCAGTGTCCTGGAGCTTCAGACTCTGGGTCGGGGATACAACTGGGGAGGATGACCAGTACCTCGCCCAGGCGGCCTCACCTGCTATGCTGAACAGGGGCCTGGGTGGGGAATGGGAAGATGGGAAGGGATAGACAAGGAAGAGGGGAGGAAGCGGCCGTGCCCTTAAGTTAGGTACCATCCCGGCATTTGCCTGGAGGAGAAGTGGTAAACCACAGTAAACCACTTCCAGGATGGCTGAGGTGGGAATCGAACCCACCTCTACTCAGTTGACCTCCCGAGGCTGAGTGGACCCCTTTCCAGCCCTCGTACCACTTTTCAAATTTCGTGGCTGAGCCGGGAATCGAACCCGGGCCTCCGGGGGTGGCAGCTAATCACACTAACTACTACACCACAGAGGCGGACAAAGACTTTTTCAAATCTTCAAAATAAATGATATAAATCCTTCTTCATAAGTCGAATGTAAAGACTTCGATCGTCCGTAACTTTGATAGTTAAGGTAGCTAGCTGAATTCCCGCAGATACCATTATTAAGATTTCCATCCAAATATAATTCTATAAAAATAGCTTTGTTGTTTATTTGGGTCATGGACTGAAGGGCTAGTTTGTTGCAGATCTTCATGTGCCCTGTTCTGTGCTAATTTCTTCATTTCTATAAAACGCCTACATCTTACATATGCAATAATGTGTTTGTCATATTGAACTCCTGATTTCTCCCTAATTTTCTTCCCCCGGTACTACCCTCCAAAACAACTTTTTATTTTACAATTTGCTTTACGTCGCACCAACACAGATAGGTCTTAGGCGATGATAGGGTAGGAAAGGGCTAGGAATGGGAAGGAAGCGGCCAAGGTCTTAATTAAGGTACAGCCCCAGCATTTTCCTGGTGTGAAAATAAGAAACCACGGAAAACCATCTTCAGAGCTGCCGACAGTGGGGATCGAACGCACTACCTCCCGATTGCAAGCTGACGGCTGCTCACCCCTAATCGCACGGCCACCTCACTCGGCTCAGTACAACTATACAAGCCATAGGCATCTTAAGATACGTCGTATCAATCTACCTGTCCGACTCGTTGGCTGAACGGTCAGCGTACTGGCCTTCGGTTCAGAGGGTCCCGGATTCGATTCCCAGCCGGGTCGGGGATTTTAACCTTAATTGGTTAATTCCAATGGCACGGGGGCTGGGTGTATGTGTTATCTTCACCATCATTTCATCCTTATCACGACGCGCAGGTCGCCTACGGGAGTCAAATAGAAAGACCTGCACCTGGCGAGACGAACCCGTCCTGGGATATCCCGGCACTAAAAGCCATACGACATTTCATTTCAATCTACCTCATTTTCTGGTCAAATTTTGTCGATCCGTTCTCCTCTCACCAAACTGACTCACTTTATCTTCATTGATGATTCGATCTACCCGTTCGACATTCGGCATTCTTCTGTTGTACCAGTTATCAAATGCTTCTGTTCTCTTTCATTCTTTGCCAGTTATTGTTCATGCTTCACTAGCTCCACACCTGCATTCATAAACATATTTCTGAAGCACGTATCACAGATGAAATAGTCTTCGCATTTTCGGCGTAGCTGAAACACCCGTGGAGTACATGCACCAATTGGCCATTATAAAATATCGGTTGAACTCAAACCTAACAATATAAACCGATCTCACAGAGTGGGCAGAAAACTGGCTCCAAATCAGGGAAAATTCGGCTTATAATAGTTTAGTTCGTAACTATAGAGGCAGGGAATATGTTTCCAGGAACAACAGGGAACTGACCGGCAGATGAATTACAGTCAGAGAAAACCTAACTTCAACGTGCCTCGACATCTTAAAGGCTGCAATAGCGAAGTACGTATTTCTAGTTACTAGACCATTCAGGGACGGATTGCAGTCAAACTAGGCAACATTAAGTACCAATGAATGAACTAGAAGCTCTATATTTCATGTGTATCAAAAATCCTTGTTAACGTTCCCCTTCATAGTTCAGGGCCTCCCACAAGGCCAGCCCCTCGTCCATGTCGTGGAAGGCGGACAACGATGGGATTGCATGTAGGGGTGATGTATAATGGGGTCTGTGTGTGCCCATGACCGCTACGGTAGCTGTGAAGGCCCTACAGGAACCCTGAAAAGTGACGGCTAACGGGGCTCTTGTGAAGACCTCAACGGCAGCAATGGTGGAAGAGTCCTTTGGTACGGCGAAGGTGGTGGAGGAGGCGGCCCTTCTTCTTGGGGATAAACAAAGTTGAAACCATTGCCTTGTGGTAAAGAGGGATCTTTAAAGGCTAAGGGTGATAACCCCTACAAAAAATCCTGCGGTCTAGCGCAGACAGGAGGCAGCCCCTCCACTGGACGTAGGGTGCTGTGGGCTAATAACTCGCACACCTGAATTAAACTTACTACAGACGAAAATTATGCCGGCCGGATTTTATGGAGACGACTTTTGCACTGAAATATAGGACACGAATTGGATTATGGAATGTGAAAACTGTATGAAACTGGCAGGCTGAGAGAAGTAATGGCAGAAATGAAAAGGTATAAACTGGAGATACTTGGGTTGAGTGAAACAAGATGGACAGGCTACGGAGAGGTGAGGACAGAAGAGGGTGGTCTTCATTTACTCTGGAAGAGAAGAAAATGATCAGCATTCAAGTGGAGTGGGTGTCTCGCTCACAAAGGAAGCAAAAAGTAGCATGATGGAATGGACCCCTGTATCACACGGGATAATTACATTACGGATAAGAACCAAAGTTAGACCTGTGACCATAGTACATTGTTACGCGCCAACAGCGGTAGTGAAGAGGAAGAGAAGGAGGAGTTTTATGATAGGCTGGCATCAACACAGGCAAGGATAAAGAAGAAGGACATTGTGGTATTGATGGGAGATCTAAGTGCAAGTGAAAGTGAAGGAAGAGAAATTATCATAGGTAGACACGGAATAGAAGAAGAAAATAATAATGGACAGAGATTCAAAGAACTATGTAGTAATTTTGGATTAGTTATAGGTGGATCATTGTTTCCACATAAGAACTGTCACAATATCTCGTGGGTGTCACCTGATCTCCGGACAGAAAACCAAATTGATCACTTGGCAATAAGTAAAAGATGGAGACATTCACTCCTGGATATGAGGTATAAACGTGGAGGAGATGTAGGGAGCGACCATCACCTTATGATTGCTGATATTAGATTGAAGGTGGCAGCACCAGTAAAACAGGCAGCAGTACGAATGAAACGTTTCAACTCCGGGAAATTTGGAAAACTTGAAGTGCGAAATGAATTTAAGATGTATTTGAAGAACAGGTTCGAAGCCCTCACCGAGCAACCAGATGAAGAGGTAAACACAAAATGGAACACAGTCAAGGAACTCTTTCATGTCACGTGTGAAGAGATAGTGGGCTACAGAGAACCAGGGAGGAAAGAATGGATATCGGATGACACTTGGAAATCAATCCAAAAGTGATGATAGTGCAAGGCACTTGTCAACTCCAGCAGAACAAGAAACCAGAAATCAGTAGCAATGGAAAAATACAAGAAGGCCAACAAGGAGGTTAAGAAGAAAGTGAGGAGAGGTAAACAAGTGTTTACAGACCAACTGGCAACACAAGCAGAAGAAGTGGCAAGAGTCGGCAACAACAAATAAGTATATGCCATTACGAGAAAGCTTCCTAGGAGGAACTTTTCAGGGGAGAAACTAGTCAGAGATGCAAACGGAGTAGCCTTGATATCTGAGACACAGCAGTTGGAAAGATGGATACATCATTTCATGGAAGTACCCAATAATCTTGGTGAGGAATCAAGAACTGTAGAAACTGAAACCATTTTGGAGGATCCAGACATTTCGGTACAACCACCAACATGACAAGAGATTGCAAATGCAGTGGAACAAATGAAGAGTGGCAAAGCACCAGGTGTAGATAACTTTATCCCAGAAGCCATAAAGGTAGATCCAGTTTTAACAGGGGAAATCATGGAGCCACTTCTAACACTAATATGGAACGGAGAACAACTTCCTGAGGAATGGAAGAAGGGTGTCTTCATCAAGATACGGAAGAAGGGTGACCTCTCAGATTGCAATAACTGGAGGGGAATAACACTGCTCTCATACGGGGGAAAAGTGATGTCAAGAGTCATACTGAACAGAATAAGCATAGCCGTTGACAGGAGATTACGTCAAGAACAGGCAGGTTTCAGAGAAGGTCTGTCTACTGTGGATCAGATTAACACACTAAGGCTAATCATTGAACAATTTGCAGAGTATCAGACATCTCTGTATATACTTTTCATTGATTCTGAAAAGGCCTTTAATTCTGTCAAACGGAGGAAAATGTGGAAGGCTATGGAAAGGTTCGGAATTCCACAAAAGATAGTGCGTTTTACACAGGCAATGTATGATGGATATACTTATCAAGTAGAACATAAACGGAAGCTGTCTGAACCTTTGCTGTAACATCTGGAGTAAGACAAGTATGTTTACTGTCACCAATCTTGTTTAACATGACATTGGATTGTATGATGAGAGAGGCAACGAATATAAAGTGTGGCATTCAGTGGGGATTAAGTAACCGAGTGGAAAAACTGGATTATACGGATGATCGCTGTCTTCTTGCAGAATGTTTTCGAGACATGGAAATCAAACTGAATGACTTAAAAATAGAAGCTAAAGAAGTAGGCTTAAAGATTAATAACAATAAGACTATAAGAAAATGCGCATAAACCATCGTAACAATTGTAGCTTGACTCTAGATGGAATGGACATAGAAAGGGTAGAGGAATTTTGCTACTTAGGAAGCATGGTAAGCCAGGATGGAGATGCTTTTAGAGATGTGGTGAGTCGTATAAGTAAAGCCAAAGGAGCTTTTGTACAGTTGCGACCAATATGGAGATCCCCTCACATTCATATAAAAACGAAGATAAGGATATTCATCTCAAATGTTAAACCTGAGTTTCTGTATGGAAGTGAGACCTGGAAAGTGACCAAAGACATTACCACAAGGTTACAGACTTTTATAAATCAGTGTTTGAGGTACATTTTGAGAATATGGTGGACAAACACCACCTCAAACAAAGACCTTTAGGAGACCACAAGTCAAAGTGCCATACAGGAACGGATAATGAGAAGAAAATGGAGATGGATTGGGCACATCCTGAGAAGACCACAAGAAAATACACGGCAGGCATTGAGGTGGAATCCACAAGGCAGTCGCAGGCAAAGCAGACCGAGGATTACCTGGAAGAGAACCATAGTCAAGGAGATTGCTGGATTTAACAAGACATGGAGGTAGGTGAAAGCATTGGCGGCAGATAGAACAAGCTGGAAAAATTTCGTCGAGGCCCTATGATCCGCATGAAACTAAAGGAAATAAGTCAAGTCAAGGCATACTTCAGGAGAATTGAGTTTTGGGAGGACATTTGTTACTGAATGGATTTCTCTAACAGTCTATTTTTTTAGCACAATTTCTTTTAAATAATAGTAATAATAATAATAGTGATAATAATAATGTTATTATTTAAATATGCTGGTAAAACTCTTTAGGCCTATTTGGGAAACAGAACAGATTCCAAAAGAGTGGAAGAATGCTCACGTAGCTATCAGGTTGCATTCGGGAGATAGTGAGTTCAAACCCCGCTGTCGGCAGCCCTGAAGATGGTTTTCCTTTGTTTCCGAGTTTCATACCAGGAAAATGCTGGGGATGTACAACTAAGGGCATGGTCGATTCCTGTCCACTCCTAGCCCCTCCCAAGCTATCGTAGCTGTAAGACCTATCTGTATCGGTGCGACTTAAAGCAAATTGTAAAGATATAATTAAATATCTAATACTTGACGTTATACTGTCCGTTGTATCTCATTACTCAATCATGAGATATTTCCGACAATTTGGAAACTAGCCAAGATGCGGCTGTTAGGGAAAACGTCATCCGCTACTAGTGTTGCAGACTATCGGCAGACCAGTGTACTACCTGATTTATCTAAAGCACTTGAGTATATCGTTCTTCAGCAGATAATTAATTACTTGAACAGCCACGATCACCTCGATCCTCTGCAGTCAGATTTCAGAGCTAGTCACAGTACTACTACTGCTATACTGAGAGTTACCGAAGAGATCTGCAAGGCAATGGAAAAAAGACAGATAAGTCTTCTTGTACTGCTGAACTTAAGTAAGGCATTCGACAAGCAGATTTCGACATATTCATTTCTAAACTCTACTCGATTAATTTTTTCGGGTTATGCCCTATCCTGGAATAATCGTACCTTTATAACCGACGTCAGTGTAATATTGACGACCAACGCGTGTCATCGTGGAGTTCCTTGATGATTGGCTTACCACAGGGTCCATTACTGGGTCCGCTCCTTTTTTTTTTGAGTATATGTTAAGGTATCTCTCAGCACTTGAGACACTGTGTGCACCACATGTTCACCGAAGATCAGATAATATACATGCATGATCACCCTGATGATTTTCCCGCAGCTATAGATAAAATAAACCAAGACTTTTCTTTCTACTGTATTGCAACATGGTCTTCCTGGTGCGGTCTCAAGATTAACCCCGCCGGGCTGAGTGGCTCAGACGGTTAAGGCGCTGGCCTTCTAACCCCAACTTGGCAGGTTCGATCCTGACTCAGTCCGGTGGTATTTGAAGGTGCTCAAATACGACAGCCCCGTGTCGGTAGATTTACTGGCACGTTAAAGAACTCCTGAGGGACCAAATTCCGGCACCTCGGCGTCTCCGAAGACCTTAAAAAGTAGTTAGTGGGACGTAAAGCAAATAACATTATTATTATTATTATTATTATTATTATTATTATTATTATTATTATTATTATTATTATTATTATTATAAAAATAAATTTCGTGTGGCTATTACTAGCCGAGTGCAGCCCTTGTAAGGCAGACCCTCCATTGAGGGTGGGCGGCATCTGCCATATGTAGGTAACTGCGTGTTATTGTGGTGGAGGATAGTGTTATGTGTGGTGTGTGAGTTGCAGGGATGTTGGGGACAGCACAAACACCCAGCCCCCGGGCCATTCGAATTAACCGATGAAGGTTAAAATCCCCGACCCGGCCGGGAATCGAACCCGGGACCCTCTGAACCGAAGGCCAGTACGCTGACCGTTCAGCCAACGAGTCGGACATTATTATTATTATTATTATTATTATTATTATTATTATTATTATTATTATTATTATTATTATTATTATTATTATTATTATTATTAACCCGACTAAATCTCAAGCTATGCTTCTGGGTAAGTCGCAGCTTCTCCCGAAAGGCAATCGAGCAGAACTTTTCTTGTATTTTTTATGTAATACTCAGATACCACTCACTTCAGCTCTGAAATGCCTTGGCATCACTCCAGATTAAAAATTATCCTCGTCTGCGCATGTTTCAAAATTAATGAAACGAGTGTCTTTTTCCCCTTCACTCTTCAAGTAGATTTATGATTTTCCAGAGAAATTAAAGAGATCCATGGTTGGCTCGCTAGCATTACCTCACTTCGATTACTGTAACGTATTTGGTGACGTAGAAACAGGCCTACAAATTCGCCTGCAACGAGAACAAGATGCATGTGTACGATGTATCTGTGACTCAAAGAACTTCGACCCTGTATCGCTGTCGATTACTCGACTGCCATGGCCTCGCCTTAACGTGTGACACACATACCACGCTGTACCACTCTTCACAAAATAATACACAATGCACTACCAAGCTACCTAAACACTTTCAGTATCTTTCTTCATAACATGACAGAAATGATCCTAACATACGAACTTCCTTGCATTATCTAACCACAGATCTATCACGTATGGCAGCTCCTTCACTGTCTTGTTCGTCAGTAGATAGATTTCGCTTTCCTATTCTAGGTCTGGAGCTACAGACCAGATAGTGGTCTGTATCATCGAAAAATCCCCGGAATACGCGCATATTTCTAACAGACTTCCTAAATTCAAAGTTTTATGATGTAGTGCCAACGGCCGTAGCCATGTTGAAACACCGGATCCCGTGAGATCTCCGAAGTTAAGCAACATTGGGTGTGGTCAGGAGTTGGATGGGTTGCCACGCGCTGTTGGTGGGCGGTAAGGGAATGGAGGAGCGGAAAGGAACTGGCCACCCTACCGCACGTAAACTCCGGCTCAGGAACACCTCTGCGGAGGTTCGGACCTGCCTTCGGTCAGAATAACCCTTACCTTACCTATGATGTAGTCTATTGTTGATCTGATGCCCCTACCTCCTCATGCATGTTGAGCGATGGATAGCCTTATGCTTGAAGAATGTATTTGTAACTACTAATTCCATACTAGCACGGAAATCCAGTAAGAGGTTCCAATTCCTATTACCTTCCATGTCTTCCCCACATATACAGTACCTATCACCTTCTCACATCCTTCAGTTCTATCTCCCACTCTCGCATATAAAGCGCCAATTAATACTATCCTATCCTTGCTGTTGATCCTGATTACGACGTCACTCAATGCTCCATAAAACTTGTCAACTTCATCCTCATAAGTACACTGACACAATTCTCGCCCAATTGCCGGGACAGTTCCTATTTTAGGCCACGGCTGCACCCACCTCACCTTCTTCGTAAATCACATCACGAACACAAATCTCCCTGACGTAATCGTTTAGGAGGCCCGCCGCACCCTGTCCGGGTACGGAATAGAAACTTTTACCCAACCCAACCCGGGATGCTTTTTCAAACACACAAATAAGAATTAAACTAAATCCGACATTGGTCATTGCAACACCTCAAACTAAACTGGCCCCGAGGGGCCACAGCCTTCAAATGACCTTTGCTCAGCCCGAAGACCTTCAGATTACGAGGTGTCGTGTGGTCTGCATGACGTATCTTCTCCGTCCTTATTCTTGGCTTTCTACAGCGAGGCCGCTACTCAATTGTAATCACGTAGGTTGAGCGGACCTCCAACCAACCCTCAGATCCAGGTAAAAATCCCTGACCTGGTCTGGAATAAAACCCGAGGTCTCCGAGTAAGAGACAGGCATGCTACCCCCACATCGCGTGGCCGGCCATTATAATAACTGCCCTGTCCGCATTAATAATAAATATGAGGTTAATATTTAAAAAGTACAGGTACTTTATATACTGAGCATATAATACGATACACTGAACTGGACACAGCATACGCTTAACACACGCCTACTTCAACAGATCCATCCGCCCCCAGTATCGAGATTAAATAATGACCTACTCACGATAGGATGTACTGTTGTTCTGTTATCACATAACAGTGTATTTCAAATGATTATACCATGACTGATAGCGTATGATTCATACACCAACAGTGCATGACGACATGTCCGGCGCCAGCATCAGGCTGCCTGAAGAACTCCCCATCTGCTTATGAAATATCACAAACAGAAATTATAGAACTGTAGTTTCAGGATGGTAGGAATAAATATGAGTGCCATTATGAAGTTTTGGGGTTCTTATATTGCCAAAATGTTCCATGTAGCTCCCGTGCCTACATCCTGTATTCGGATTTGGGGATGGGTACTCTATTCGACATATAGACCAATAAAACCGAAATCTTGAAATATTTAAGCAAATATCCTAAAGTCGTAATTCTGTATAACAACATTCAGTAAATGGTGTGAGGAGGTAGGCTAAGTTGCGTTCCAAGTTGGGTCTTCGTCGGTTGTTTGCGATTTTCAAGAAGAAATTGTGAGCCACGAAAGTTGCGTCCCATAATATGTATACCAAGTCATTTAAAAAGCTAATTAAATACCGACTATTTTGAATTTACCCTTCATTATGTAGCACGTTGTATCATAGCAGCCTAACAGCAGATTATTACCAACACAACATAAACTGGCTTAAGGTGAACTACACCGAATTTAGGAGAATGGAGAAGTATCTTGAAAAAGGAAAAGTTTCTGCTTGCTCTTCCACATAAAATGTCAAGACTACTGAGTTTAAGCATATTCCAATATACTGTAGGTTAAATATAACTTAATATTTTTTAAAGACAATGTCCGCATATTACAGTATATTTAAACGTACTACCAAATTACAAAAAAAAATTTAACCATACCACAACACACACTAGACACAACTTGTTGGTGCTAATGTCAGGCCTCAGTCTCTAAATGAGAAAAAGAATGTGCAATGCCATTTTCTTGATACACTCAGTTTACCGAAGAAGTTGGCTACACGGTTCGGGTCACCCAACTGTGAATTTACATTCGGGAGATAGTGGGTTCGAACACCGATGTTAGCTGCTCTGAAGATGGTTTTTCGAAGTTTCTCATTTTTACATCAGGAAAATATTGGGGCTGGATCTTAATTAAGGCCGCAGACGCTTTCTTTGCATCCCTTGCCCTGCCCTATCCTATCGTCGCTATAAGACTCGTCTGTGTCGGTGCGAGGTAAAACACTCAGGTTATAAATGTTCAATATGCCCATGAAGTATTACTCCATGTTATCATAAATAACAAATATAATTAATGAATGTGCATGGACACCCCTTCATTCTAGAGAACGCGGGACGCAACTTACATACCCACGAAATACACACAGGATGGAACTTACGGTGCCCGTAAATGGTCGACAAAAGAGTTATCACACATGTGCGAAGCGACAGGTACAACAGTTAGATGAATAACAAAGCAATCCCCATGACCAAAGAGGCTGTTTAAGTCATCCAGAAAAACAAGGATGTTTATAGAATTCTGCAGGGATAAAGAACACTGAAGTCATGCATGTGTTGTATAATTGAAATAATGTAAAACTGGTCCCTAAAAAGCAAATAGGATAGTCCTCAGTAAAGTCGACTAGTACTGCCATCTCGAATAGTTACTTATGAACACCACCAAATTTTATCAGAACGACACTATCCCAATACAAGTAGTAATGGTGATTCACTGCTCTGGTATGAGATGTAATCCTACAACAGTTAAAGTAGGTGATTAAATACATTGTAAGTTTCCAATGTCCGGCTCCATGGCTAAATGGTTAGTGTGCTGACCTTTGGTCCTGAGGGCCCCGGGTTCGATTTCCGGCCGGATCGGAGATTTTAACCTTAAGTGGTTAATTTCCTTGGCTCGGGGATGGGGTGTTTGTGCTGTCCCCAACATCCCTGCAACTCACACACCACACATAACACTATCCTCCACTACAATAACACGCAGTTGCCTGCAAATGGCAGATGCCGCCCAACCTCATTCGAGGATCTGCCTTACAAGGGCTGCACTCGGCTAGACATAAAAAAAAGCAAAGTCACCTCCGTACAGGCCATGAAGGCCCTTGGAGGAGTGGAAGATAAAGGCTTCTACCATTGTTAACCTCGGCACGTGATGGGGTGGAGTTGTTAGCTCTATGCCCGGCCGCCTTTGCCCCCAGGAATTAACCTGGTACTCATTTTTGGTGTAGGCTGAGTGAACCTCAGGGCCATATGCACCTCCGTAAGTGGAAATATCGTTTCTTAAATTTTACGACTTCCTGACGGGGATTCGAACCCACGTCCTTCCGGGCGAACCGAGCACGCCTTTACCGCCTCGTCGGCTAGGCATAGCCACACGAAATTATACATTAGTTCCCAATGTTTTACTTGGTATTATCCTAATGGCCTTACAATCCTAAAGGAAAATAAAATATCTATTCTTACACTCGGAAATTACGTTCACGATACGATTATATGGGGACTGTCTATCCAAAGTGATAAAGGCGTGCTGGATTACCCGGAAGGCTTGATTCCCCGCCACAAAGTCGAAAAATTTAGAAGCCATATTTCCACTTGTGTAGAGGCACATGGCCCTGAAGTTCACTCAGCCTACGCAAAAAATGAGTACCAGCTTAGTTCCTGGGATAAAGGTGGCCAGGAATAGAGTTAACTACTCTATCTCGCTTAGAGCCGAGGATACGGGTGGCGGAACTCTTCATGTTTCACTCCTCCAAGGGCCTTCGTGATCTGTACACAACTGGCTCTGCTTTGGTTTGCTTAATACGACAATATAAACTCTGCCAATTGATCAATTCATCGCAAATCATGAAAAATACTGGCGACATGCAAGTTAAAAGATGACTGCAAGATGATGTACAAGATTCTATAGTCTACACTGCCTGGGTGATACAGTAGAATGCAAGGCATAAAGTCAGAAAATAAATCTCTAACTTCAGAAGGTTTCTTCTACAGGGACCGAGGTTTGGTCACACCGACTATAGCAGTAGGTTAGATGTAATCGTTGTCAGCATCAAGTCCTTAAAAGTTCGACTCCTTGGCTGAATGGTCAGAGTCGAGGCCGTCGGTTCAGAGGGGACCGGGTTTGATTCCCGCCCGGCTCGGGGACTTGAATCGCATATATTTAAATCCTCTGGCTTAGGAACTGGATGTTTATGTCTTTCCCAATACTCTCATCTTTATACACACATAACACACTATACTACCAACCACCATAGAAATAAGCAATAGTGATTACATCTTTCCGCATTAGATTGGCGTCAGGAAGCGCATCCAACCGTGAAACAGGTCCAAATTCACATGTGTAACACAGTTCGCACCCGTGACCCCGCCAGGGTCATTAAGATACGGGTATAAAAAGGAATAATTAAAATATAAAGAAGATTCTTTGAATAGAGTTTGTTCGGAGATTAATCACTAAGCGAGATACAATATATGAATGAAGGTACGGCGAATGAGATTATCACATTCAGCTTAATCTCTATGCCAACTTGGATTTAAAAAAATACCGGTAGCCAGTTGGTGAAACCTATAAACGTTGGAGGAAATTGAAGATGGTTTATCTATACAAGGTTTGGCAGACCCTCTTGTTGAAGATGAGTCGCTAAATTAACAAGATCCTAGAATGGAGGGGCAGAAGAAGTAGAAGACGAAACCACTGGACTAGCTCTCAGAAGTTTATAGAAGCATTTAATTTAGTAAAAAAGGCCTTTAAATTCAACACCGAAAGATAAAATACCTATAATAAAGGAAATATTAAGGTATATGTGTGTACGAATAATTATATGTATTCATTCATTTATATGTAAACGATAATGTTATTGATTTTACGCCTCACGAACTACTTTTACGATTTTCGGAGACGTAATGTTCCGGAATTTAGTCCAGGCCCGTAAATCTACCAACTCGAGGCTGACGTATTTGAACACCTTCAAATACTACCGGACTGAGCCGGGATCTAACCTGGCGCTCTATCGTCTGAGCTACACTCCTGATGGATAAACTGTCTGTTTATGTGCATATTCGATGCAGTCAGTTGTCGTGCTACAAACTGTAATGGTTGTATAACTTTCCAAACACTGATAATACTTGTAGTTCAACCAAACCTTGTATACAAATATTTCTGAGGCCAGGGCTTAAAATCTCTTAAAGTAAATACGTGATTCTCGTATCTCGCAAGCAAATAAAGTGCTTCAGGTATTTCAGGGGCACTTCTTGGGGAAAGTAAGGTTGTTAACCACGAACTCTGACAATCTTAAATATTTGAAAAGAACCGCGAATCGAAGTCAAACCCTTGATGACGGCAGCTAGTATCGCCAGCTGTTAGCCTACTCCGTGGAAAAGAAACAGTGGCCCGAAAAACCCGTTTTCGTCAAGATGATTGCTACCCAGCTGGATGGCCCGCGATTATTGGAATGTTTCGTAGTCAGTTTGACGACACCCTCAATCACATTGCTTGGTTTTAGTGGCCGATTATCGCCATCACTTTACAATTGACAGACAATTTGTTTTCAGCACTTCTATAATATGAAATTCACTTCCAATTGTCCGGTTTTGCCAACTACAGTACACTCGTAGATCGTTTAACATTTTGATGACCTAACTTATCATTTTCCTATCTGATTCAGCCATTCAAATTTGGAAAATAATTTCACCATAGATAAAGGATAATATTCGAACAGCGAATCAATTCTATTATATATTATTTTATTAAGCCGACGTATTTTGCCTTGTTTAAAGGCTTCTTCCGTACATAGGTCTCTTGATTAACAACTTATGCTGCAAGTCGTATATCAAATGAATTCACTAACAAAATAATTCTTTAGTAGTGTTGAAGAGTTGTGGCAATATAATACCATCAGCCATTTAAGCTCACAATAACACATTTGGACAAAACTATTGTTTCATTAGAGAGAGAGAGAATGTACGATATGCAATTTTGTACCGGGAATCTTAAGAGCATAAGACATGTTATAGTCATTAATAAGGAATGTTTTCTTAGGAGCTACCTAACAACGCTACCGATAGTGGGTTAACAACGCCATTTATTTAATTTGAAAGACAATAATCATTGTATAACCAATGCACCGGCGCTGAACTGCAGTTATTAGTGATCCCTGGTCAATTCCCGGTCGCTGAGGGAATTTTAGTCGCGTTGATTAATTTCACTGGCTCGGGGACCGGGTATTTGTGTTCGTCTTCATAGACACCGCTTCATATAGACCTACACATAACTCACCACCTTACCAACCACCACAGATACTCGCAATAATTAATACATCTTTCCTCACAGGGTTGGGTTAAGGAAGGCCATCCGACCGTACTACTGGGCCAAATCCACATCTAATACCGATACCAGGAATAATAATAATAATAATAATAATAATAATAATAATTTTACGTCACACCAACTACTTTTACCATTTCTAGAGACTACGAGATGCCAGAAGTTTGTCCCACTGGAGCTCCTTTAAGAAGCTAGCGTACTTTTTCACTGATCTGAGCAGCGCTTTACCGTCGAAGCCACTCAGGCCATCAGTCTTGCGGGGATTTTTTTTGCTACTTGTTTTACGTCGCATTGGCACAGATAGGTCTTATGGTGACGGTGGGATAGGAAAGGCCTAGGAGGTGGAAGGAAGCGGCCGTGGCCTTAATTAAAGTATAGCTTCGGCATTTGCCTGGTGTGAAAATAGGAAACCACGGAAAACCATATTCAGGGCTATCGACAGTGGGGCTCAAACCCTCTATCTTCCGATTACTGGATAACGGCCGCACTTCAGCGACTGCAGCTATCGAGCTCGGTCTTACAGGGAAATGTGTAGTAGGTTGGTCTGTCTCACGAATGCAAACCAGATTATAAACCTTCTGCAGTTTGCTCGAGGAATGAAGTAAGAACACAACGTATTCACGTTTTATCCTTCGTTGAGCGAAGTTGAGAAATTCCATTCCGGAAACACGAGCCTAAGAGTAGGGAAGGAGCAATGGACGACCTTTTGCCCTGAATAACAAAGTTCTGAAGGTATTCGTGAAGACATATCTTCACAACGCTGTTAGAAGTGGCTTTGCCAGTGTCGTCAACTCACCAAATTCTCTAAATCGTTAAAGTGAAGAGGTCAGGCACGTCCAGCTCCTTAGCTCAATGGTCCTCCAATTCAGACGGTCCTTTGTTCGAGTCCCTACCGGGTAGAGAATTTTAACCGCGTGCGGCTAATTCCTCTGCCTGGGAGACTGGACGTTTGTTCGTATTCCTATGCACACAATACACCAGACTACGAACTACGATAAAAATACACTACATCCCACCGTATACTGTTGGCGTTAAGGAGGGCATATCGTCGTAAAATAAGGCCAAATCCACATGCGCGACACAGCTCTCACCCAAGATCCCACCAAAGAGTGGTAGCGGGGAGAAGAATAAGAAAAAGAAGTTGCGCATGGGTACCGCAACGACTAAAAGAGTATCGGACACAACATAAGTTCGGATTCAGATTAACCTTCTCCATGTAATCCATGAAGAAAAGTAGGTACGGTATTGTACGATAACTGTACGAGGTCTGAGAGGTGGTAGTGGTAGTGAATGTTGTTTGAAGGACTTTGGGATGTGAAGATTGCATTTTGTAGATTCATACCTAAAAATCTATTTGTTCCATGAATACCGAGCTTACCTTATCTTTTAAAATCAACTACCAGGGTAAAATACATGCATAATATCAATAATATCTGCCTCAGTTCAACATAACGGGTGCAAATACCAACAGATCACACTTGAACATGTACAATTTTCACGGAAGATATTACAGTGCTTTATGAACCATGATCCTTTCTGTGCGAAATAATCATACTAGTGCCAACAATAAAGGGATAAACCTGTATCAAAGCACATTTTATTTCATGCCATGTAATTGCCTTCTTCTCATACTCAAAATAAAAGGAGAGAGCTGGCCCGGGGTCTAATGGGCGAGATTGCCGCTATACATGGGCTCTTATGGGACTAATCCCCGAGAGCTGGGACAGGGCCATATGGGCACGGGGTAGGGTGTTCGATACGTTTAACATGGTACCTTATGACGCTAACTCCCAAGAGCTGGTTCGGGTACTCTGTTCGTATAAACCTAACTAGTGGGCTGCCTTAGGGGCTCACAACTTGTAACTAAGACCTATTAGTTTTATCAGCCAACATTCGAGAATGAGGCAAGGGCTCCTATGCAAAATGGCTGCTATACTCTATTCATATAGACCTTAACTAGAGGGCTGCCTCAGGGTCTCACAACCTGTAACTTATGACCTATTAGCTTTATCAGCCTAATATTCGAGGACTGAGGCAAGGGGTCACATGCAAGATGGCTGCTATACTCTATTCGTATAGACCTAATTACAGAGCTGCCTCAGGCGCCTACAACTTGTAACTTATGACCTATTAGTTTTATCAGCCTAACATTCGAGAACTGAGGCAAGGTAGCCTGTTGGGAATTGATAGACACTACTCGAGATTATTCTTTGGACTTGCTATGTTTTATATCTTTATTTAATATCATTGTATCATAAGTGTTATATCTTAGGTTTTTAGATTTTTTGATAACAATAATAAAAAGAAAGGAAACGAGACTAGTATGTTTACTTGACTGCTCTTCCAATATCACGACATAGCCTCTGTACATTGGTTATATTAGACTAAATTTAAGGAGCTGGGCTATCGCTCATCCTTCTAGCCAGCTGCCCTTCATAACTTTAGTCTAGCACAGGGGCTAGTGGTGACACAGGGGCTTTTATGGCACTAACTTGGGGAGAGCTGTGCTAGGGCTTTTCGCGTATTGGGCTAATGCGAGGGTTTCATCCTCCTAACCGGATGGCCTTCCTAACTTCAGTCTAGCGCAGGGGCTCTTGGGTATAATGGGCTCTTATGGGACTAACCGGGGGAGAACTGCACTAGGGCTGTCGGGGAAATATAGCTGCTCAAAGCTGGGAGGTATGCAGGTGTTAGGGTTACAAGGCAACCGGGATGTTAGAAGGTAGACACTGCTATTAACACCACAGCGAGGGTTGTAATCTCGTATTACCGAGATGCAGTCCGCCTCGATGGCTATATGGTTAGCATGCTGGCCTTTGGTCACAGGGGTCCCGGGTTCGATTCCCGGCAGGGTCGGGTTTTTAACCATCATTGGTTAATTTCGCTGGCACGAGGGTTGGGTGTATGTGTCGTCTTCATCATCATTTCATCCTCATCACGACGCGCAGGTCGCCTACGGGAGTCAAATCAAAAGACCTGCACCTGGCTAGCCGAAAATGTCCTCGGACACTACCGGCAGTAAAATCCATACGCCATTTCACTTTTACCGAGGTGCAGCCAGTACTCTACTCCCTTGCGAGGGCTCTAACATCAACTAGTCTAAGCTTGGAGGTATGCAGGTGTTAGGGTTACAAGCCAACCTGGGTGTCAGAAGATAGAAACCGCCATTAACACAGCAGCAGTGGTTGTAAGCCTGTCTTACAGAATTGTAGCCAGGACTCTACTCCCACTGCGAGGCCGCGACCACATGAAGTACAAATGAGCTAAATGGCGAAAGGGTAAAAGGGCTAAATGTTTGAAAGGACAAAAGCGCAAAAGGGTCAAATGGCAAAAGGGCTAAATGGAGAAAGGGCAAAAGGGCTATATGGCAAAAGAGCAAAAGGGGAAAAGGGCTAAAGGACTAAATGGCAAAAGGACTGAAGGGCAAAAGGACTTACATTTTGCTAGTATTTAGGATGTCTCTCCTCCTTTATCCGGGCTTGAGACCGGCCGTACAGCTAGAGGTGAAGTTAACACCGTAAGGAAGGGGGAATGTTGGAAATGAGTCTGTACCAGCATAGCTACTCGATCCACTATATGGTACTGAAGGATGAGTTAGGTGAGGTTGAGGGTGAGGGTGCGGGCTGGGAATGTAGGAAGGTGTTCAGGATGCTGTACTGTCGAGAGAGAGCTTTCAAGTAAGGTCTTCACTTTGAAGAGCTATTACTCAATAATACCTGCACGACGTAATTCTTGCTCTATTTCAAAAATATTTGCTTTGTACTCTGTATAACCAGCATGTTGATAGGCTCTTGGCTGTTGCAAACGTTTTACCAGTAGGTTGGAGTCTTTACAGTATTTTACGTCTGCATAGGGTAAAAGAGGCTTGTTGTGAACTTTGAGCCTGCATGCAGACAGTTGATGTGTAGCGACTTGTTTTGATGTAATACGTGCTTCTGCAATAGCGTTTCTAGCTACAAAATTTGTTTTGATAGCAAAGAAGCGTTGAAATTTTCTTCTACTTCATCTTGCATTTCTTCTTCTTGAGCTGTTTGCACGGCGACAGAACGTGTAGTAGGCTTAGAAAATGAAGTAAGATCATAAATCTCTAATGGCAAAGAAACACTGAGACCTTCTTTTTCTTCTTCTCCTTCTTTCTCTTTATTATCACTATTATCATCATCATCATCATCATCATCATCATCATCTTGCTTCTCTTTATCTTGAAAGGTGTGCTTAGTAACAGAACTTGTAGCAGGCCTAGACTACAAACGAGAATTGAAAATCTCTCGCAGTGTTGTACTTTTAAAATAAATCAGTATTTGCTTGAATTTGAGCTCTTTAAATTTTCTTCTCGGTGAAGCTACATTACACGCGGCTTCGTGACGTTGAGCGTTGTAAGCGTTCTTGAACTCTCTTCTACAATGTTTGCATTGAAAAATAGTCCTACAAGATATCTCATGACGTCTCTTGTGATAGACTGGGAGAAATGTTTTTCCACACTCTTTGCAAATATAGCTAGAAATGGGTTGTTCGATGATGGACTTTATGTTCTGCTAACAGAGTTTTCTTTAAAAGAAAGAAACTAAATGTACTAGACACCTGCTATTCTTTACTTATATAATGTAATACAAAGCTGTGTAGATTAGAACAGTAGCCTATAGTAGCTTTAGGACGAGAGGTCTTACCACGATGTGAACAGCTTGACGGTTAACAGTAAACTAGCACAAAAAGCGTATAACGTATCTTATCGTACCTTATACAGGGTGAGTGGGGAGATTAGAAGGGATAGTCAAGGAATAGAGAAGGAAGCGGCCGTGGCTTGGTTCATATGGGCAATATGTTGATATATCTCTGATGATATCGAGCCTCCTGCGTCGATTTACACCCCCACTTCCTCACCGGCTGCAATTCCTTACGCCAGCCCGTAGTGGGTGATTGAATCATCATGGCTTGCATTTTCTCTCTGTGCGTGGGGGTGATGGAGTAATGCGTGTTTTGGAGCAACTTTCGTAACTTCATCTGTTTTGCATTGGCTTATGCCATAAAGTGCTAGAAACAACGTTTCGATTCGTCAAATTTGGGGGTTAAATGCCAAAGAGTCAAATATCTCGAAAACGGTGCGTCCTAGAGCAGAAGGGACAATTTCCGTGGCCCCTAACTGCGAAACACCCCATCTGATCTCGCTATCAAGAACACTATGGCATAAGTTATAAAGTGATAGGTCCAACAGTTCTGTTGCTACTTAGCCCCGTTGGCATTTTGTCTGCTATGAAACTTACCCGGACGCACTCATTTTTTGTTCTCGGAGAATCCATTAGGTGGGGGAGAACTTGTGTTTCAAGAACTGAAATCTTACAGACGTGGAAATTGGTATTTGGAATATCCTTTAAAAATAAAGAAACATGTATTTTTTTTTCGACTTGAGAGAAGACTGTTTCTAACATGTACAGTTGTATGTCACATATTCCTGAGTTAGCTCAGCCAGTAGCCCGGTCATCTTAGTCCCGAAATGCAATACCACAAACGTGGTTTACAAAGAGGTACTGGGGTAAATGAAACTCATTTTTCGGTGCGTTTTTTATACTTTAGGGATTTTCAGATAATGTCTTATTACAGTACCAAGGAACGATTATTTTTATCAAATTACGAAATCCACACGAGCGAAGCCGCGGGTAACTGCTATTACATTGTATATTTTAACATTCAGGATAGTTTGCTCTATTCAGGAAAGTGGAAAAGTACCATGTACACTGTTTGATCACTCTCATGTCCAGGTGCTATTAATGTTTCACTCCCCAAGCTGCCGGGTTCAATCCCGGTTCAGTCTGATGCCTGAATGCGTCCGTCTCGGGTCGGTAGATATACGAGCAGGTAAAATAACTCCTGGGGGGCAAAATTCCGACATCTCTGAGTCTCTGAAAAATGGAAATTGTAGTTAATGTGTTATTATTTTTTGTCTAATACCTTTCATGTTCTTTATTGAAGAATACATGGCATTTGATAATTGCTCATATTTATAGGTGGCATGTGAACCGCAATCTATAAGTGAATGCAGTGTTATGTAGCTCCAGTGAGTTCGAATATCTCATTTGGTCCTCAGTCTAGTTTCATGAAGTCACCTTATTCAACGCAGAATCGCTGTAATTAAAATTTATGTCGCAGAGAAAATATCCAATTATGAATGAATTTCTATTGCTGTGGGTTGTATATACGGATGGGAATTCAGTAACTGTACAGTTAATTTTGTTTACAAGAGATAAAAGTTGTTCGCGCATTACAATCTCCAAGATATTACTGTTTAGATTTTTTTTTTTTTGCTAGGGGTTTTACGTCGCACCGACACAGATAGGTCTTATGGCGACGATGGGATGGGAAAGGCCTAGGAGTTGGAAGGAAGCGGCCGTGGCCTTAATGAAGGTACAGCCCCAGCATTTGCCTGGTGTGAAAATGGGAAACCACGGAAAATCATCTTCAGGGCTGCCGATAGTGGGATTCGAACCTACTATCTCCCGGATGCAAGCTCACAGCCGCGCGCCTCTACGCGCACGGCCAACTCGCCCGGTCTGTTTTGATTTAATATTAATAATGATAATAATAATGGTTTTTCATCCCACTAACAACTTATACAGCTTTCTTAGATGTCGAGATGTTGAAGTTTTGTTTCTCAGTTGTTGTTTGTTATGTCAGTAAAACTACCAACACGAGGTTGCCGATTTGAATGCCTTCAAATACCACCAGAAAGTGCCAGTTTGAATCCGCCAACTTGAGCTAAATTTCAGTTTGAACTGTGTGAAACAGCCCTTCATATGGCCATTTGTTATGTGTATTTCAGTGGACTTAGCAAACTGATATGTAATAGCACCTTCTGGCGCAGTAAGGAAATTAATGTGAAATATCTTACTCCTCGTTTCTTCAGTGACACCTGAAAGAATTCCCATGACTGTTATGGAGGAACTGTTGGCGATCTACCCTGCCCATGGGGCGGGGACTTAACACACAGACATAAAAACCGTCTTGTAAGAGGTCATTAGGTCCATGGCCTACCAAGACGACTGCTTCCCATCCAGGAAGCCTGTAGATGCTGAAGTCTACGTGATCTGCGTGACATCTTCAGCCTATTGCTTGGCTTCACTGACCGGATCCGTTGAATCTCTTATCAGACAACTCCTCAATTGGTCTCAGGAGGTTGAGTGAACCACGTTCCAACTCTTAATCCAGAATTAAAATATCCCTGAACTGACCGGGATTCGAACCATGTTGAGGTACCACGGACATGGCTACATACATACATACAGTAGTCCCAAAATTTAAGCATAATCACCAAACAAGGCCATACCGCCTGATAGGAATGTCAGACAGATTGCTGAATAAACGGAAGTTGAATCACACACCATATGCCACACAACTTGTCCAAATAAACAGTGTCAGAAAGGTACTGATAGCTAAGGTACACCTTTGACAACAACTAACAAAACTTGGCAATGTCTTCCACAATAAAATATGCTATTGATAGGGTCACACATGCTTCGCTGCGACGTGGCATGCTCTCTCTCAGATGGTCCAAGAGCTCTTGTGGCAATCGATCCCATTCCTCCGAAAGAGCAATGCGAAGGTCTTGGAGGGTCCTTGGTGGAGGCTGACGGGATGCAATTCGCCTCCCTAATGCATCCCAGGCATGTTCTATAGGATACAGATCCGCAGACTTCGCTGGCCAGTCCATGCGATGAATGTCTTCCCCAGCCAGAAATTCATCCACCAGAGCAGCGCGGTGCGGTCGGGCATTATCGTCCATTAAGAGGAAACCTGGACCAACCGCATCTCTGAAGAGTCTAACATGTGGTCTCAGTACCTCATCCCTGTATCTCCGAGCGTTAACAGTGTTCCTTGGACCACCCATGAAGATGTGCAGGTCCGTAGGGCCATTCAACATGATGCCACCCCACATCATGACGCCACCACCACCATACTGGTCCCGTTCCACGATGTTCCTGTGGTTGTATCCGCTACCTGGTTCTCTCCAGATTAATGTGCGACGGGAATCGTTCTGCAAACTGAAACAGGATTCATCTGTGAAGAGCACATGCCTCCATTAATTCATGGTCCATTTTCGATGTTGACGGTTCCATAGTAAACGGGCCCGTTTATGTGTTGGAGTGAGAGGGATTCACACCGCTGGACGTCGGGCAAGCAGTCCTGCTGTTCTGAGCCTCCGGCACACAGTTTGCCTGGAAACGGCAACCCCTGAGACGGCTTTCAAGCTTCGTCGACAGTTGTCTTGCAGATGCACTCCGATTTCGTCGGGTGGTTAAGGCCAGATATCGGTCTTGCTGTGAGGTGGTTACCCTTGGTCGACTTGGTACTGGCCTACGACTAACATCTCCTGTGTCTCGAAATAGTCTCCAAAGCCTAGAAATGACACTTTGTGACACTTTCAAGGATACGGCAACTTCGGTCTGTGTCTGGTCTGCTTCCAGGCGGCCGTGTATTCTACCCTGTAAAACGGGGTCCAGATGGCGTCGTTGTGCCATTATGTTGTCAGGTTCGCCACGAGGCTACACTCCGCACACTGGAACAGGGCAAACGCGACTGAGGAAACATGGGGCGCAGGTACTGGCTGTGTTTACCTTGCGGTTACGCCGCTAGTCAAAGCAGGGAACAATCCTTTCCTATGTTTGAGGGAGATAATTAGGAATCTCACAGAAGACAGGAAGGAAGATAGGACTCCCTCAAACAATGTACAGGTTACAGTAGGTGTACAAGAGGGAGGGGAAGGAAAGGGGGAGTTGTAGAAGACAGGTGGTCTAACGTTCTAAGGGGAAGGAGATTGCATGCTAAGGGCTCTATTGAGGATCAGAATTCAGGACAGGTGTCTGTGCGGAATCGGTACGAGTCACTCCAGGTAGAACAACAGAGGGAAGATGAGGGACAGGGAATGTTGCTGAGATGTGTGGAAGTAGGAGGAAGGGAAAAGGAAGGAAATGGAAATGTAGAGTATAGGATAGGTAAAGACAGGTGGAACAGGGTCATGGGAGGGAGAAAAGGGAGGAGGAAGTAGCTTCTGCAGCTATCAGGAAAGATAGGGCTGACAAGGAGGGGAGGGGATCAAATGAGGTGGGTAGGGTTGAGGCTCTGGTCATGGGGGATTCCATCGTTAGACACGTGGGGAAAGTTTGTGGAGGAAAGGGAACCAGGATAGAATGTTATCCAGGAATTAGGTTGAGGCAGATGTTGAGGAAAGTAGAAGAGAGGGAGGAGGGGAAGGATAAGGTGGTAGTGTTTCACGTTGGTACCAACAACGTAAGGCAAGCTGATATAAGTACCAACATAGTTGGAGATGTGTGGGATCTGGTAAAGCAGCACGGGTGAAGTTTAAGAAAGCGGAGATTGTTATTAGTGGAATACTGTGTAGGAGGGATACTGACTGGAGGGTGATTGGGGATTTAAATGAGACTATGGAGTGGGTATGTGGGAAATTGGGAGTGAAATTTCTAGATCCTAATGGGTGGGTAGGAGATAGGGATCTGCGCTCAGATGGCCTTCACTTAAACCGCAGTGGTACATATAAGTTAGGAAATTTGTTTGGAAGGGTAATAGGGAGGTACATTCAGGGAAACGGGGTGGTCTAGGGAGCGGTGATAAGGGAACAGGGAACTGGAAATCAAATAGGGATCAAGTAGGGATGACATAAAATTGTTAGTGTTGAACTGTAGAAGTATTGTAAAGAAAGGAATAGAATTGAGTAATTTAATAGATATATATTTACCAGATATTGTAATAGGAGTTGAATCATTGGTGAGAAATGATATAATGGATGCAGAAATTTTCTCACTGAACTGGAGTGTGTATAGTAGAGATAGGATAGGAATGGTGGGAGGGGAGTATTCATTCTGGTGAAAGAAAATTTGTAAGCTATGAAAAAAATAAAGATGAGACACATGAAATTCTGGGTGTAAGGCTCATTTCTAAAGATAATAGGCAACTTGATATATTTGGAGTGTACAGACCAGGAAAGGGTAGCACTGACACGGATTCAGAATTATTTGATAAGATAATCAGCTATTTAGGAAACGACAAGGAAAGAAATGTGATTGTAGCGAGAGATCTGAATTTACCAGATGTCAATTGGGAAGGAAATGCTAACGACAGGAAGCATGACCAACAAATGGCAAATAAGTTAATATGGGAAGGACAGCTGATTCAGAAAGTGATGGAAACAAACAGAGGGAAAAATATCCTGGATGTGGTGCTGATAAAACCAGATGATCTCTATAGAGAAACTGAAGTAATAGATGGTATTAGTGATCATGAAGATGTTTTTGTTGTAGTAAAAAATAAATGTGATAGAAAGGAAGGTCTTAAAAGTAGGACTATTTGGCAGTGCCATATGGCTGATAAAGCAGGCATGAGGCAGTTTCTAAAAAGTAACTATGATCGGTGGAAAACGGTAAATAAAAATGTAAACAGACTCTGGGATGGGTTTAAAGAAATTGTTGAGGAATGCGAAAACACGTTTGTACCTTTAAGGGGGGTAAGGAATTGTAAAGACCCGCCTTATTATAATAGAGAAATAAAGAGACTAAGAAAGAGGTGCAGACTGGAAAGAAATAGAGTTAGAAATGGCTGTGGAAGTAAGGAGAAATTGAAGGAACTTACTAGAAAATTGAATCTAGCAAAGAAGGCAGCTAAGGATAACATGATGGCAAGCATAATTGGCAGTCATACAAATTTTAGTGAAAAATGGAAGGGTATGTATAGGCATTTTAAGGCAGAAGCAGGTTCCAAGAAGGACATTCCAGGAATAATTAATGAACAAGGGGAGTGTGTATGTGAGGATCTTCAAAAGGCAGAAGTATTCAGTCAGCAGTACATGCATTGTATGTAAGCTTTGGGAAGGCATTCTTTCTGATTATATTATACATGTTTGTGAAATTAATAACTGGTTCGATAGAAGGCAGTCCGGTTTTAGAAAAGGTTATTCCACTGAAGCTCAACTTGTAGGATTCCAGCAAGATATAGCAGATATCTTGGATTCAGGAGGTCAAGTGGACTGTATCGTGATTGACCTGTCTAAAGCATTTGATAGGGTGGATCATGGGAGACTACTGGCAATTGCTATATTTGCTATATTTCTAGAAAATAGATCTCAGAGAATTAGGGTAGGTGAAGCTTTATCTGACCCTGTAATAATTAAGAGGGGAATTCCTCAGGGCAGTGTTATTGGACCTTTATATTTTCTTATATATATAAATGATATGAGTAAAGGAGTGGTATCAGAGGTCCGGATGATGTTATTCTCTATAGAGTAATAAATAAGTTACAAGATTGTGAGCAACTGCAACGTGACCTCGAAAATGTTGTGAGATGGACAGGAGGCAATGGTATGTTGATAAACGGGGTTAAAAGTCAGGTTGTGAGTTTCACAAATAGGAAAAGTCCTCTCAGTTTTAATTACTGCGTTGATGGGGTGAAAGTTCCTTTTGGGGATCATTGTAAGGATCTAGGTGTTAATATAAGGAAAGATCTTCATTGGGGTAATCACATAAATGGAATCATAAATAAAGGGTACAGATCTCTGCACAGGGTTATGAGGGTGTTTAGGGGTTGTAGTAAGGATGTAAAGAAGAGGGCATATAAGTCTCTGGTAAGACCCCAACTAGAGTATGGTTCCAGTGTATGGGATCCTCACCAGGACTACCTGATTCAAGAACTGGAAAAAATCCAAAGAAAAGCAGCTCGATTTGTTCTGGGTTATTTCCGAGTGGTACGTTCCAAGCTATCGGTGGAGAGATGGCGTGGAATGACATTAGTAGACGAATAAGTTTGAGTGGCGTTTATAAAAGTAGGAAAGATCACAATATGAAGATAAAATTGGAATTCAAGAGGACAACCTGGGGCAAATTTTCGTTTATAGGAAGGGGAGTTAGGGATTGGAATAACTTACCAAGGGAGATGTTCAATAAATTTCCAATTTCTTCGAAATCATTTAGGAAAAGGCTAGGAAAGTAACAGATAGGGAATCTGCCACCTGGGCGACTGTCTTAAATGCAGATCAGGATTGATTGATTGATTGATTGATTGATTGATTGATTGATTGATTGATTGATTGATTGATTGATTGATTGATTGATTGATTGATTGATTGATTGATTGATTGATTGATGTAGAGCGAACACGTAAGGTTGGTAGGTGCATATATCGTGCGATTTGCGGTCTATTTCCTGTTTCCCTGCTTACTCGTATCTTACGCTTAACTTTTGGATACTAGTGTACATATGTACAATGTTAAATGGAATAACATATTTCAGATGTTACACAAGTCAGGCAAGACCACTGGTACTATTAATTACGAAAATAACAACCTTATTGAGCTTGTGAACGCGATAGGTATGAGAGAATGGTTGTAGGCGATAGATAACAGACCTGCTTAGATACAGGTTATCATACTTGAAGAAAACAATTCCATCTTTGGTAATGGAGAGCACTGCTTACACGTACAGATAAGCCGACTGACTCCGAACCTCCAAGTTGTTCTGAGAAGTTCAGCTTTCAGTGCATTAACTATTTGTTCTCAGAACTCTGGTACAACCTTCGTCATAACTCTCAGTCCAGAATTAAAATATCGCTGGACTGACCTGGAATCGAACCATATTAAGATACCGCGGAGATGGATACATACATACATACATACATACATACATACATACATACATACATACATACATACATACATACATACATACAGTCAGTTTCGTATTGAAAAATAAAATTCCTGGCGAGCTGGCCGTGCGGTTAGAGGCGCACAGCTGTGAGCTTGCATCCGGGAGATAGTGGGTTCGAACCCCATTGTCGGTAGCCTTGAAGATGTTGTTTCTGTGGTTTCCCATTTTCATAGCTGGCAAATACTAGGGTGTACCTTAATTAAGGACACGGCCGCTTCCTTCCCATTCCTAGCCCTTTCCTGTCCCATCGTCGCCACAAGACGTATCTGTGTCGGTGCGACGTAAAGCAAGTAGCAAATATATATAGATATATACATATTCTACCTACTGGCTAATGGTCGTTACTCCCAAGAAAGTAGACCCCTACGAACTTATACACTACTGCAAACTTCACGGAAGGTTTTGTAAACTCCCTAAAGTCTCAAGTGTCGGCAGCCCTGAAAAAGGTTTTCTGTAGTTTCCCATTTTCGCACCAGGCAAATACTTGAGCTGTACCTTTATTAAGGCCAAGGCCGTTTCCTTCCCACTCTTAGCCATTTTCTGCCCCATCGTCTCCGTAAGACCTATCTTGTGAAAGCCTCAATACCACCATGCGAGTTTACTAGCTCCATGGTTGCAAATTTACTCACTGCTACTAGATTCTGTCTGTGCAATAACGTCTTCCAGTAAGTTGCCACTTGTTCTGCTAGTGCGAGTGAAGCTGAAGACACGTCTACTTTATTCTTTATAGGCTGATGGTTTTACTATACGGCTAGTAACTCACTGAGTGTTTTCACTGGTTGCAAAACATCAACAGAAGTAGCTAGAGCGGGAATTATTGTTGTTGCCCTTGCACTTCGAAAGGAGTTGGAAAAAAAAAAAAAAAGAGGGAATCTAGAACAGTGTGAGCAAAATGCTGGATATGTAGGCGAGGAAATCATGATGTATCCAATACTTAACGGAAAGAACTAGAGGCTGAAGATTATACAGCCTACCAGAATATTTTCAGATTACGCGGAGCCTATTTTCATGCTCTATTGCGAAAGATTATAGCAATTATCGTAGAACACATCACCGGACTCATGCGCGTCTGGTTGGCGAATATCTGAGTTTACTAACTGTACGTAATCGACTCTTGTTGCGCTGTCTGTAACATGCTCACTCGAGTGCTACTTTTTGGTAAGTAAACTCCGATGTAATTGAGTCTTAATAAGAAAGGTGCTTAAAAAGCCTCCGTGCCTAAGGCGGTAGCGCGCCAGCCTCTCACCGTTGAGTTCCATGGTTCAAATCCCGGTTACTCCATGTGAGATTTGTGCTGGACAAAGCGGAGGTAGGACAGGTTTTCTCCGGGTACTCCGGTTTTCCCTGTCATATTTCATTCCAGCAACACTCTCCAATATCATTTCATTTCATCTGACGTTCATTAATCATTGCCCCAAACGAGTGCGACAGGCTTCGGCAGCCGGCACAATTCCTATCCTCGCCGCTGGATGGGGGCACCATTCAACGCAGTGTTTGGCATAGCTGTAATTTCCTAATTTTCTCTTCCTGTTGACTGAAGAAAAGAGAGGAAATCGTAGTATGATCTTTTTTTTTTTTTTTTTGCTAGTTGCTTTCCGTTGCACGGACACAGATAGGTCTTATGGCGACGATGGGACAGGGAAGGGCTAGGAGTGGGAAGGAAGCGGCCGTGGCCTTAATTAAGGTACAGCCCCAGCATTTGCCTGGTGTGAAAATGGGATACCACGGAAAACCATTTTCAGGGCTGCCGACAGTGGGGTTCGAACCTACTATCTCCCGAATACTGGCCGCACTTAAGCGACTGCAGCTATCGAGCTCGGTAGTATGATCTTCTGCTATCTTGAAGTAAACATTGATCTTCAGTTAGTATTACTTAATTTCGCAATATACATTCCAAGTGACAATATAATAGGAACACACACAACAGAACCACATTAACACACTATCAGGGGACGGTTTTGGGTGGAGGCACGGGAGGCGGGCCTCCTTTACTTGTATTTCAGAAGCATTCAGACGTTGCTGTGAACAAACTGAGGATCTAATTTATTTCCTATCAGAAGTTCATGGCTAAGTTACAATACCCTTCTGTTAGGATTCCTGCCGCGTAGCTAATGATAAAGTACGAAGGCCATCCGGAAAGCGGTACCCGTTTGCGCAATAAAGACACAGGAATAAATATTAACAAATATACACATTTCTACACTACTTCTCCACATAATCTCCAAGCAAATTTAGGCATTTGTCATAACGTGGGACGAGTTTTTGTATTCCAGCGTCATAGTCCTCCGCCACCAGCGTACTGAGATACGTGGTCACGGCTCGTTTAAGTTCTTTATCGCTGTCAAATCTTTTTCCCGCCAGAAAGTCTTTAAGCTTCGTAAAGAGATGAAAATCCGAAGGGGCCAAGTCCGGGCTATACGGGGGATGGTCGAAGGTTTCCCACTTGAATTGCTGCAAACGTTGTTGTGTTATCGCACCTGCATGAAGCCTGGCATTGTCATGAAGGAGAATGACGCCTGTAGACAATGGACCTCGCCGTCGATTTTGTATTGCCCGCCGTAATTTATTTAATGTTTCACAATTCGCATTAGCATTAATAGTGTCTCCACGGATCATAAAATCAATGAGCAGTACACCTTGGCGACCCCAGAAAACGGTTGCCATGAGTTTCCTAGTGGACAGAACTGTCTTGAATTTTTTTAGGTTTGGTTGGTGAATGAGCATGATGTCACTCCATTGATTGTCGTTTACTTTCAGGTATAATAATAATAATTTCGTGTGGCTATTTCTAGCAGAGTGCAGCCCTTGTAAGGCAGACCCTCCAATGAGGGTGGGCGGTATCTGCCATATGTAGGTAACTGCGTGTTATTGTGGTAGAGGATAGTGTTATGTGTGGTGTGTGAGTTGCAGGGATGTTGGGGACAGCACAAACACCCGACTCCAGGGCCAATTAACCAATGAAGGTTAAAATCCCCGATCCGGCCGGGAATCGAACCCGGGACTCTCTGAACCGAAGGCCAGTACGCTGACAATTCAGCCAACGAGTCAGACTTACTTTCAGGTGATGCATAACAAACCCATGTTTCGTCCCCAGTAATGATGCGAGTCAGTAAAGAGTCTCCTTCATCGGAATGACGTCCCTGAAACGTCAGTGCTGTAGCCATACGCTTGGTTTTGTGTTCCTCTATAAGCATGCGAGGGACCCACCCTCCACAGATTTTTGAATAATGCAGATGGTCTTTGACAATTTCATGAACAATTCTTTGAGACACATTAGGAAAATGTTCACAGAGTTCATCAGTTGTGACGCGCCGATCGTTCCTCACGCATTCGTCTACTGCGTTCAACAGTTGGTCCGTAATGACAGATGGTCTCCCTGAACGCTCCTCGTCGTATATATTAATATTCCCCCTCCCCAGGTTGAAGTTGCGATACCAGCGCCGAACAGACGACTCGTCCATCACACTGTCTCCATACACCTCCGTTAATTGGCGATGAATATTACAAGGTCGAACGTTTCGTGCATTAAGAAATTTAATCACGGCCCTCACTTCACAACTGGCGGGGTTCTCAATTTGTTTAAACATTTTAAACGATCACAGACACAACACAGACAATGCTAGCGTCACGCAACCTCGCACAGAGCAGGCAGACAAGCCACTGACGCGGTCTGACCTTGCCCAGCGGCTACCCGAGTCGTCAGCGCTTCATGCGGCGCTAACGGGTACTACTTTCCGGATGGCCGTCGTAATACAGCGGAAACCGTTCATTGCGACATCGCTTTTAACGACGTATTGGATATGACAGCGAAATCGAACGGTGCCGTCTAAATCCTATATGGACACTGTATTTCTAAGTACGACATTGCTTATCACATGGTATAAAACGGCGTATTTTTACCACATTGTTTAAGAAATATATTACCGAGCTCGATAGCTGCAGTCGTTTAAAGGGGCCCATAGACATGCAATATTATTGCGCAATATCGTGGTTTGTGCAATAAAATTGATAGTGTGTATTTAATATTGAAGGGTTGTGCAATATATTGTACGAAATCAAGAAAGTTTGAAATATATTGCGCAAATCGCAAAATACTGTGCTGTGTGTTGGTAATATTGTGCAATATCCCGTGCTCCCGCCAGTTGGTACCAACAAGCGTTGGAGAAGGTATCGTGATGGCAGGCAAAAAGTAGGCGAAAGAGTTTATTTTGGAGTTTATCGAAGTGTATCATGGCCTTCCGGCTCTGTGGGACGTTAAGAGCAAAGCGAGGAGTTCATCATACAATTCATGCGCAGAAAGTTTCGAAAATCATTTGGTTCCCATTTTCTCAGTTCATTGAGTAAATTTTCATGAGTGTACTTTTCTCTGTCTAGAAACCACTGTTTGGCCCTTGTGCTTCTTTTCCGTTTCTGCTTCCTTTTGGCACTTACGCCCACGGCGATCAAAACGCAGCAAAGATCAGTGTTACTCAATATAATCACCAAATAAAATACCGGCATGGACCGACTATATATTGCAACGCATATTGTACGTCTATGACCGCTTTGCACAATATATTGCACAACTGTCAATATTATCTCTACACGATTCTATTTATTGCACAAACTCGATTTTTGTGCAATAATATTGTACGTCTATAGGCAGATAACAATATATTGTACAATCCATTTTGCGCAATAATATTGCACGTCTATGGGCCCCTTAAGTGCGGCCAGTATCCAGTATTCGGGAGATAGTAGGTTCGAACCCCACTGTCGGCAGCCCTGAAAATGGTTTTCCGTGGTTTCCCATTTTCACACCAGGCAAATGCTGGGGCTGTACCTTAATTAAGGCCACGGCCGCTTCCTTCCCACTGCTAGCCCTTTCCTGTCCCATCGTCGCCATAAGACCTATCCGTGTCGGTGCGACGTAAAGCAACTAGCAAAAAAAAAAAAAAAGAATTATATTGGCTATAACCTCCAATGTTGATTTTTGTTTGTTGCGCGTTTGTGGGTTATTGACAGCAACGTAAAGCTTATTTTCAAACTCTTGTTTTCAGTCTGTCTGTTAACTAGTCGAGTCAAGCATCGCTGTGAAGACGTCTCAAAAGAAAGGGAAATTGTTTAATATTGAATAAAACACAAACAATTCGGCGATTATAAAATGGAGAAACAAACGTCAGTGTCGCCAATAAATTGGGTATATCACACTCAACGATTTCTACAATTTGGAAGGACAGACAGAACGTCTCATTTATTAGCCAAGACCGTGTGCGACATTATTGATCAGTTTACATTGTTCCTCACTTATTATTTTATACTTTGCTGACATATTATTGCTGTACGTACTGTGTAAACATTAGAAGAAAAGTTACTCTCGGTTCCATTCCACAAATACTTTTTTTTTTTTTTTTTTTTTTTTACGTTAATTGACCATGTTCCGATAAGTATACAGCCTAAAAATTAGCAATGTGATGTTTTGAGCAGCAAGACATGTAGCGTGGTGACACAGTAAGAACTGTTGTAGTGGCCACGTTGTTGAATCTAAGCATGTTAATGTGTCCGACTCGTTGGCTGAACGGTCAGCCGTAGTCTTCGGTTCCGAGGGTCCCGGGTTCGATTCCCGGCCGGGTCGGGGATTTTAATCTTCATTGGTTAATTCCAATGGCCCGGGGGCTGGGTGTTTGTGCTGTCCCCAACATCCCTGCAACTTACACACGACACATAACACTGTCCTCCACCACAATAACACGCAGTTCCCTACACATGGCTGATGCCGCCTACCCTCATCGGAGGGTCTGCCTTACAAGGGCTGCACTCGGCTAGAAATAGCCACACGAAATTATTATTATAGCATGTTAATGTGGTGCATGCATTGTGTTGTACAAGTGTTGTATGCCATTTCGCAGCGTGGTGTTCCACGCCTGTTGCACTTGGTCAGTCAAATCAGCAACGGTCAAGGCTGGTATTGGATGAGGCTGGATTTGTCATCCCATAATGTCTCTTACGTGCTCAATGGATGAAAGGTCTGGTGATCTTGTAGGCCAAGGTAACTGGTCGACACTCTGTAGAGCACATTAGGTGACAGCAGTGGTACGAGGACGAGCATTATCCTGTTGGAAAAACACCTCCCGTGAACACTGCTGATAAATGGCAGTACAACTGGTTCATTCACCAGCTTGGCGTACAAATCCACTGTCAAGGACTTTGGGATCATGACGGGAGTGCTCCTGTTAACAAAGGAAATCGCTCCCCAGACTATAACTCATGTCGACGCCGCAGACAGCTAGGCTGTAAGCTCTCACCTGACCTTCTTACCAACCTACGGCCATCACTGGCACATAGACAGGCCGGCCCTCATCTGAGAACACAACAGATGTCCACTCCGCCTTCCATTGAGCTCTAGTTTGACACCACTGAACATGGCAGTGATTCGGAGTTAGTGGCATGAACGCTACAGGACGTCTGGCTCGGAGCTGTGAGTCAAGTAATCGATTTGTTACAATTCACTATGTCACTACGGTGCCAACTAAAGTTGTATGGCTGCTGCAGATGCAGAAGATCCACCACAGCCACGTGGCGAATACGGCGATCTTCTCCCTCCGTGGTGGCACTTGTCGGCCAGATTCCGGTCATCTTGAGATAGTGAATTCCCGTGACCATTGTTGCTAATACCGATACACTATGGATACATTCCTACCAAGTCTTTCTGCAACATCGTAGACCTGTTACACGGCCTCTTTTAAATTCAATAAGCTGCTGATACTGCCTCCTTCGTCTCCTCTAGGACATGTTTGACTCACACCTACCTCACAACGTCAATAACGGACAATAACCGTTCACGCAGTGTACAGCGCGCATTAAAAGTCTTCAATCAATCAATACTGATCTGCATTTAGGGCAGTCGCCCATGTGGCAGATTCCTTATCTGTTGTTTTCCTAGGCTTTTCCTAAATGATTTCAAAGAAAGTGGAAAATTCTTGAACATCTCCTTGCTTTGCAAGGTCATAATGGCGCTACTAGCACCACTCTTCTTCGACTAGCGCACAAATTTGAACAGGCGGCGTGTTTCAGGTGTGCAAACACGCCTTCCGAATTTCATTTATCTAACTTAACTACTTCTTGGTATTGGTATTTCATTTTCCGCCGGTGTATGTCGAGATTGTCTGTTTAACCGGCCATTTCGTTATCCGACCAAGAGTCCGGGAGCGAGCAGACCGGTTTAGAGGGCGTCCACTCTATATGCATTATAATGACTCATAGTCTCTATAACCGTTTCGTCTCAAAACTCACGAGTTCCAAAACTCACGAATTCCAGAAAGAGGATTAGTAAGAACAGGTTTCTCTACCTGGACCAGTCTCAAAACTCACGAGCAGGGCCAGTTCTTCTTTGAATGATAAATGTCCGCTCTATTAGTCACGGGATAATGAAATACTTTTAATAATCGAATAACTTCCATCCGATTATTTAAATAATCGAATGAGTTTCAAATATCATTCATTTATATCACACAGAATAATCGGATGCGTCATGAGTAATTTTTTTCGGTTTAAGTGTGTCGAGTAGACAATCTATTGAAATAAGCGAATAGATGAACTCTTACTAAAAATAGAAATACGCCTTTCTCCGAATGAATCTGCAAGTGTTGAAACTAAATGAGTGAATTAACAGTTTTGACCTTTAATAATATTCTCTAAATACAATTCCTTATTCAAGGAAATGCCGCCTTGTGGCTGCATAATGGAACCAAGTCCCAGTACTACCAACTGACAGTTTCTTTTAACTAGCAATGGGCAATATACCTACATTAATTTTATGTCGTCCGTTTGCATGCATAAATTGTTAGCTTGCTGGCCTTTGGTCCAAGGGGTCCAGGGTTCCCGGGTTCGATTTCCGGTCGGGTCGGAGATTTTAACTTTCATTAGTCAATTCCTATGGCTCGGGGACTAGGCATTCGTGCCGTCTTCAGCATTAGCCTTCGTATTAAGTAGGGTCTCATCCTCACAGACGTACAGGTCACCTATACGGCGTCAACTCCAAAGACCTGCACCAGACCTCCCCGGAGGCCACACGTCATTATTATAAATGTATGTGAACGGTAAAAAATGCATTACGGTATATTAACTTTAAGACAACAGCAAAATAGTTTAATAATAATAATACTAATAATAATAATAATACACCTCGGTCTCTTTCATTTACCCACGATTATTTTTCCCCTGTGGGTTGGGGTGGCAGAATAACTTCCACAGTATCCCGTGCCTGTCGTAAGGGAAGCGTGAGTCACCGCGCACCTCATCCCTCCTGCGGTCACCGCAAGCACCTGCTGTCCGGAGTCGTGAATTTTGAGACTCAATAGAATGTTTACTTTAGCTACCAGTTTGTAGTCGTGAGTTTTGATACTGTTTGTAACTAATTTTAGCCCGTGAGTTTTGAAACTCGTGACTTTTGAGACGTAACCTCTATAACAGTCTTATGGATACACATTAATATAACAAGTAGGAAACACGGTTTGAGGATACGTGAATTTATTTTAGGTAGGTGAAGAAAAATGGATAGTATAGTGTGTATAAGTGGGTATTACAACCCGCAAGGGCCTAGGCCCACCAACGACTGTTACTGAACAGTTTGACTGATTATTATTAATCGTATGGAATATGACAGCTATTTACAATGCAATGAACAGATTAATTTCGTACATTTACAAAATGTTCAGGTAATATATACATTTATATCTGGGTAGACCGGGCGAGTTGGCCGTGCAGTTAGGGCCGCCCAGCAGTGGGCTTGCATCCGGGAGATAGTGAGCTCGAACCCCACTATGGACAGCCCTGAAGATAGTTTTCTGTGGTTTCCCATTTTCACACCAGGCAAATGCTGGGGCTGTACCTTAATTATTAATGCCACGGCCGCTTCCTTTCCACTCCTAGCCCCTTCGTATCCTATTGTAGCCATAAGACCTATCTGTATCGGTGCGACGTAAGGAAACTTTAAAAAAAATGTATGTAGTATTTGGTTAAGATGTAAAATGCATCTCACATATCTCACGGGAACGTAGTTTGTGCAGACATGCATCATGTTCTCGAAATGTCAGATCAATAGCTACTACCAGAAGAATAGCAGATGAAATAAGCCCTTTATCTAACAGTAGAGGTCCTTCTCCCAACAAAGCTAAGTGTCAGCAATTTGGTTTTCAAGAACAATGGCGACTGAAGTAGCTGTGTACTGAAGGGCTGAGAGGAGTGAGATCGCCAGATAAGTCCCGTCCCTTAACTGAGTCTAACGTCGGCAAATCCAAACGTAAAGTTCCGGAACCTCATTTTCAATGTTATGGATTTAGATTGAAAGTAGCCCGCCCGGTGGTTATGATCGTCAAGGTGTCAAGTTTCTATGGTCTGACACCGTGGTTAGAGTTCGAGTCCCGATGGTGGAAAAAACTCACCATCAGAATATTGGCCGGCTGGGTAGGAGAGGTGGTGGTATACAATTTCTAATCAATAGATTGCGTTCCAAAAGCTTGTGTTCAGTTCCCAAACTCTCCGCAGTGTTAATATGGAGTGAGGGCATATGACGCTGTTGGTGGTGTTTAGTCCGTCCAATGGAGACGTTAAGGCATGAATGGACCCTTTGGTGTTGTTCGACAGGAGTAGGCTGTGTGTCGACACCAGGTTTCACCCTCACCCTATGTCTTTATCATCATCGCCATCAGTACGCTCAGATTGCCCATGGGCATCAATTGAAAGACCTTCACCAGCGCTCTCCAGAGACCACATGATATCAATCAATCAAGCTTGAAAGTGTCGAAATACGTGTTAACAGGGACTTTCCAGTAACTGAAAACGGATACTTTGTTAATGAGTCCGTTTGGTAGCCTACAACGTCTTCTTGTTTCTCTTGTAGAGATTCTTCTTCTTCTTCTTCTCCTCTTCTTCGTATCTTCTTCTTCTTCTTCTTCTTCTTATTATTATTATTCCGGGGTTACCCGTGGAGCAGAAAGAGGTTAAAGAAGGTGCTGGAGTGAATGGGTCGAACTACAATATCAAAATTAATTAAAAACTTAAACTGAAGGTTATATTTTCAGAACACAAAATTTAACAACTGTTACAGGTACAAGTAGCAAACATTAAACAAGATTGGGGAAAATCCAAGAGCCCTCGCTTTACTTTTTCTGAGCTCCTAGCTCAAATTTACAAAAGAGCACAAATTGTACAAGGGCAGAAATCCCCTAATTCAAAGAGCACTTGCTCCCAAAATTACAACATCTAGCCTTCAAGAGGCATTCATAAATCTTACAAAAACCTTCCAAAAGAGCTAACCGGCTCTCAGTTTTCCAAGCCTACTCAAGGCAACATCAACTTAAAAATTCTGGCCTCTGAAGGCACAACTTACAATAGGAAAATGATTATACAGGGGTATTTAATACCCAACCTACTGGGCCTTCATGTAAAAGGAATAACGGTTAAATAAACGGCCCGAACAACAAAATGAATGCAGGCGTATACTTGCACTCCTAAATATGAACTCTTGAAACCTAAAGGGCGCTAGGCCGATGAAACAGGGGCTATTCCCAAACTACGGAGGTGACTCGTATAAGAATAAATTAACACATTACGGAAAGGAAGAAAACCAGTTACAAAACGTAGTCACCTTAAACCAATATGAAGGGGAGCTCGAAAGGGTACATCACTCTCTATCCCCGATTTACAGTTACATTCTTAGAAAAGTAGGTAACATAGTAAATGATCCGGACCTTTCCCTCGGGTTAAACTGCGGAGCTAGCAAAAAGTAAAGGTGTTATGTGGCCATTACCTTGTCGATGTACTGCTGCCTGATGAAAGAGGCCGCCCGCCTCCTGCTCGACACACACACTCAGTAAGATGACAATCAATTGGCCCAGAGACGTGAAAATCCGCAGTTTATAAACCCTCGGGGAAAGTTTGCGACCATTCAAGATTAAACTAGCCACACCCTTTCACTTTTATTGGCCACTTTAAAAGTTACACACAAAATCGAAGAAGAAGAAGAAGATAGTGATTGGTAGACAATTAATTACAGAAATTAGGGATTGGCTAGATTCAAAACTGGCGGAAATAAAAGGGAAATATTGCCAACCCAAAAATAAATTAGCATCAATCAGTAAAAGAAATGTATGAATACAAAACTTCTTTGAATTATAAGTTCTTGTACCTAGCACCAGGGTGCATGATCATAGTTTTTGGTAGTGTCATCTATGTCCAAACTTCTTGATGAATGGAAAACAAAACCAGTAGAAATTCACACAGTTCAGGAAATTTCACTACAACAAAATTATTTCAGATTTTAGTGGTAACATCTTCAGAGTAAAGTTCTAAGTTGGTGTAGTTTCAATTTCACTATTTCACCAATAGAGGAGTTCTTTTAGGCGCTAATTTAAATGCGCGGCGTTGGAGTGTACCTCCCGGTACAATTATTCTTCTTCTTATTATTAATAATATTATTACTATTATTATTATTATTATTATTATTATTATTATTATTATTATTATTATTATTATTATTATTATTATTATTATTATTATTATTAAGCCTCCGTGGCTCAGGTGGCAGCGCTCCGGCCTCTTACCGCTGACTTCCGTGGTTCAAATCCCGGTCACTCCATGTAGCCATGTGAGACTTGTGCTGGACAAAGCTGAAGCAAGGCAGGTTTTTCTCCGGGTACCCCAGTTTTCTCTGTTATCTTTCATTCCAGTAACACTCTCCATTAACATTTCATTTATCATTCATTAATCATTGCTCCAGAGAAGTGCGACAGGCCTCGGCAGCTGGCGCAATTTCCATACTCACCGCTAGAAGGGGGCTTCATTCATTCCATTCCTGACCCAGTCGAATGACTGGAAACAGGCTGTGGATTTTCATTTTCATTATTATTATTATTATTATTATTATTATTATTATTATTATTATTATTATTATTATTATTATTATTATTATTATTCGGAATGAAAGGCTGCAATAAATAGATATACCGAAGCCTTTCAAATTCGAGATCGGACCAGTCCCCAGGGTTGGCAACAAACGAGTGATCATGGTGTGTTGACCAACATGGACAGCGTGACTTACATAGGAAAGCCTTAGGTTGAGTATGGATTGGCAACGCGTTTCAAGTCACGCACCCGTGAGCTTGCATTCGGGACATAGTGGGTTCGAACCCCACTTTCGCCATCCTTGCAGATGATTTTCCATGGTTTCCTATTTTCACACCTGGAAAATACTGGTGCTGTATGTTAATTAAGGGCACGGTTGCTGACTAAGTGTATGGAAGAGAAGCCGTGAGCAGAACGGACGTGGAGCGTCATCAACAGTTTCCTGTCCATCCCGAACGCGTACGGACCCTTCGTAAACACATTTCATGCTGACCAAAAATTTGGCTTCCGACTGAGATAGCTAAATAAAGTTCAGGAAACTCAATCGTAAAAAATTACCAGTGTTTCACCCCAGTGCGATATGGGCTCATCAGTTGGATACCGCACCTTCCCAAGAATTTATTTACATTGTATGCTTATGACTAGAGCTGGGATGTCTATGTAATAACATATTTTGTTCCTTGCTATTTAGGTGCTGGGAAAAGTCATATGTTCACAAAGCACTATGTTAGGGTTATTATTACCGAATTTCATTTTACATATTTTTTTATATGTGTGGGTATTCTACATATTCTTAGTGATATTATATAAAATTACATATTTTAGCATTTTCCTGTTTTCATATTTAATAAATTGCTGAACTGAAGTTTCTCTCAACAGGGGGATTAAGGTAATTATGTGTGACAGGTATTTGAGAGGATGATAGATGCAGGTATTATCCGCAAACTTTATCTTGGTGCATTTGTGTACGGCGGTGAGGAGTAAGGAGGGAGCTGTCCCAGTATCGATAGTGCTGCCTGGTGCTGCCAACTGAATGAAAATGAAATCTGAATTGAATCGAGAATATGATCGATCGATATGAAATTTCTAAACCGTTATCATCTTAAGCCAACAACTATGTCACATACACATTATATAACATTATAAAACATTTCTCGATGCGAATCTTGTGCCTAGCATGAATTCTATACTTGGCTTTGTTGTGTAAACAACAACAGTACTAGTACGTAAAGTGTACGCCAGATGTCACACAACGATGCTTAAGCGATTCATAGTTTGTTTTTCAAAGGTTGCCAGTACGAATCTCGAAGATTGCCGAGGTCGACCGATTCAGCACTAGGGTGTAAATGCACCAAGATAAAGTGTGCGGATAATAGAGACCCTTGCGAAATAGGTTATTCTAAAAGTTCCAATTAGCTGCAGGAAAACTGTTACTTTACATGTGCCAGTCTTAAATCTTTCATCCCTTTTAGAGTTAATTGCTTTACAACTAGCCAATTTCACGTTGGAGTTTCCAGGAATATTTTTCTAAGCGCATTTCTGTGACCTCTTTGTTATGTACTTAGGAATTTCCAAATCTGTTGTTAGAGCTGTCGTCCTTTGAAACGTCTCAATTAGGTTTTAGTTTCTTTTGAACAGCTGAAGAACATAGTTCATGAACATCAGTTTCCTCTAGAGTCAATATGGCACCAGTACGTCCAGTAGCGTCCTCGCTGGCTTCAAAGTTAAAATCATGGATTGCAGTTGACGAGTCCTTTGCAACTGATGGCAAAGTAGTGATTTGCCAAGCATGCAACAAACATATCGCATGTTCCATGAAATCCCAGCTTGAGCAACATGCACGAAGTGCTCTGCATAGAAAAAACCAACAGTTAGGTCTACAAAAGAAACAAATCCTTTTAAAACAGATGTAGCCTTCACCTTCAAGTAACCCTTTTTATAAAGACTTATGCAGTGCAATGATTGCAGCCAATATTCCATGGTATAAATTTGAAGTGCCTGAATTCACATCTTTTCTGGAATAATACTGCAAGCAACATGTTCCTAACCAATCAACACTACGCAAGAATTATCTTCAAGTCTGCTACGACGAGGTAATGCACAGCATATAGGAAATTCTTTCATATGGGTTGCTGTTGATGAAACAACAGATGCTAAGGATAGATTTATTGAAAATCTTGTGGTGGGGAAGCTACAACCTGACAGCGCCTCAAAACCATGTTTGATCTACTGTAATGAGCTAGACTATACAAATCACTCAACTATTGCGAGATTTGTGAATGATGGATTAAGAGCTCTGTGGCTGACTGAGATGAAAGAGGAAAAGGTATTAGTGATGTATTCTGATGCTGCAGCTTATATGCTTAAGGCTGCAACTGCTTTGAAGGTGTTTTATCCCAATATGCTCCATTTTACATCCTTGGCTCATGGACTGCAACGTGTTGCCGAAGATATTAGAGCTAAGTTTCCGCAAGTGAATAGATTAATTTCAGCAACAAAAAAGGTTTTTCTAAAAGCTCCATAACGAGTGCTATCTTACAAACAGCAATTGCCAGAGATACCACTGCCGCCGGAACCAGTGTTAACGAGGTGGGGGACATGGATAGAAGCAGTAAAATTCTATAGTGAGCATCTAGATGCTATAAAGACTGTGGTAGATTCTTTTGATCCTGAAAATCTATTAGTGAATCACAAACCGCCTTTAGTGACTCCAAAGTGGTCTCCTCAATCACCTACATCAGGGGCAACTTCTGCTGGCTTCCAGAAACCATCAAACATCTAGAAACATCAGGACTGCCACTGCAAGATTCTATTGCCAACATAGAGGATGCTATTGAAAAACTAAGTGCTGTGCATGGGGAAACTGGTGCAAGTGTATTGAGTAAATTGCAAAAAGTGTTGAAGAGAAATCCTGGTTATTCAACATTTCACAGTGTGTGCCGAATTCTAAAGGGAGATGACGTTGATCTTACATTTCTCCAGCGAAAATTCCTCTCTTAAAATTTGCCCCAGTTACATCATGTGATGTTGAAAGATCTTTCTCTGCATATAAGAACATCCTAAGTGACAAACGACTTTCCATGACCCCAGAGAACATAGAAAAATACTTAATAGTTCACTGTGCTACAAAATTTAAGGAATAAACGTGCTTTGAGTGTTGAAAATAAGAAGTTTCTATTGAATATGTGTGTGATATATTAATATAATATGACTCCAAAGAACATTGAAAAATACTTAATTGTTCACTGTGCTGGAAAATGTATTATAAAGCGTGTTTAGTGTGTTGTAACTGACAAAATGGTAAGTTTATATTAATTATATGATATTACATATTTTGCCCATTCTACATATTTTGCTACATATTTTGGTACATATTTTGGTGCTTTTTGTTACATATTTATGTACATATTATGCCACTTGATACTACATAAAAATCCCAGCTCTAGTTATGACGTATGTTGAGTATACTTGCACCAACATTTCCGTCACCGTTTTTCGAAGTTTGTAATAAACCGTAATGTTTATGCGTTACTCCATAGCACTATGATACAAGTCCTGGCCGGAGCAAACTAACCTGCTTCAACTCCGTGTGTTCAACGCTACGTGGTGCTTCTCGAGATGTCTCTCTATTCACAAACGCATACACGCAATATTACCACACGTTGCCATTGCAGTATCGGTCCATTCACCGTACTCTTTAGACACACTTTGCATTTTTGGGATGCACAGACCTGGAGAATGTGACGCTGACGAATAATTATTTGATAACGTAATGAGCTATGTAGGGACGACACAGAGAGGAAAGTGACTGTAGTAAATGTTCACAATCTGCCAAATGTTAACAGGGAGAGAAAATATGATCAAAAATGGTAAATAAGTTAGTCTGGGAGTGGGAAGTACTGTACAGCTAAATAAGAAAGTGACGGAGCCAACTAAAGGGAAGAATATTCTAGACGTGGTACTGATCAAACCATATTTATTTATTTATTTCATACCACCAACAGAGATGTTTCTCCAATTACAGGTGGCTTAGTCATTATGCATTAATTATTAAAAATAACAAATGTTAGAAAGAACTTAATATCTAAAAATAAAAATATACAACATTATTAACAAGTAGAGTAGCAAACGGAATTAACAGCACATTAATACTTTTTCAAGTTTGAATATACTTAATATCTAAAACTTAATTTAAAAAGTAGACTTTTTCAGGTTCGAAGTGGACTCATGACCTAAAATACTTAATATCTAAAAATTAATTAAAAAGTAGAAATACAGAAATTTAAAATAAATTAGGAATTAGTATCTACAAAAGAAATAACTCCAATCTTAGACTGACGCCCGTTAAAGCAACTGACATATAAAAAGATTTCAGTTTTCCCTACATTTTCTTTATCTATCTTTAAATCATATAAATTTAAATAAAATAAAACACTAAAATGAAACACAAATTAACCAAGAAATAAGTATAAATATAGTATAGTACATATATACACCTATAGGGTAAACCTTCAGAAATAGTGAACTGAACTCAAAGTGCCCAGCATAGTGCGACCATTACTTTAACTGTGTGCCTTCTTCAGTAATTTTACATAATAATTGTATCTAACAGCAAAGTCTAGATCAATATCAGGAAATTTATGGACTGTGATGTTATAAGTAGTGCACATTCTGAACAGTGGTGAGCTTCTATAAAACACTGTTTTAGAAATCGGAAGAAACAAGAGATGTCTGTGTCTTAAACTCCCTTTCCGGGTATTGAACGAGAATTGTTGTAGAAAGTAACTGTTATCTACCACATTATTGATAACTCTATGGAGGTATTTTTGATCATTTATTATACGTCTGTTTAATAATGAAGTGAAGTTAAATTCTTTCAAGAGATCGTTATAGTGAATTATGCCGCTAGGAACAAACCTGTTATATTTTTTAAAGTAAAGATAATGTAAGAAACGTTTTTGAACTTTCTCCACATGGTTTTGATAAGATTTATAAATGGGAGACCAAATTACCGACGCGTACTCAAGTTTGGACCTCACAAGTGTGTTGAACAAAAGTGTGAGGGCTTGGATATTATTCAGGTCTCTGGTGTGTCGGATTAAGAAGCCCAGTTTTTTTGTAGGTATCATTAATTGTGTCATAAATGTGTGGGTTAAACGACAAATTGTTTGTGATGCGTACTCCTAGATCATTAATTGAATTAACCTGCGTCAGTAATTCGTTGTTGATAGAGTACACGTGTTCTTTAGGGAATTTTCCGTGTGTAATATGTGCTTTATAGAGAAACTGAAGGGATAGATATTATAAGTGACCACGAAGCTTTCCTTGTCGTAGTTAAACACAAGTGCAATTGAAAGGAAAGTTGTAAAATTAGGACTATAAGGCATTACCATATGGTTGATAAGGCAGGGATGAGGGAATTTAAGAAAAAGTATATATGATCCGTGGAAAATGCTAAATAAAAATGTAGACAGCTTATGGGATGGGTTTAGAGCAATTATTGAGAAATTTAAAAACAGGTATGCACCTTTAAAGATGATAAGGAATGGTAAAGATCCGTTATATTATAACAGAGAAATAACGACAGTAAGAAGGAGGTGCAAGTTAGAAATAAATACAGTAGAGTTAGGAATGGTTGTGCAAATAAGGAGAGATTGAAGTAATTTACCAGAAAATTTGATTTAGCGAAGAAGTCGGCTAAGGACAACAAGATGGGAACTACTGTATAATTGGCAGTCATATGAATTTCAACGAAATATGCAAGAGTATGTGAAGGAAGAGACAGGTTCCAGGAAGGACATTCCAGAAATAATGAACTTGGGGGTGCATATGAGAGATTTCAGAGAATAAAGAAGTGCTTGGTCGTCAGTATATGCAGGTAGTTGGAAATAATGATAATACCCAGGTAGAGGAAGCGACTAATATTAGCGACATACTGAAATTCACCTATGATAATAAATATATTTTTTAAAGCTAGAAACGTTGAAAACCAGAAATGTGGCTGAGCTAAGATTTCTGGGAATATTCAGAAGACAATGGACTGGTTCATAGTACCATATCTGGAGCGCTTATCCGATTATTGTTTGTAGGAAGGAGTTATATATAGAAGGTTGCTTTTGTAGTTCCTATGTACAAAGGAGTGGGTGATAAATGAAGGGTGGATAATTACAAGCCAGCTTGACATGTTTTGCATGTAAGCTGTGGGTAATCATTATTTCTGATTATATTAAACACGTTTGCGAAATTGCTAACTGGTTTGGTAGAAGCCAGTTCGGGTTTACGAAAGGTTAATGCTGTGAGGCTCAACTTTATAGAAGATATTTTAGATTGAAGAAGTCACATGGACTGTATCGCTATTGACCTATCCAAGGCTGTTGATAGGTTGAATCGTGGGACACTGCTGACTAAAATGAGAACTATTGGACTGGCCAAAATTGGGATTGAATGGGTGGCTAAATTCTAGAAAACAGATATCAGAGAATTTATCAGAGGTACTGTAAACAGTGGGGTTTCTCAAGGCAGTGTTATTGGACCTTTATGTTTTCTTATATAAATGATATGAGTAACGAACTGGAATTACAGATAGGCTTCTTGCGGATAATGTTCTATTATATGGAGTAACAGATAAGATGCAGGTTGGTGAGAGATTGCAAAATTATCTCGAAATTGTTGTGAGATGGACAACAGACCACGGTATGATGGTAAGCGGGTGAAAAGTCAGTTTGTAATTTTCGCAATGCGGAAAAGTCCTCTGATTTTTAATGACAGTGCTGATGGAGGGGAAGTGCCCGTGTTAATATAAGGGAAGATCTGCATTGGGATAATCACATGAATAGGACTGTAGATAACGGTTACATATCTCTTAATTTGGTTATGAGGGTATTCAGGGGTTGTAAAATGTAAGGGAGAGGGCAAACAAGTCACTGGTAAGACCACAATCAGAGTAGGATTCCAATGTATTGGACCCTCATCTGGATTACTTGATTTAGGAACTGGAAAATAGAGGTCTGCATTATCTCTGATTTTTACCGGCGAGTACCGCTCGCCTCTCTGGCTCTCGGGAGTATGCGGCCGAGCGTCCTGTGCAGCCGGTTGCGGGCTACCGATCATCAGCGACTGGCCGAGTGCGCCAAGCGCTCGGTCGGTCGCCAGTAACCGGCGGATTCAGTGCTAGCCAGCCAGCGAGCTGCGCTTCGCCGGACTCGAGATCATAGGCCACTACTTGACATTAACCCTCACCTATTTCTTTTACAAATGTCTTTCGTTTTTTACTATCAGTTCTATAACCTAAATATTAAATTGAACACCGGCATGTTACATTTGAAGTGTATTAATGTGTTGCAGACTATTGGATTTTCGTCTTTGAGGTGATCATGTATTCCAACATTTGTAACGTTATGAACTGTAATGTCTTCATATGGTATTTTGTTCCGTTCGCTAGATAAACGGGGACTCGGTAATAATGGGCTATGTGTAGCCTATCTCCAGACTCGGCCACATATACACTGTACTAATATCAAATGCAGGATAAACAAGGAATGCAGGATTGTTTCTAAACAAATACTCATCACTTTTCGTTTTACAAGCGTTAATTTATAAACAAATTATGACCTGTAAATAAAATTACACGTGAATCATAACTATATAATTCGTTTTTCGTCATTGGTGCTGCCTGATGCACAGGAGTCATTTGTGTTCCTGGAGCTACTACTACAGCTGGCGGTTTACACTTCTTCCTGTGAAGTAAATGAAAGCAGAATCATACATTTATAGAGCTTGAGGAATGTTTCCTTTCTAGTGATTACGTGGTATGTTCAGAATACTTACGAAATGTTGATGGATCAATAAGAGATCATCCACCTTGTCTGATTCCAAGCACGACATTTTGCTGGACAGCAGGTGACCGTCCTGGCTAAAATTTCTCTCGCTGGCAGCACTAGTGGCAGGAATGCAGAGAACTCTTCTGGCTACTACCGACAGCCTTGGAAATAACTCCGCATGCGTTTTCCACCACTTCAAAATGTGTCCTTTGGCACAGCTACAGTCGGATTTGGAGAGCGAAAGGTACCTATCGAGATCATTAGTAGAATTTGTGTGTCCATCTTCGTCGTCCTCATCCGAACTCCAGTCCATCTTGGACTTTTTCATGGGAAGAACTTGGTCACTGTTTGCTTGAATGGGCTCTAAAAATGAACAAAAACATCCGTAATGCATTCCTGTCATCTTTAAATATGTATAAAACTTAGTTAGGATTACTGGCTACTAAAAAGCTATATTTCCAGTGAATTCCTATATATATCGCAAAAATTACATCAAAGTGCATTGTGGAATTTTTAGGCTGCGAAACCCTTCCCAAATGTTGTACATTTTAGACGGCATAATTGTTGATCAAACAAAAGGTGGAAGATTAGACAAACAAACATTCGTTTACTAATTTGTTTCAGTGATTCAACCTTACCATTTACAGGCAGTTCCGAGCACAATCGTCGAATTTCAGCATACGCGACTTGCTTTTCTTCTGCTGTGACTTTCTCCAAATGATGTCGTGATGGCCATAGAGCCATTGCAACGTAATGGACAGCCTCCAATTTGCACTTCTCTCTGATGAAGTATGTTTTTGTTTTCGTCATGCACTGAAAAGGATAAACAATATATACATAATTAAATTCCGATAATTCAACAGGTTTATAAACGATCGTAACTTATAAAAATACTTCTTACTTCGTTGTCACTCTCTTCTGGTTCACAATGATGTAACAGACGCGTGTACCAAGGCAGCACACGTTCCAGTGTTGTTACTTTTTCACTTTCCAAATCCAAACTCGCTTCTTTAAAGGGGGTTAAAAAAGCGATAACTTCTCGTACGCACTCTTCATGGAAAGTTTCTAAGAGTTTTGATTCTAGTAGATCTCGAATATCGTCAATTTGACTTAGGATGGAATTGAGCATTAACAGTATACTGTTCCACCGCGTTACAGCTTCTTGCTTCACAGAGTGCTGCAGACGCCCCGAGTGATCCGATCTCTTCAAATAGCCTACTATAGCTCTTGCTGATACCAAGCACGACAGAATTTCAGGAGCTTGAAATGTGTGACGAAGCGCAGTCATCAGGCAGTGATCAAAGCAAGGCAAACGGTCGTAAGATTCAAGTGCGTTCTTCATATTAGCTCCTTGGTCGGTGATAAAGTAACATTTTGTAAGATCATTCTTGTTAATTGCTAACTCAAGCAACCGCTCTTCGATTTCGTAACGAATGTTCTCTGCTGCCTTAGGTATGTCCGGAAATGAAATTAAATGGCGTATGGCTTTTAGTACCGGGAGTGTCCGAGGACAAGTTCGGCTCGCCAGATGGAGGCCTTTTTGATTTGACTCCCGTAGGCGACCTGCGCGTCGTAATGAGGATGAAATGATGATGAAGACGACACATAGACCCAGCCCCCGTGTCAGCGAAATTAACCAATTAAGATTAAAATTCCCGACCCTGCCAGGAATCGAACCCGGGACCCCTGTGGCCAAAGGCCAGCATGCTAACCATTTAGCCATGGAGCCGGACGGTATGTCTGGAAACTCAGTTGTTAGCAAAACAAGCGTTCTTAGCTGCCACTCATCGTTAACATAATGCGATGTCACAGTCAAAAAATTTCTCTTCTTGTAGTTATCAGACCACAGATCAGCATCTAAAGCGCACATTTTGTTCTTTAGGGCACATATTAGCTTGGGCACCATTGTCGCCCGTATTTTGTCGGCCTTTTCTTTAACATGCCGTGATACAGTGGTAGGGTGCGGAAGAACATCTTCTGTATTGACTTTGCCATAAGTCGCGCCAACATTGATGAGCTCCTACGAATAGTTCTTGAAGCCAACCTTACTACAAGTATTTAACGGTAGCAAATCTATTCCACTCATATCGACCAACTTATCAACACCAACTTTCTTTACGCTGCTTGGTACTGCACGTGTTCGGTGGAATTCTGATCCGCAGTTAGTTTTGCAGCGCCAAATCATACCTGTTGTGCTTGACTGGTAAGAAAGTACAGTATCACATGTGGCACACTCCACGAAACCAGAAGGAAGCCTGCGTGACAGGATCCACTACAAGTGCAAACGATTTCCAAGCTTCACTCTTCGCCTCCTCTTCCGATATATCTTTCTTCTTCAGGACTAACGAGCCGCTCCTAATTCTCTCCAGAATACTTCTCTTCCGTTTCTTGAATGCAGCGTTTACAACCTATACTTGGTTGATCCATAACGCTGTCTGCACTGCTCAAAGCCCAGTCACCAACTGATTTTACACACGATTTCTGATGCAAATCCGTACCGTTGAGCGCGCGGCGGGTTTACTGTCACCGGCCGGGATTATGATTACGCTCGAGCGCCCGGCAGTGCTCGACACTTCCTCTGATCACCGAGAGGTGAATGACGACCGGCCACATGGTGCATTAGAAGGCCACAGCCTTATCGCAACGTGGGCTTTTCCCAGCCGTCGAGCAGCGGCACGAAATGGGCAATGCTCGAGCGGTTGTTTTCCTCCAAATGCAGAGCTCTACTGGAAAATATCCAAAGAAAAGCAGCAAATTTGTTCTGGATGAATTCTGACAAAAGAGTAGCATTAGGAAAATGTTGCAAGTCGTTTAAGAAAAGGTAAACAACTGAAAGAAAATTTGTCACCGGGTGGCAGATCAGGGATGATTGATTGATTGATTGATTGATTGATTGATTGATTGATTGATTGATTGATTGATTGATTGATTGATTGATTGATTGATTGATTGATTGATTGATTTTTCACGCATCCCTGCAATTTTGAGCAAACCAACGGTACTCTTCAACCACTTTTCCCAAACCGCAGTGGCATCGCGGATGTGAACTGTGCTGCACACATGGACTTCGCCCTTTTTTACGGCTGGATACCCTTCGTGACTCCAACCATATGTAGAAGAATGTATTCAGTATCGCGTGTTCCGTATTGATTGATAGTTAGTGTGTTATGTGTAGATGGAGAGGTGTGTTTTGGGGCAAACACAAACAGCCAATCCCCGAATGAGAGAAATTAACGGGACGTTGTTTAAGTCCACGATCCATCCGGAAATCTATCCTGGGTCCTCTGAACCGAAGACCTCGACACTGACAGTTCGGTGAAGGAGCCAGATAACTCCTCAACGGATTCGGGGTCAGTCATTGTTGATATTTTAAGACTGACAAAGTTAGGTATCGCTAAGATCTACTCAGTGAGCTCACACTCACGTCTCTGTGGTCTGGGATCGAGCATTCACTTCAGTTCGCTGTCATGGTACGCAACGCTGAAGAATGTCGGTTCCAGGAAGAGAAATATGTATTGGGATGAATGTGGACTTTCTGCTGCTTACCGAGATGAGTCGTGATCTCTCTAGCTGCCTGCTGGCCTCTACCTTCCGTATTTCTTTCGCTTTCACTTGCCTATCCCATCACCTGTGTAAACGTTTTGTTTTGCCTCGTAATACACAAGATTTGTAGGTTATGTGGTTACGGTGAACCTTTAAAAGACAAGTCATTTCTAATAAGGAGAGGTGTGAGGTAGTTAACCATTGTTTTCCCTCACCGTTCTAGAAAGTACTTTTGGCCCTATGAGCAACACCTTTCACAACACCCGTAGACACTAGGTGTACCATAGGAGGTGCTAACCGAAGGCGGCCGAGGTTCGAATTCCAGCCACTCCATGTTGGAGTTTTCCAATTTAAAATCACGCCCCTGTGCCTCGTATGCAACGTAATCACGACTTACTGGACTTCAGTTCACCATTCAAAGCCTTCATAATAGACTTCACAGGATCAAAGAAATTATAAAGACATTTCAACCACTCAAGATTTCCGAACTACAAATCCGTAAATGAAGGTTTATTCCTCCACATTCCTCTATTAATGTACGTAACTATTTTATATTGTTCTATTAGTTCATCTCTGACTTTTAAAATAAAGTGAAATTTAATTTTATAATTTATGTATATTCAACTGTAGGGCCTAAAACGTCTGCATAATCGTTGTTTGTTTAATTATTAGTATTACCAGTTTAGTAGTAGAATATTCTTAGTAATAATTACTTGTATAATGTTCAACTGTTATTATTATTATTATTATTAGTTTAGAAAATTATAATATAGGATACTAGCTATATTACCCGGCGCTGCCCGGGCATTTTATTGTTTCCTTTAGGTATTTTATTACTTGTTAATTATGCGTGAAGATAACTTTTGTAGATTTCGTTATTGTGCCGTTGACTGATTAAGAACTATTTTGTAGTTTAGAAGTTATTGTAATGTTTAATTTCAAGTCTTATAGATTATTTATTTATTTATTTATTTATTTATTTATTTATTTATTTATTTATTTATTTATTTATTTATTTATTTATTTATTTATTTATTTATTTATTTATTTCTCGTGAATCAATCTAATCTCTGTAAGTTTGGATATTTTCTTCATCAACACATTTTGCCATTCCTACGCAGCTGAACTGGTACTTAAACGGCATCCAGAGTGCCAGAATACAACTCAGCGACCGCAGAAACTATGGATTGGACGCTAATATTGGTCGTTTTCGATTATTCTTGTACGTCATTCCCTCCCCTAGGTTTGCTAGAAGGTGTTTTACTCCTCCAGTATAATTTCGAGGTAGTAATTCGTATTTGTACGAAGTTTGGTTGAGAGCTATTCTAGAAGATACTGTACACAGGTACATCTACAATTTTGGTAGTTTTCTCTCTAACACCTTTTACTTTTAGGATTTGTATTACTTATTTCAACTATTTGTTTAGTTTTCTTAATTGTGACGTTGACTGATTGTTTATGAACTCTTTTGTACATTTTTAAATTGAAATATTGTTATGTGTATAATTTTACGTTTTAGCTTGAAATTATTTTGTTTTGCCTTAAAGTATTTCCTTGGGGCAGCCCAGATTGTCTGGGGAGTAGTTGATCCTTTCAAACAAAAATAAGTTATAACGTAAGTTAATGTATTTACGCGTCGCGTTATAGATATAATGTACACGATTCCAACTGTCACTGGGACTCTCAACAATCAGCCGAGTGACACCGAAAACTGTGTAAAGAACATTAATTTCGGTGAATTTAGACATTTTCGTTATCACTCCTTCTGAATTACCATGCCGATGGGTGCTGAACTTGGACTTATACGACATCCGGAGTGTCACTATTCATCTCAGTGACCCAGGAAACTATGGATTTGACACTAATATCGGCTGTTTCCGATTATTTTACATGTCATCCCCTACAGTATCTTTTTGAGATAGTAACTCATATCCGTACCGAGTTTCGTTGAGAGCTGTGATGGGGTACGGCCTTCAACTTAAAGGCATCCGGAGTGTCAGTACTCATCTAAGCGATCCCGAAAACTATGGATTCGATAGTAACATTCGTCGTTTTCGATTATATTTTAGTATCACTCCCTCCGCCAGGGGTGCTAGGGGTGTCTTACCCCACGTAATGATTTTCCAGATAGTATAGTAAGTCATGTGTGAACCAATTTTAGTTGAGAGCTATGCTGGAATATAACACATCCATCCATAATCTCGGTCATTTCGGACATTCGTTTTTCATCCCTTCTCAACATCCATTCTGACTGGGCATGAACTATGACTTTAACGGCATCCAACGGGTCACGGTGTTAGGGGACTCCTGCCCCCACATTCATTTTTGTTTGTTTGTTTGTTTGTTTGTTTGTTTGTTTGTTTGTTTGTTTGTTTGTTTGAATGCTATGCTGGAACATACATTCATCCATAATCTCGGTTATTTGGGATATCTTTTCCACCCCTTCTCACCCCCGTGCCGATGGGAACTGAACTTGGTCTTAAACGGCATCTGGAGTGTCAATATTCATCTCAGTGATGCCGGAAATTATGGATTCTACTTTAAAATTGGTCGTTTCCTATTGCTTTTATACTTCATTCCCTTTCCACTCCCGCTCGGATGGGTGCACATACATACATCCATAAACTGGGCCATTTTGGACTTTTGTCATCCCTTCTCACCCCCATGCCGATGGGAACTGAACTTGGACTTAAACGTCATGCGGAGTGTCACTATTCATCTCAGCGACCCCGAAAGTCTTCGCAAGGTATTGCTTTAAAACTGATTCAACCTATCGTCCTTACTGGTGGTAACTACGAGACAGCTTTAAGTTTGTAGGTTGAGAGACATGAAAATATTCGATTGAAAATTCAACGGCAAGCTTTATTCAATCTTCCTGCTACCGGATCCGATAAATTTCGAACCCCAAGAGCATATTTAGATGCAGTTGAATGACATATTAAGGTTCTAGCCAATCTTCAACATCCTGTCCAATATTGGGAAACTGTCCTAATCTAACTTATTTCTTCTGAACTTGATTCAAGCACGTCTAAAGCATGGGAATCTGAAGTGTCTAATCAGACCATTTTAACCTATAAGTCCATTATAGACTTAATGTAAAAACATGTATCAGGTACTTTATGCATTTGCTTACATTTTAAGACTTCTTCTGAGGATCTTCTTTTGAATGCAGAATTTTCTGGAAAGTTTTTCTTTCTCAGAAAATCAAGATTCATCCTGGTCTGTATTCCTACCAGACTGGGATGGTTTGGATTTTAATAGGACAAATCCCTAGATAGTTTATATAACTGAAATCTCATTGTCATTTAGTCACTACTGGTGTTCATCTAATATTGAAATATTTTGGACTGTAGAAATTTGAACTTCTCAGAATTCTTAACTAACCCATGAAGGGGAAATTTGTGAAAAAATCTTTATACAAACTACCAGAGTCGTTTTATAGTTCAAATTCCTCGCATTTCTGATCCGACTCCTTTACCTGATTCAAGGCCCAGAGCTTTACTGGCACTTTTTCCGATGGAAGGTAAATTTAAAGGTGATTACATCCTCATAGAGCAATACTCTAACTTCATGGAGGAATATGAAGCTTTAAACCATATGAAGGTAGTTACTTCTGATGAAAGTTGTTCTCAGAATCCAGTTTACTTAAACCATCATCCGGTGTGGAAATATGAAGTTACCAGAGATAAATTTCTTGCGGTATTAATTGGTCCTCTCCTGATTCCCAAGGTGTATATAGGGCCTACTATTCATACTGATCTTTTTTTAAAATGTTTTGTTGAATTTTCCTTTGTTCCCCACTGCTGTCATTGTTGATATTCAACAGATGTACAGACAAATATTGGTTTACCCTATCCAGCAGAATTTACAGAAAATTCTATGGCGTAATCAACCTAAACAAGGAAACCATCAAGAACTGCGTCTTAAAACAGTCACTTATAGGTTAAAACCGTCATATTTTCTTTCTATTAGAACTCTTCATCACTTGGCACAACTTGATGGTCACTTATACCATCCACAAGCTCAAAAGGCATTGACGTCATCATTCTATGTTCATAATATTTTGTCGTTATTTCCTACCGTTCATTAAGCAGTAAGTGTAGTTCAAGATCTTATTAAGTTATTAAAGGTGGGGTTTACCTTTAGAAAATGGGGTTATAACTCTATTGCATTTCTAGTTAACTATTTCAAACATGGCTCACAAGGCTAGTTACCAACATATTATCGGAGAACTATATTCAAATAAGTGACAATCTCTGCACATCAAGGTGGATCCGGCAGACCAATGGGGTATTACAGGGGGGCCCAATAGGTCCTCTGCTGTTTAATATCTTCACACATGATGCAATATACATATATGCGGACGACATGGCTTGTGCGTCCGAGAGTAAAGAGGAACTACAACTTGCCATGGACTTAATCGTGGAATGGGCAGAAGAAAATGAAATGGTCCTTAATTCGTACAAAATCGAACTGGCCGTTTTCAGGAGGGGAGGAAAATGATCAAAGGGTGATTATATTCTATGTAAAGGACAAAAGTTGCGAATTAATAACCAATACAACATCTAGGGATTGCAATACAGGTACCAGGAACAACGTTCACAATACACCTAAAGGAGAGAGTCATCGCAGCTGTACGAATCATTAGTGATATTAATCATCTTCCACAGCTATCTTTGGGGACAGCCATGGTTCTGTTTAATACAAAGGTCGTTCCAACAGCCATATATGGTTTAGAGCGAATATGGGAACATCTCTCGAAAAGACAACTCCAAGAGCTGGAAAGTCTGAAGGCAAGATTTGTTTTTGCTATTTGCTTTATGTCGCACCAACACAGACAGGTCTTATGGCGACGATGGGACAGGAAAGGGCTGGGAGTGGGATGGAAGCGGCCATAGCCTTAAATAAGGTACAGCCCCGGCATTTGCCTGGTATGAAGGCAAGATTCTTGAAGAGAGTTTCTGTGTTTCTAAATATACATCATCCTTGCAAATATACATCATTCTTGCAAAGGAGACGTACTTCATTGAAGACATAAGACTGTTACTTTCAGCGACAAGGAGTTCATGGAGTTGCTACATCAAAGAGGGGTGTGGTCTGGAATGAGTTTTACTCAACTGGTGCTATGATAAACAGGGATTGGACGCGCGGAGGATGTGATCTGAGGCATACAGTAACCAGGTTTGACGCACACGGGTTCCACCATAAGGTATGCAGAACCTTGGGATTTCACCAGCCGGGGCCAGGCTGCGTATGTGCCTCCTGCGACCAGCGATGTGAAATATACCATGCCATCAAATGTGCTCGTAGAAAAGGAAGCTTGGCACAATTGTGTCAATAACTGATGATGTATTGCACGTATTGCTTGTATATTATCATTATTGTTGTTTATCTGAGTGTGTTTAAGTGTATATGTTATGACCATTTGGTTGCAATAAACTTATATATAGCTAACTCCTACTCAAAATCAAATTGTTGACCCGGTAGAACATTTTAAGGAGGAAACTTCTGTGGAGGCATTTGTTTACTCTGGTGTCCTAAATCCGATGCTTTTATAATAATAATAATGTTATTTGTTTTACGTCCCAATAACTACTTTTTAAGGTCTTCGGAGACGCCGAGGTGCCGGAATTTGGTCCCGCAGGAGTTCTTTTACGTGCCAGTAAATCTACCGACACGGGGCGGTCGTATTTGAGCACCTTCAAATACCACCGGACTGAGCCAGGATCGAACCTGCCAAGTTGGGGTTAGAAGGCCAGCGCCTTAACCGTCTGAGCCACTCAGCCCGGCAGATGATGCTTTTATTTACAGGCTTACTCACATACTGGAGACAACGAATGGCAAGAGTAAAGCATCATTTTCTGACGGTCCTGATAATAGGTAGCCGAATGGCGTCCCTGTTACATCTTAGGGCACCATTTTAAGTTCCTTGTTGCTCTCTCTTAGCAACCTTTGATGCGTCATATTTCAATTTTTCTGTTTTCTCCTGAAAAAAAAAATACAAGAGAAAAGGCACGGTTCCTTTTGAAATGCGTTGAGAGTGTTTATATAGTTCATAACACGGCATAAACCCAAAATATACATCATGAAAAGCTAGGTGCAGTTAATTTCTCTACAAGTAACGACTGGTTGGAGGACAGAATTTGTCTCTTACACAATATCGTCTTGCGAGTAGTTCACGCGGAATATTGGGATGTATCGTGTAGTACTTGTAGTACAGTAGTTGTATGACATTCTCTTTAAGAAAACCAGCCCTCTATAGACCGATTTTTTTGTTATTTATCTTCTGGTCGCCTTAAAGATGTTTCACTGTACCTGGAAGAATAATGGATTCGGCCATGAAGGATGGGAGAAATAACCACGGTGGCGATGGGCAGGCTCGGTCTTACATGATTTTAAAAAAAGAGGTGTGGAACGGAGTTAGTTACAAATAGAGCTTCGTGGAGGTGCTTAGTCACTTCATAGGGCTTTCAGACAAACCACTGAACGGTAAGTGTGTATTATTTGTATGTTTAACGTTACTTCGGATATTATCGGTCTTGAAATGCCCACTTGTGTCCGATTTTGTCCTAATAATGGATTCTTTAACATATCACTAATGCTACTGATACATTCTTAAGTGATAAACGGCAACGCTGAGATTCGAACTTGCGACCTTGAACACGGAAGCCAGCGGCTAACCAATCGCGCTGCTCAGTCAGTCATTATTAGTGAAGTTTCTGAAATCTTAGGAATGGATGACGGACATCAAAAACATTGTTTCTGTATTGAACTCCGTCTGCGTATTTGGATAACTGAACATTTGACGACCTTCAGTAAGATAAGGATAATACTGTCACGTTTGATTATGATGAGCAAGGGTAAGACGGAAGGTTGCAGATGATGCATTCAGCTTATCTGCGAGTGTAACCTTACGTTATCATGTTTTGCAGTGTTAGTAATAATATGAAGAGGACTGTTCCATTCCCTGACCTTCCTCAAGTACAATCATTAATCGCTGCCTTGCAGTGCGATGGAACGAGCCACGAATACTTGTTTCTAATATATCATTGTTGTTGTCGCTCATTTTTCGGGTTTTGGGACATTGCAGTCATTGAAGGTGGGCGCACGTTAGTGAACTGTTGCTTACAACCCGTTACATAACCAATTCTTTAGAACCGAGCGAGTCGGTTACGTGGTACGGCCCACTTAGCTATCAGCTCACGTTCGGGAGAAGATACGTTCGATCCGCAGCGTTGTCAGCCTTGAAGATGCTTTCCGTGCTTTCTCACGTTCACACCAGGCAAATGCTGGAGCTGGGCCTTATACCGGGTCGTCCGCCCGCCCCTTGCGATCTAGTTTTATGCAACCCATCAGGTTTACTCCAGTTCTGAAAAATATTGGTCCCTCTCCCTAACGCGGGTTCATATAACGAGATGTGGGGTCACGGGCTAGAAGTCAGTGGAATCATGAGTGTCACTATTTATTCATTATGAGTATCCCGAACGAACCCGTAAACCGAGTACAGATACGAAGAACACACACGGTACAACAGAAGGTGCACATACAGGCCAGGAACAGGTTTTGTATAGACTGGAAACTGCCTGTTCGCCAAGCATTGCAATAGCTCACTTGGCAGCGGAGCGGTCGGTGATATGTTAGTAGACAGGGCTCGATGGCACTACTGACAGGGCCGAAGGAAAAGCTGACAATTCATGCCCAAAGCATGTCAGTTGAAACCTAAGACGTTGATTGTAAAAGACAAAGATGGAAACCTTTTAGTTGATAATGAAAGTATCAGTGATGAAATAAAGTTAATTGAACCAGAAGAAACCACAGAAGAAGTTCGTAACGGTCCATTAATATTAATGAGAGAATTTGAGGTAACACTAAACAGTCTAAAAGAGAAAAAAGCTGCTAGACCATATGGAATAAAGCAGAGCTTCTGAAGAATGTGGGAGGTAATATGAAGTAACATTTGTTCGAAGTTTTACGAAGGTGCTATTACAGAGGGGACAATCCATCATGATACCAAAAAAATGAAATACTAGAGAATGTACTGGATACAGAACCATAATGCTTCTCTCTTACGCATCTAAAATCAGTGGCGGCTCGTGACAAAATTTTTAGGGTGTTCACAACAACATATTTGTTCATGTCTCAAATCAGCAAAAAATTGACATAGGTACAAAAATTATTTCACTAATAGTTCCTTGTACGGTTCCTTCTTCACAAATAATTTGGTAGAACCCCTGTAACCGTGGATACATTTTATACGAGACTAATTTGTTAGTGTAGAACTAAAGTAAAATGAACAATAACTTTATTACACTGCGAATATTGAAGGATGCGAGCACTATTCTTGGTTTTTAAATAGCACGAATTTCGCCTGGGTGTTAGTGTAGAACCAAACAAAACCCCATGGTCTACCAGCTTTTTTGACCGCCATCTCACCGTCAGATAGCTCCTCAATTGTAGCGGACCTCGAGCCAGCCCTCAGATCCAGGTTAAAATCCCTGACCTGGCCGGGAATCGAACCCGGGGCCTCCGGGTAAGAGGCAGGCACGCTACCCCTACACCACGGGGCCGGCAGAGTTCTACTGTGTCATATGTTAATTATTCTCGTCTTGGAAATTATAGACAATACTACCGTAGGGAATTCAATACTGGCGTTTTTGTGTGCATGAGAATTTTCATGTTTATTTATTTTTGCACTCAAATGAGCAAGGTCTGTGCACCCAGCTGAATTCCATTCACTTCTTTCTTTGTTGAACAATAAACAGGGCAAACAAAAAAGCGCGTTCCTAGGTCTACATCCACAGAGCCACTTGCGTGTTTCGTACACTTCTCTCTTAAACTTACGCCTATACTCGCGTTTGTCAGTTTTTGTAAATTTTTCGATAATCAAATCTGGTCTGTTCGGTCCAAGCCTTTTAAATTCTAACTTATCCTGATAGGTTAATATTTCACTGGTTAAAATTACCTGAACCGAATTCATTTCCTTTTACACAAAGAATACCATGGTCACAAACCATACAAACACAGAAGCAGAACAGAACACTTAAATTAATTTCACTTGAAAAGATTTTCCAGTCGCAAGGTAAAGCAAACTCCTTCCCGCGATTACAAACACCTGTTCACAACGAGCTAGAAAATGCCTATTCAGAATTAGGGTACTAGCGAAATCTGCCGGTAATGTAATGCAATAGTAGTTCCTGGGAGGCTGTGGCTAACCGTAATAGGGGAGGTGGCGGACCCTTGTGGTCAACTGTCATACTGCCACTGGATTGAGGGTGGCTCTAGACGAGAAGGCACGTACCTTGCCGTGCTCTTCGCAAATGGGAATATCAGTGCAGAAAACCATGACGTCATCTGCTTTGCGCATGCGTATAGTCTTCAGCACAATAGCGCATTATCCAGTGTGCTCGCTGCACTGTCAGTCAAAACGAACAACTGTCGGTGTAACGGAGCTTCGATATAAGTCGAGTGTTTTCGATCGATTGTCGAAATCAGGCCGAAAGAAAGGAAAGTTTTAAATTATCCATGAATGCGTAAATATGTATTAAAACTGGGTGTTCACGTGCTCCTGTGCTCCTGAGAGCCCACCGCCACTGTCTAAAATATTACTACAGATAATAAAGAACAGGATAAGGAATAAAATAGACATAGATAAGGATTAGTCTGGATTCAGAAAAGGAAGAGGAACAAGAGAAGCAACCCTGGCTCTTCGAACAAATTTAAAAAGGAGACTGGAGCCGAACAGATATATACCTATGTAGCCTCCGTAGACGCCGAGGAGGCATTTGACAATGTAAACTGGGTGAAGCTCTTCAACATTTTTTTTGGACTGGAAGCCATAAGATTGATTCTCAGGCTGTACCACGACTATAGGGATACAAGAGTACAGTACAACAGCAAGAAATAGGAAGGGTATCAAACAAGGCCGCTCATTATCGCCTTACCTACTAAATCTATTTATTGAAGAGGCCATAAAGAAGGGCAAGGGTGTTAAGATCAACGGTCAGCAGATTCATGACATTCCTTTTGTTAGCAATACATCAGTAGTCGCCGACTCAGGAATCGAACTGTCTAAAGTGCTAAAAGTGCTATCATCTGAAATAGCTGATTTAAATATGAAAATCAGTGCTAAGAAAACAATGGTGTTAGTTGTCAGCAAATATTCGTAGTTCGTATGAATACCAAGTCTGAGAACAGGAAGATGGAACAGGTCACAAAATTCCCATTTCTTAGAAGTATTATTACACAAGACAACAGATGTAGCATGGATATCAAGAGGAGGATAGCACTGGTCAAACAAGCGTTCATCAGCAATGAAATTTATTGAAAAATAAACACCTGGACATCCAAGTTAGAAAACGCTTTGCAAAATCTCTTGACTGGAGCGTCCTTTTATACAGCCGAGAATCCTGGACATTGATTGAACAAGACAGGAAATGGCTAGAAGATTTTGAAATGGACATCTGGATACGAATGCCGAGGATTAGATGGACGGAAAAAGAAATCAGATGAAAGCGTCCTGAATGAAATCAAAGTCAAGAGAGAACTACTCGCGATGGTGAGTGCACCTTGAGACATAACGGCTTTTTGACCAATATTACTGAGGGAAACTTTCTGGCAAAAAAGGTTGAAAAAGCCCAAGAATCATCTATCTTCACGATCTGATGCTAAATCTTATACTTTTGCATGGCACTACAGGAACGGATTGAAGAAGATGATGGTTTTCGTGACAGAGTAGTTTTCAGTGACGAAGCTACTTTTCATGTAGGTGGAAAGGTAAACAAACAAAACGTTCGCATTTGGTGTGCAACGAACCCCCATTGTTATATGGGACATATGCGAGACTCTCCTAAGGTGAATGTGTTCTGTGTCGTGACAAACACGAACGTCTATGGCCCGTTCTTCTTCAATGAACAGACAGTATCAGGGCTGACTTACCTGGACATGCTTACAGAATGGCTGTTACCCCAGTTGAGTGATAACAGGGATGATTACGTGCTGCAACAGGATGGTGCACCACCTCATTTCCACAGGGAGGTTAGAACATTTTAAAACCAAGAACTTCCACAACGATGGATGGGACGCGGAACGGAAGGTGATCTGATGCTCTTACCCTTTCCACCACGTTCACCAGATCATACACCATGCGATTTCTTCCTGTGGGGATATGTTAAAGATCAGGGATTTGTTCCTCCTCTACCGGTGGATATTCAGGAAGTGAAGCAGCGCATCCAAGCCACCTTCGAAAGCATCACCGCTGCCATGTTGACTCGTGTGTGGGAAGAGATGGATTATCGAGTAGATGTGTGTAGAGTGACACAAGGCGCACATATCGAGCATTTGTAATGTACTATGTACGTCAAACTAACTTCATGAGTTACAGAACACAATAAAACAAGATTCATATTCCTACGTCAATTGCACTGTGAGTTATGAATTTTTGTAACCCCGACAATCATTTAGAATAACCCTGTATATACGACCTACCATGAAGACAGGGGATTATGTTTGCATCGACAAGGCATCACCTTTAGTAACTAACTTATTCATTTGCCTGGCATTACAGATGACTAAAAGGTCCACTATGCTACAACAAATTAATAGCATACAGCAGTTATGAACAAAGGGAATGAAATCCAGTAATATAAATACTAGAAACGAAATTTGTGACACGCTGAGTGCGTTACATGAAGTTAAATATAAATGGTGTCTCAATATCCTGAGAAATCCTTTCAGGAGTGTGAGGGCAACGGCGGCATGGACTAGATCTTTACTGAATCTAAGTGTGTTGCAAATGACGACAAAAATAAAGAAAGATGTAATAGTGCCTCTGGCTCCCATGACTTATAGGTTCTTGAGGTAATATTTAGTAGGGATACATGAGTTTTTCATATTCTATCCCTTTTTCCTCTTTGCCGACTTCTAGCGGCATCGCATCAGTTTCGGATATGATGCTTGGATCAATTATATACCCACTTTTTACTTTTGCGGTTAGGGCAGTGATATCTATTCGACGACTCCTGCCAGTAGTGGAGATACCATGAACGTCTCCGTGGACAACCACGCAGGATATTTCAAGCCGTTGGCCAAAATAGAACGAATACTGTGATGTCTGGCATTTTTTAAATTTTCATTGTACATTCAATGTCTCAAGACGTGAGGAAGTTTCCGATCTCGTTGTGACAATGTCGGCAGTCGTTCTGTCTGGAACAACTCGTACCTTACCAAATACAATAGAGACAATACGCGACACTCTGCGAGATATCTAGGGACAGCGATTAGAGCTCTCTCTCTCTCTAGCGGAGTGACCCGCGAGTTACTGATTCTGTCATAAGAGCACGTGTATTTGTTTGTGAAGTTTTTGGCGTTATTTGTGCTTTTGCATTAAGTTGACATAAGTATATAGTAGCGTGTGTCATTCCTTTATATCTCCTCTCAATATGAGTGGAAAGGTATGTGCTGTGTTTGGTTGCAATAACTATGAAGTGCAGAAGGATTCGCGCTCTTTCTTCCGTTTCCCTCGTGACAAGAAAATGTAAGTAAATATTGTGTTTGCATATATATTATTCCAGTTACAAAGATATTTTTATAGTACTTCGTAAACTTCTGACCTGCGCGGCCCACATTTTATACATACATATATACATACATACATACATACATACATACATACATACATTATCATCATACACTGTTATGCCTTTCAGCGTTCAGTCTGCAAGCCTCTGTGAATTTACTAAACGTCGCCACAAACCTCGATATGCAACTAGAGTTGTGGCCTCATTTAGTTCTATACCTCTTATCTTTAAATCGTTAGAAACCGGGTCTAACCATCGTCGTCTTGGTCTACCTCTACTTCTCTTACCCTCCATAGCAGAGTCCATTATTCTCCCAGGTAACCTAACCTCCTCCATTCGCCTCACATGACCCCACCACAGAAGCCGGTTTATGCGTACAACTTCATCCATCGAGTTCATTTCTAAATTAGCCTTTATCTCCTCAATAGAGGATGGTTGCCTAGTTATACTTCCTCTTAAAACAATAATCACCACCTTTATCTCCTCATTCCGAGTACCCACCTGCCATTGTTCCCACCTGTTTGTACCAGCAATCATTCTTGCTACTTTCATGTCTGTTACTTCTAACTTATGAATAAGATATCCTGAGTCCACCCAGCTTTCGCTCCCGTAAAGCAAAGTTGGTCTGAAAACAGACCGATGTAAAGATAGTTTCGTCTGGGAGCTGACTTCCTTCTTACAGAATACTGTTGTTCGCAACTGCGAGCTTACTGCAATTTAACTGGCTTAAAATATAATAAGCTTATTTTGCTGTATAGAGCAGCAGTTGACCTTCAATACCGAAGTGTTGTTGTAGGTGTGATATGTGGGTTTGATTTAATTCAGGAAAATACATATACATATGAGTGTGGCCGGTTGTGTTTCAAGTTACCCCATTTGGAATGCCGTAATGCGTTGTCGACCACTGAAGAAAATATGAGTGATTTAAGAAATGTACATATTTTGTTGAAACAATGTGATGCAAATTTGCTTTACACTAATGTAATGGCATTATGGCAAGAATTGCTTATAAGGAATGTTTGAATGTTTTTGAGGCTAAATTTATAGAGGTTCTTTCTGTTAGTAAGCTTCAAGTTGAAAGTAAAATTGTCCAACTCTTAAATGTAAATTCATTGAGTCATGTGTGCAAGGAATGTGCCGAATTTTTTGTTGACAAGTAATTGAATGTGATGATACAATGCTTTTAAATGAGAAAAAAAGCAAATCTAGCCGCGAACGTTCAGGCAGGAATGCTCAATCTGAAAAAGTAATGCATAAATGAAAGATCAAGCCCTTTCACAGCAGACCATTTCACATCTTGATTATATGTCTAATTTCAGTCTTTAAATAATAACGTGTTAAATAATTCTTCATTCATTTATACAGAATTGCTTTAGCAACTTTGAAGTTAATATCTTAGTAACACTTTCTTTCTAGACGTAATTTATTTATCCATTCCCGTATATACATTTCCATTGATATATGGATTTAGCGCGAATTTTCCATTTTAACAAGGCTAAATCCGGAAGTGTCGTGTATTGTCTCTACTGTATTTCATGTTGCCAACCATCCTAAAGCCATTATGCCATTCCCTGCTAGTGAGTCATTTGTGGTTTCGAACCCACGTATGGGTATACATGCCTAAACGTAATTTTCTCTGTTGCCTAGGTTTGTTGTTGTTTTTACGTTTCATCACCAAAAACAGGTGTATTTTCCTGGTGTGAAATGGGAAACCACAGTAAACTACCTTCAGGGCTGCCGACAGTGAGATTAAAATCCACTACCTCCTGAATTCAAGCTCACAGCTATGTGACCAAACGCGTAGCCAATTCGCTCGGTGATACGTACTTTGAGTGAATATATAAATTCGGGCTACATGGTTAGCATGCTGGCCGTTGGTCCAAGTGGACCCACGTTCAATTCCCGGCTAGGTCGGAGATTTTAACCTTGGCTGTTTGCATTGTCATTCATCGCCACAGACACGCAGGTTGCTTACAAGGCGTCAACTCAAAAGAGCTTCATCAGTCCTTTTCAGGTGTATTTTGGGTGACTTTTATATCTAAATAATGCAAAGACACTCATTAGATGGAATTAAAACATTAAACTAACTGGCAGAATTACCCATTACTCATTCTTCTCACGAGAACTTATTGCTAATAAAAAACGTTGTTTTTCCTCTTGGGCCGAAGAAAAATACTAGAACCAAAACCCATGGCGCCACAACCTTAATGGACTTCGGACTACCAAGTGACCCCTGCTCAGCTCGCAGCTCTGCATATTACCATGTGACGCATGGTCAGCGCGGCGAGACTCGCTACCACAAGAGGAAAATCTCTGTTGGTTCTCAGAATGTCCAAAGAAACACCACGAGGAGAAAACTATGATCGCCTTCCTTTCTGTCCCTTTACTTCACATTCCTCCTTGTCATCTTAGCCAAGTACTCGGTTATAGCTCAGACGGTTGATGCGCTGGCCATCTGACCCCAACTTGGCAGGTTCGACCCTGGATCAGTCCGGAGGTATTTGAAGGTGCTCAAAAGCGTCAGCCTCGTGTTGGTAGATTTACTGTCACGTAAGAGTACTTCTGAGGAACAAAATTCCAGCTCCTCGGTGTCTCCGGGAACCGTAAACGTAGTGAGTGGGACGTAAAGCCAATTATATTATTATTATTATTATTATTATTATTATTATTATTATTATTATTATTATTATTATTATTGAGTCAATGATGAAAAAAGGCTCAAATCATATGGGCATCTGTTTAAAATATGGATGAGAAGAGGCTGAACCAACATATTTTTAAAACACTTGACAGTAGAACTAAAGTTTATGACTAATGGTTCAGGGAAGTAAGAAAGGATCTTGAGCAATCTGTATTACATCGGGAAGACATCTTAATTAAACCGAACAAAATAAAGATCAGTGCTCGACAGCGTCAGGGGCTTCCGTGACGAACAGAATCTGAATAGGGGATGGACAGTGAAAACAGGACAGGCTGCCAGAGGAAGAATGCAAAGATATTGGGCAGTAAAGAAGGCTTCCAGTAATGTGTGATTGTTCCTTAACGTGATCTCAAATGACCGCAAACGAATATAATGTATTTTATTATTATTATTATTATTATTATTATTATTATTATTATTATTATTATTATTATTATTATTATTATGATTATTATTATTTACTCCTTATTTGACTTACATGCTTTTTTCTCATTAATTGTTATTGATTACCACGATGTTTTACTGTAAATGAATGCAGAAAATATCTTAAACACTATATGTGGCTAAAATATAAAAGAGATGCAAGAGCCCTAACTTCACCACGTTATAAAGAGATAAATAAATATGAACTGCTTACTCATAGTGCATTCAATTATCAGACCGTTGCAAAAATAAAATTCGGCCACGGTTGAGTCGATTTCAGTTCTCACTGGAGTTGGATATTTGTTTCGTTCGTTATAATAATCACTAGTACGTAAAGTTAAAAAATGCCGCGGATTAAATAAAACTCACTACTGACATGCAATGAATTTTTGGATTCACTCAAAGAGAATATAACTTCTTAGAGAAAGGTACTGTCTTTCTGCAAATAAGGACTAAGTTGAGGAATCAACATCTCGTACCTAACAATAATTTGATGCTAAGCTAAACATAAAAATATCTGAGCCTTATGTTGTGTAATCTGATTTATCAATTAATGTTCAATGATATTTCTTCTCCAGTTTCTTATTTCCACAGTTTCTGATCCCGGGGAGAATATGTTGGCACGTTTGCTTTTAAAATTATGGCAACTTTACCCTTCACAGCTCTTTTGGGGTCATGTTTCATATCCGAGAGCCGTACGACTCACGATGTCCATTTATGTAATATGAGTAAGTTTTTCAGAAAAGAGAAAGGGGATCACAAGACATTAAGAAGGTCAAAAGGTTGAAGGGTGGTCTCGTTTGAAAATCCTAATTCCTGACTGAAGAGAAACGGAGTTACCGTAGTCCAGTGAAGCCTAAGGAACGCTTTCTAACATTAGCCGAGGATTTGCTTGGTCACATTCCGCGACAGTGCCTCGCTTGGGCAAGTAACCGCTACTACGATTAGTTCAACGTGTTGCTTAAGGAAGGAGAAACTAATATAGTGGAATAGTTTCTCCTAAAGACAGCCTCGCGACTGGAACTGGGCCTTTCAAATCTGCTACTACTACTACTATTTAAGGTTTATTTATTCTACTTTTTACGAGTTGCTTTACGTCGCACCGACACATATAGGTCTTATGGCGACGATGTTATAGGAAAAGGCTAGGAATGTGAAGGAAGCGGCAGTGGCCTTAATTAAGGTACAACCCCAACATTTGTCTGTTGTAAAAACGGGAAACCACGGAAAACCGTCTTCAGGGCTGTAGACAGTGGGGTATCAACCTACTATCTCCCGAATACTGGATACTAGCCGCAGTTAAGCGACTGCAGCTGTCGAGCTCGGTGAATTGAAAATCCACAGCCTGTTTCCATTCATTCGACCAGGTCAGGAATGGAATGACTGAAGCCCCCATCTAGCGGTGAGGATAGGAATTGTGCCGGTTGCCGAAGCCTGTCGCCCTCCTCTGGGGTAATGATTAATGGATGAAAGATGAAATGATTTTGGACAGTGTTGCTGGAATGAAATCTGACAGGGAAAACCAGTGTACCCGGAGAAACACCTGTCCCGCCTCCGCTTTGTCCAGCACATATCTCACATGGAGTGACCTGGATTTGAACCACGAAACCCAGCGGTGAGAGGCCGGCGCGCTGCCACGGAGGCTCTACCGAGCTCGGTATTTAAGTATTTTGTAAGCTATGTAGATAATATCTCATCTTAAGATAGGTCTAGGGAACATTTTATATGTAGGCCTACATGGGGCTCACCCTTTTCTTCTCTACATTCCATAGCCTTTATCTGAACAGAATTATGCTAAATAAATAATACTAATACTAACTCTGTGCATAGGAATTGGCATAGTCGCAGTTGAGTTGCACAGCCCGTACAGGGGTGTTTGCCAGATCTAGCAGGCCAAAATTATTGCCGGTATTTAACTGATTCAGGTCGTGCTGATTATTACATAGAAGACTTTCTAAGTTTAATTAACATATTTTCTTTCCTGTACATAATAAAATTGTTGTGCTGTCTGAAACCGAACCATGAAACTTAAGCGGAGGTGAAAAGCGTTTGTAGTTCTTCATTTGTCAAGATGTCCTCAGTGTCTGACGATCCTCCTTCCCCCGCTGAAGAAACGTCTCCTTATTTTCAGGCTCTGTAACAGCATATTGAGCTGGAAGAAACATCTCTGTTTAGTAATTTAACAAGAGTCTAAAGGTCAAGTTCATCTCAAGTTTTATACACTGTACCTCTGATTTTCTTGCAGGCTCAGCCGGTAGTAACTTATTTAAAGGGACTCAAATACGAGTACGCGAGCCTAGTGTTGGTAGATTTACAGGCACGTGAATGACGTCCTGCGGGACAAAATTTCGGTACCTCGATGTCTCTGAAACTGTAAAAGCAGTTAATAGGGTGTAAACCAATAACATTTAAAGAACGTTTTTACAGTTCATAGTTATATATTCGTCATTGCCCTAGAGGTGCGGCAAGCCTTTGGGACTGATTGGAGCTTCATTGTTTCACTCAGCACTTCGCTGGAAGCACCTACAACCTATGAACGTCATTTGTACTCCACATTTTTGTTTTTTTCGCCTGCCTTCAATCAGCCTACTTATACCGCATTTTAGTTCTCAGCTTTGTAGGTTTTTAATCTTTTCATTGTTAGTAGCCCGTACCTACGGGATTAGGTTTTAATGTACTCGTAAATGTGAATTAATATTATCGACTTTTATGTAACACTAAATAATTTTTCGGTTTTTGTAGACGCCGAGGTGCCGAGATTTTGTCCCGAAATGTTTTTACGTGCCAGTAAATTTACCGATACGAGGCCGACGTATTTGAACACCTTCAAATACCAGCGGACTGAGGCAAGATCGAATCTGCCAAGTTGGGGTCAGAAGAGCAGTGCGCCTCAACCGTCTGAGCCACTCAGCCCAGCATGTAAGTGTGACTGATGATCTATGGTATGAATATACCCTTGATGGTATGGTAATAAACTGTATCTAGAAATATAAGATTCAGAAAAACATTTTATGAGCATTGCCCAGTCGACGATCCCGAGGTTTACTCAGCCTACAGGAGAAGTCAGTGTAAGGTTAATTCCTGAAGGGAAAGATAGCCAGGCTTAGAGCTGACCACTCTGTTTCACTTTCCCTGTCACTACTTCAAGAACTTGTCATGACCTGTGTGGAGATCGTATTCTTTAATATTTATTCCATACCTCGATAAACCGCACGCTGTGAGAACGTCGATGAGAGTTCAGTATACAAGAACAAAACCACGAGACAAGAAAATAAGGAAATAAATATACGGGAATGGCACATCTGCTATAGGCCCTAAGACTGCAAAGAGACTACAAAATGAAAGGAAAACTATATAGATGAGAAACAGGGATGCAAAATTTAAAATAAAACTGAATTTTACATTCTAATTTTATTAAAGAACGGAAGAAATCAGGGAGAAAAGCAAAATTGTGTAATACTACAAGGACCAGCCAAATGAAAACTGGTCACCTGGCAAAGAGAACATTTCGTACCTCAAAAATAATCACCAGAACTGTTAAGATTTATCGCACTGAGTGGTGAATGCGAGGGAGATTCAAATTCTTAGAATAGCTGGCCGAATCTGGGTGGAACTACATCTCTACCCAGTCCGGTGTCCACGAATATCTGTCTTCAACTCGAGAATGAGGCCATAATCAAAGCACAGCGCTACCTTGTAGAAAATGAACCGCACTATAAAGTCTAAACGCCCGGGATGACAACGCTCGCTCCTACACTGTCAACTCTGGCAGGAATACACTTCAGAGATATCTTCCCATGCAATTTTCTCATCCTTGGGGAACTGAAGAGTGACATTCGTGGACAGCGGTTTGCATCGGATGTGGTTCCGCCAGCTATTTCAAGAGTTGCAATTGACCGCCTCACCACCCAGTGGGACAAATGTCTCAACAGTTCTGGTGGTTACTCTTGAGGTACAAGATCTTCCACTAGAAAATAAGGAAAACCAACGCTTTTATGCAATAAACATAAATGGCACATCTGCTATAGGCCCTAAGACTGCAAAGAGACTACAAAATGAAAGGAAAACTATATAGATGAGAAACAGGGATGCAAAATTTAAAATAAAACTGAATTTTACATTCTAATTTTATTAAAGAACGGAAGAAATCAGGGAGAACAGCAAAATTGTGTAATATAATAAGGACCACGTGAACAGTTTTCTTTTCATTTAACTGCTCCTTATTTTAGAGGAACGTGAGGAAAGAAATCTAAGGAAGGCAAAAACAGAGAAGATACGCTTAACCATTTGTAAAGATATGCAAGACCCCATGACTTAGTAAAAGTCTAGAAATTACCTAAAAAAATCTAATTATTAAAGATCGTACAAGAAGAACATGTGATATGCAGTGTATATATATATATATATATTAATAGTAGTAATAATAATAATAATAATAATAATAATAATAATAATAATAATAATAATAATAATAATAATAATAATAATAATGTCCGCCTCTGCGGTGTAGTGGTTAGCGTGATTAGCTGCCACCCCCGGAGGTCCGGGTTCGATTCCCGGCTCTGCCACGAAATTTGAAAAGTGGTACGAGGGCTGGAACGGTGTCCACTCAGCCTAGGGAGGTCAACTGAGTAGAGGTGGGTTCGATTCCCACCTCAGCCATCCTCGAAGTGGTTTTCCGTGGTTTCCCACTTCTCCTCCAGGCACATGCCGGGATGGTACCTAACTTAAGGCCACGGCCGCTTCCTTCCCTCTTCCTTGTCTATCCCTTCCAATCTTCCCCATCCCCCGCAAGACCCCTGTTCAGCATAGCGGGTGAGGCCGCCTGGGCGAGGTACTGGTCATTCTCCCCAGTTGTATCCCCGACCAAGAGTCTCACGCTCCAGGACACTGCCCTCGAGGCGGTAGAGGTGGGATCCATCGCTGAGTCCGAGGGAAAAACCGAACCTGGAGGGTAAACAGATGATGATGATGATGATAATAATAATAATAATAATAATAATAATAATAATAATAATAATAATAATAATAATAATAATAATAATAAATACTTTATTTCAGCTGTCTGCTCCGGGCTTTGATCTTTGCCCAGTGCTCTTTCACTCGTTGCCGTTGTTGCTCTTTCCTTTACTCCATCCACGTCTTTCCTGTCTTCAACTTTGGCCTTTCTTGAAAACCATGGTGATCTTTTAGTTTTCTCCTGAGTGGGTTGCGTTCTCGAATATCTCTTGTAGGGATCCCTATCCTCGAACCAAGTTGGCTGGGTCTTTTTTTGTCTTTAAATTAGGTAAAGATATTATTATTATTATTATTATTATTATTATTATTATTATTATTATTATTATTATTATTATTATTATTATTATTTATTACATACAATGTGGAATTGTATATGTTTACATAATTCACAATAATGTTACTTACTGCACTCACCTTCTCCCTACATAAAAATGTACCATCAGAAACATTTTTTTCAGTGCATGTAAAACAGTGACTTAAATACTGTACTTACCAGATGGCTACGCTGCCTCATGTGGGCGAATCAATGCATCTATCGACTGATCCTTAAATGGTATCGATTATCTTGTGTATGGCGTCGACTGTTTGAAGGGTGGGCTCTGAACTGGGCATAATGTTAATATTATGTAAATGCAAGAATTCGACATACTGTGGTATGAAATAAAATATTGTACATTACACGGGAGAAAGTGTTTCTCGTATTTGCTTTGAAATTTAACCTCATGCGTAAACCCTCGCTTGCGACTCTTCTAATGTATTCATTATTTATGAAATAAGTTTTTATTAAATGATTAATAACCATTTTGTAATAGTTTGATGGTTGCGATATATTTTGCATTTTGTAGGTATTATAAAATTCTCACTGCATTTATTATTATTATTATTATTATTATTATTATTATTATTATTATTATTATTATTATTATTATTATTGCTAGGGGCTTTACGTCGCACCGACACAGATAGGTCTTATGGCGACGATGGGATAGGAAAGGCCTAGGAGTTGGAAGGAAGCGGCCGTGGCCTTAATTAAGGTGCAGCCCCAGCATTTGCCTGGTGTGAAAATGGGAAACCACGGAAAACCATCTTCAGAGCTGCCGATAGTGGGATTCGAACCTACTATCTCCCGGATGCAAGCTCACAGCCGCGCGCCTCTACGCGCACGGCCAACTCGCCCGGTATTATTATTATTATTATTATTATTATTATTATTATTATTATTATTATTATTATTATTATTATTATTAATAATTTCGTGTGGATGGTGCAGCTCTCGTATGGCAGCCCTGCGATGACAATAGGTAGCGCCTGCCGTTTATAGGATACTGCGTGTTATTATGGTGGAGAGCAGTGTTGTGAATGGTGTATGCGTTGTATAAATGTTGGGGACAGCACAATTCCCCAGCTCAGGGAATTAAATGCTTGCAATTAAGATCCAACGACCTTGCCTGGAATCGAACACGGGGCCCCGAGGACTGGATGTCAAGACGCTGGTCAATTCAGCCATGGATCCGGGAATGATTATGATTACAATAAATTAATACTCTGTCCCTAGCTGCTGGTCGTCTGTGATAGGGGAGAAGAGTTATTCATGCATTCATTAGCATACCCCGTCATACTTTACGACAGTTTTCAGAATCATCTGTTTCCCAAATCCGTGGATGGACCAGTATTTTTAAAATCCTAAATGTTGTTGGTTGTTTACAGCGCTGATGTTACTTTGTCATTTGACGACTACAGATACCACAATATGCAAGGGAGATGTATCCCAGCGCATCACTCACAAGTTTCCTCTCTATTCTGTAGTCTGATTCACTTCCTTAACCGCGTGTGATAACCACGTCATGGTTATGTACATCCCAATTTACTTGAATATTACTGTTTTACTGACGTCTAGAAACTTACGCTACATGTTTTTTAAATGTATTTATTTCAAAAGAGGCACCTGAGCCAAGGCTCATAATGGTGCAGTACAATTAATTACATTTGGACAAAATACGCCATATCAAAGAGGCAGCATATTGATGATAATCTGAAACTAGAGATACTTCTCGCCGCTCAGACACCTCTTTCAACGCTGAACATGTTTCTCTGTACCCTCCACATTGAACGGCAGTACTTCCTGGTTGAACCATACATCCATAGCAACCGCTTGATCTGTGGTGAAACGCTTATTCTTCAGGGCTTTCCTTAACAGACCACAGACGTGAATGTCACAGGGACAGGGGAGAGGACCTTGGCTGTAAGGCGGGTGATCCATAAGACTCCAGTAAAGATAGCGCCAATTGTCCATTGTTACGTTGGCAACAATGTTGATGTACGATACCGTGGAGCACAAGCATACTTCATGACGGTTTTCCCGGTCAAAGCACATTCTTTGCACAAGAATTGAATAATGCCACGCTGCATTCGTTTGAGCATTAAACACGAATGTTTCTTCAACTGTTGACGTGAAGCGCATCGATGTTGGGTGATGGTCGGGGGGGGGGAGTTCTTCTGTGAAAAACCGATTTGATGAAAAAAAGTGATCATAGCTCAAAATATATTACATAGACGGGGATAGTTTATATATTTTAAAGTAGAAGGATTATTGTGCAAGCAAGACGTGACCGCGGTAGCTGACGCAATGCGCATGACGTCGTCACAAGATGGCCGCCCATTTAAGATATGTGTTTGGCGGTCGGAAGTTACGTTACCGCGCAATTAGCTTGGCGTGTAAATGTTGCGCGGAGACAAGTGGAGTGTAATTTGATTCGTCTTGACAAAATCTAGTAGAAAACACTAGAAAAAAATAAAATATGATTGTATTTCGTTTTAATTGGAAGGTTTTGTGACTGAAAATTAATTGAGACATTCTTTACAAACATGTTCAAATATAATATTAATAAGCGGGTAAAAGCTTATAGGAAATGTATTCAGGAGGAAACTAGACTTAATAAAAGATCGAATAAGACAGAAGTAGATCTGATAAGACACTTACGGAAGCGTTACAAACTTGAACCTCTTGCAGAAACAATCAGCATCGTAAATCAGACATCCCTTATTTCTACCACCATTCACCATTGTTCAATAAAATTTTAATTAATAAATGAAATGAAATGGCGTATGGCTTTTAGTGCCGGGAGTGTCGGAAGACAAGTTCGGCTCGCCAGGTGCAGGTCTTTTGAATTGACAAAGGTAGGCGACCCACTCGTCGTCATGAGAATGAAATGATGAAGACGACACATACACCCCGTCCCCGTGTCAGCAGAATTAACCAGTTATGGTTAAAATCCCCGTCCCTGCCGGGAATCAAACCCGGGACCCCTGCGAACAAAGGCCAGCATGCTAACCATTCCGCCATGGAGCCGGACAATTAATAAATAAAACGATGTGAACATTTTAGCTTGCTTCCTATTTCTAAATACAGTAGAATACACGATAAGCGTATATAAATCTAGCGGCAGTACCCAGTAGTTCCTGCCACGACTTTTTTCCTCTACTTGGTGGACACATGTCTCAGACCGACCACGTTCTGGGCTCTTACTACAAAGATCAAACTGTGCAATAATACCACCTATTGGCTGTCCTGTCAGTTATTCCAAGTGTTGCCAGTTCTCTCTGTTTCAATTGAACAACCCTTATAGAATGGCTGGAAAGTCCTAGCTCGTAATTAGTACTATTTTAGTTCTAATAAAAAAAATATTAAACCGAGAGAGTTTTAAGTCCGCCTCTGTGGTGTAGTGGTTAGTGTGGAAACTACGGAAAACCACTTCCAGGATGGCTGAGGTGGGAATCGAACCCACCTCTACACAGTTGACCTCCCGAGGCTGAGTGGACCCCGTTCCAGTCCTCGTACCACTTTTCAAATTTCGTGGCAGAGCCGGGAATCGAACCCGAGCCTCCGGGGGTGGCAGCTAATAACACTAACCACTACACCACAGAGGCGCCTATTCTTGAAGGATATTATTCTGCATCCTCAGTAGAGTGGCAGCTGTTACTGGTAAAGTTTCGATTTCGAAAGTGTTTATTGGAGACTCCGTGATATTCAGATTTCAACTGAACTGTTCACATATGGACTCCCTTCTAGAGAATTCATCTTGCTATCAACTTTCATCGTAGTCAGATTACCAGCATCGAGTGCTTGTTTGCTGTATGTTAGAGATGTTGGTAGTTGGCATTTGCAGATTTGAGCGACATTATCAGCCTCTCGTCAAAGTTACCACAGGACCAACCATTCTCGATTAACACTAATCAGAGGGCAAAAAAATGCAAGAGGTCCGACACTTCGAAAAATAAAGGTATCAACAAAAGAAAGGAAAGGACCACGAAGGGGGTGGACATGAAAGACTCGAAAATCTAGCACCGGCGGAAAAGAACAAGAGGTTGACCAAGGGAAGTCAGATGGGAAAAATGAAGATAGGAGCCTGACGCAAGTGGAAACAATGCCAGACTCAGTTAAGGATCCGTTGTCGCCAATCCACACTCCCAAGTTGAGAGCCCCTAGTCCCCCCTTTTAATCGCCTGTTACAACGTGCAGGTGATACCGTGGATGTTATTCTAATACCCCCACCCAAAGGGGTAAAAGGAGGAGGAGGGTTTGCAACTTATTAGAGAAGATGTTCGGCGTCAGTGAAATGTGACTGGGAATGAAGTGTCTGCGGCCTTACTTTTCTGGTCTTTAAATGGGAAACGAAAGAAAACATTCTTCATGATTGTTGTTGGGGTTCGAACCCACCATGTCTGGCATGCAAGGTTACGGTTACAGGGCTTGCACCGCGCAGCCGACTCGCTCGGTAAAACGAAATGTTGGCTAAGGAAAGGTCTTAACGCATATATTAATCTACACACAATATATCACACTAGCAACCACCACAGAAATACCCAGGAGTGAAGACATACGTCCACACAGGGTTACTGTCAGGAAGAGCATCTGGTCGTAAAACTAGGATAAATCCACATTCGTGCCAGCCACAGATTATTATTATTATAATTATTATAAATTTAATTTTCTATGGAGCCAATCTCCGCGATTTCAAGAGGGGATGGTTCTGAAAGTCAATTCAAGAGCTTAGGAAAAGTATCGTATGGTTTTCCGTTGTTTCCCATTTTCACACCAGGCAAATGCCGGGGCTATATCTTAATTAAGGAAACGGCCGCTTCCTTCCAATTCCTACGCCTTTCCTATCGCATCGTCGCCGTAAGACATATCTGTGTCGGAGCGACGTAAAAGCAAATAGCAAGAAAAAAAAGTATCATTCCGCACGTGAGCACGTCCCCTGTTCCCCCTTCCCGTCATCGTACTCCATCTCCGCCACAACCAGCTTATTATTAACGTCGTGCGTCTATCTGACAAGTATTTCATTCTAAAATAGTGAAGCATCCAAAGAAATCACTTCCTTTCTCATAGCTGTACTTTGATTATGTGCCATACCTATTTATTCCTTTATTGACCATGTAAAACCTGCAGATTACTAACGAATACCGAGGCAAGAGAAGTAAGTTTTACTTTATTTCAAAATGCAATTGGTGTGAGGCACATGGAGATTTATAACATAAGTATACGATTCTGCTCTCGTGCAACGACTGTCAGTGGCAGTTTCTCACAGTTCAAAAAACTGAAAAACCCACCTGTGACTGGGATTGCAAAAGACAGTGTTTCCAGGAATGTTGTAAATATTGTGGTCTCTTCATTCGGAAGGCAAAAACGAACTCGTGATCCCCTCGTGACAACATTTCTGCAGATAGAGGGCAGTTACGAAAATGAAGTACAAATTATTATTATTATTATTATTATTATTATTATTATTATTATTATTATTATTATATTATTATTATTATTATTATTATTATTATTACAGCAACAAGCAGCAAATATAGGAACTATTTACCGCTGCGGAAGCCTCTTCACTGACCAGAAGTCTGGCTAACATCAAAGGGACCGCTTATGTCTTGACTCTCAGTTTTTCTTTAATACTTCCCCTTAAAACAGTAATTATCACCACCGTCATCCACAATGGTAGAGTTGTAGGTCTCAACGTATGTACCTACCTACCGACCTAGGCTACAAAGGGCTACATACATATATACCGAGCAAGTTGGCTACGCGATTTGGATCACGTAGTTGTGAGCTTGCATTGGGAAGATAACGGGTTCCTTTTTTTATTGCTACTTGCTTTACGTCGCACCGACACAGATATGTCTTATGGCGACGATGGGATAGGAAAGGTCTAGGAAGTGGAAGGAAGCGGCCGCGGCCTTAATTAAGGTACAGCCCCGGCAATTGCCTGGTGTGAAAATGGGAAAACACAGAAAACTATCTTCAGGGCTGCCGACAGTGGAGATCGAACCCACTATCTCCTGATTACTGTGTACTGGACGCACTTAAGCGACTGCAGCTATCGAGCTCGATGATAAGGGGTTCATAACAACTCTTGGCAGCACTAAAGGTGTTTTCAAGTGATTTGCCATTTTCAGACCAGGAAAGTGCTGGGGTTATACCTTGAAGAAGGCCACGGTTCCTTCCTTTCCAGCCGTAGCCCTGTCCTATCCCCTCGTTAGAGCCCTTATCCGCGAAGTTAGTGTCTTGGCGGATACAAACTGTATCCCAGTGCGGATAATTTTGCTGGTAATTTATAAATAGTCCGCCTCTGTGGTGTAGTACTTAGTGTGATTAGCTGCCACCCCCGGAGGCCCGGGTTCGATTCCAGGCTCAGCCACGAAATTCGAAAAGTGGTACGAGGGCTGGAACGGGGTCCACTCAGCCTTGAGGGGTCAACTGAGTAGAGGTGGGTTCGATTCCCACCTCAGCCATCCTAGAAGTGTTTTTCCGTGGTTTCCCGCTTCTCCTCCAGGCAAATGCCGGGATGGTACCTAATTTAAGGCCACGGCCGCTTCCTTCCCTCTTCCTTGTCTATCCCTTCCAATCTTCCCATCCCCCACCAAGGCCGCTGTTCAGAATAGCAGGTGAGGCCACATGGGCGAGGTACTGGTCATCCTTCCCAGTTGTATCCCCCAACCCAATGTCTAACGCTCCAGGACTGCCATTGAGGCGGTAGAGGTGGGATCCCTCGCTGAGTCCGAGGGAAAACCAACCCTGGAGGGTAATCAGATTAATAAAGAAAGAAAGAAAGAAGTTTTCGGATGTGTCTTGTCATCGCACTAGTCACTGAATGTGTTCCTGTTTGTGGCCGGACTCCACGCTTCCGTCCAGCAAATCTCGCCTCAGTTCAGTGTTGCCAGATCTAAAATAATATTTCGGAAAACAGGGCTCAAAGATTTCGAACGATGTTTACAAGTATGTCAATTTTTACTTTTTAGTGACAATTTAATGATCAGACAATTAACATTGAGCGGTAAAACTGAATAACTTTCCGTCTCCTTCTTTCTGATGACGAGGATTATAATTGTTGCATGAACGGGCCCAACATCTAGGCCATTGCTCGTTTCTTATCTCTCTCTCTCTCTCCCCTTGCTCACATCGATGTGGTCACTCATCAGACATAGAAACACCGTACCAAGTTCGAAATTCCAAGAGTATTATACTCCTTTTCTAAATAATTTTATTTGGCATTCTAATTAAATACATAAAGTACATACCATACACCGTATAAAATAACACTATATCTAAAATGGATGCAACAGATCAAATATCTCAATATCAAGGAAGTACAACTTATTTTATTCACTTCACAGCACACGTAAAAGAACCTTCGGCGATAAATGTCACATTTAAATCTTCATATCAGTCATTTATCAGTCTTTTTTAGTAATATACTCTTCTATTACCGCTAGGCATTATGTGGTATGTCATGTACTGATCCCAGCTCAGTCAGCTGCTGCATGCAAATGACCCGTACCGTTGCTACGTTAAAAAAGTCATTCTCAAAGTAACATATCAGCATTGGATTCCGTTCGTTCGTTCTTAATCTGTTTTGCCGCCAGGGTCGGTTTTTCCCTCGGACTCAGCGAGAGATCCCACCTCTACCGCCTCAAGGGCAGTGTCCTGGAGCTTCAGACTCTGGGTCTGGGATACAACTGGGGAGGATGACCAGTACCTCGCCCAGGCGGCCTCACCTGCTATGCTGAACAGGGGCCTTGTGGGGGGGGGGATGGGAAGTTTGGTTGATGATGATGCTTGTTGTTTTAAGGGGCCTAATATCGAAGGTCATCGGCCCAGGGAAGTTGGGAAGAGATACACAAGGAAGAGGGAAGGAAGCGGACGTGGCCTTAAGTTAGGTACCATCCCGGCATTTGCGTGGAGGAGAAGTGGTAAACCACGGAAAACCACTTCCAGGATGGTTGAGGAGGGAATCGAACCCTCCTCTACTCAGTTGACTTCCCGAGGCTGAGTGGACCCCGTTCTAGCCCTCGTACCACTTTTCATATTTCGTGGCTGAGCCGGGAATCGAACCCGGGCCTCTGGGGGTGGCAGCTAATCACACTAATCACTACACCACAGAATTGGATTCCGAATTATCATAAAATTGACAGCAATAATTGAGGAGAAGTTAAACCTATGATATTGTATTGATGTGCAGCCCTGCAAAATACTTTTCCCTAGTAGCTTGTGTCTAGAAATCGAGGACGGGAAAAGCGGAAGATCTCCATTTAATTTCGTATTTTCGGAAATAGATTCAAAAATAAGACCTTTTGAAATTTCGGAGGATCTCGCAACACTACCCCAGTTAGGGTTACCAGACAAAGTCCTTCAAAGGTACATAACTCATTTTTGGGATCTCTACTTTTGCACAATCATTTTTATTAGAGTATTCTTTTATACTATTTTCTTATCCTAAGTTTACTAAGTAACCAACAAATGAAAATGAAAGAACTATACGATGGAGGTAATTTAACGTTAGCCAGTCTCACACTGCTAACAAATTCAGTATAGTTACCAACAGGGAGCTATTCATATACAGCTCACCTGCAGATCATATACAGTTAAATATTGAGAAGTCTGTAGAACTGCAAGAGAAGGGAGATTAATTCAGAAATCCGTTATATTTGATCAATTTGGAGCATTTCCCGAGGGAAAAGGAGGATTTTAAAGACTTCAGTAAAGCATTGTGTAATGGAAAGTGGGTGAGCTACCTGTACTTCATTGCTACTGAAACGTCACTTTGTTCTGCAACCGTACGCAAAACACGACATTGTAATTGCTGCAACACCAACTTCATATTAGTATCTCGTTTGCGTTTTAGTGTGTCGTATAGTGTTCACGTCTGAAAATTCCCGCAGTTACTTTTTGCGTTCAGCGTATTCCTCCATGAGCTGTGATGGGCTTGACAGTCAAAAACCAATTTGCGTTCTCGCGCCTATATACGACCACGCCCCCTATGTATAGCGCTGTCACTGGACTTCACTCTCAGAGCTCTAAGGCATCTCGCTGTATTCTTTACTCCCTCATGTTGACCTTCAAACAGATATCAACCACAGTTCCGTCAGTCTTTGTTCACCTACAGACAGACTTCATTAAGTATTTGATAAAAATGATCGATATCAAGCAACCCGTGTGAACTGAAGTGATGCAGTGGAAGATTTCAAAGTTTACCATCCAAAACAAATGGGAGGCAACTTACGGGCTCAACAAAACAAAACAACCCTTTCTGGAGGCAATTTACATTACCCCCATTGCAGGGTACTATATACCGCCGCAGCGTGTTTCCTATTGGAGCGCTGTTTCGTGTCAGGCCACTGGCTTAACATTAAAAGATATTGTTTAGGAGTTTTTATGAGTGGTAGTTAGTAATGAAATATATTTGTTCAGAATTCTGGGAGTGACACCATTTTCCGCTAATTCCAGCCAATTGGAGTGGTAATTTCATCGAGAGGTTTGGAAACTGTCGCACGATCTTGTTATCAAGTTATAAAAATGTATATTTTGATGAGCGGATTGATACGTTCGTAGCATTCGCATTGCACACTTACTCTCCTACAAGTAATTCGAGGTAAGATTTGCATCATTACATTATAAAAATTTAATTTATGTTATGGGTCTCTAGTTTTAGCAATGTCGCAGTGTAACTTTACTATTTCTTCTTCTACTTTATTGGGATATCCTATCACTAATTCTGAGGAATGCACCTGTAATCAACTATACACTGTAACGAAGTCACCTCGGTTGTTTGTGGCACAACTTATCTCCATGTCACTTGTTACTATATTTTAGGCCGTAATCACAACGAGTGTACAGTTTTACTGTCGTGAACTTTCGATAGGTGCCAATGTTCTCAAGTAAAAGGAATTTCCCAGGCCCGCATTTCTGAATAGGCCTCTTAGGCATAAGCCTAGGCCGGCTAGATATTATTTTACCAATCTAAAGAACACAGAGGGGCCTACGTACTTTTCGGAATGTTCTCTTTCTTCTGAACACATTAATGAGTCCGTGTAGAACATAAAATGCATTTTAAGAGACAATATTAGTGCCCTGGAGAGCAAATAATATTAATATTATTAATGTCATTGTGAGGAATTAAAAATGAATACGATCTTGACTCCACCTTGCTCCTTGAATGTTATTATTTATTTTTTTGTTTGTTGCAGTTTTCAGATGTTGTATATATAGATACCTATCATTTAAATCATACCCTACTGCGCCGTTAAATGTAATTTCTTTTTCAGTTTTGAAAAATATGGTAGAGGGCTGCTGGGCTTGTTTGACCTTGGGCATTCCAGAGTATTTGTCAGCAAACCAGATTTTTACACTATTTGGCAGACAACTGTGTACCTGTCGGCTAGAGGTTCACTTTACACGGAGTTGTCTGTTCACTAGCCCACTGGAGGGAGTTAATTAATGGCGTGTGGCCTCCAGAGAGTCTTGGTGCAGGGCTACCGAGTCGATGCCTTATTGGCAATCGTCTACGAGGGTGGGGCCCTTCCTCTGATGAATTCTAACGCTGAAGATGGCACGAACACCCAGCCCCCTAACCATTGGAATTAACCAATGAAGTTTAAAACTCCTTGGACCAAAGGCCTGTACGCTAACCATTTAGTCATGGAGCCCGACGCTATCGACACAGTCGATGTGATACAGGCAAACGCGGGCTTCTTCCACTCGTGGCTTGCCGGTCGACTACGACGACTAATAGACCGTAGTCAACGCGTTGGCCACCCCTTGGTCTAGGCAGTGAAATTTTATGGGTTTGGGTTTATTTGTAGTAAATCACCCGCAGTAAATTTTCATCAAGGAAATCTTTCTATGAATTCGATCACCATTGGAGTTGCTGACACCATGCCTTCACATACAACCTGTGATTATTATAAGGCATTGAACAACAGTTCGACTCGCTTAATCTCCAATTGCTGTGCACTTTTTGAAATGAAAAGTGATCGGCTGACAGGTAGGAGCATCCTATAGAGTTTTCTAAGTTAGATTACACTGAAGTTTTGCCAATAAAAAGAGGTGGACTTCTGTACGTTTAGAACGAATTGAAATGATAGCATTGGCTATAAATTTCCTGAACACTGCTTGTCACTTTCCTAACAAAGCAGAACTAGGCACGTTTATTAGCAAAGTGTTTATTGAACAAATGTAAGGTAAGACAAGAAATATCGCACAGCAACATTTGACACAGTCTCTGTCAATACAAACCGAACAGTTTGACAGCGCGGGCCGCTTCACGTAGCTGCGAGCTCACCGTAGATGGTTCCCTGTGTTCACACCAGGCAAATGCTAGGGTTGTACCTTTTAACGCCACAGCCACTTCATTCTCAAACCTAAATAATTCCCATTCTTGCGCCGCTGAAAACCTAGTTGATAGTGAGACTTTAAACGACTAGAAAAAATATTCCATACAAGTACGCATTTAGATTTGTAACATGAAGTGTATGTACAAAGCAACCGAAACTGAATAGAACCCCACAGTGTCGGAATAAATTCAGATTTATTTATTTAGCTTAAGGTACAAGTTAAGTCGCGCAAAAATTGAGTAACAATATGAAAGCAACAAATAATTTGCAAAACATAATAAATATAAAATGCCAAGGTAAAACAAAGTAGAAATTGAGAAGTTTGAAAAATAGAAAGTAAAAATACACGAATACAAAAACACAGAAATGATGTAAAATATAAGTAAATACTGTACATAAATTAACAAATTAAAAATGAAAACTAAACTAGGATGTCCAGTTGTTGCAACAACTGAATAGCCGTTGTTGAAGCTTTCAGAAGGTCGTCGATAATTCCGCGGAAGACTCTGGAAGGCAAGTCTGGAATTCTTCACCACAGTCACAGCTTGGAGAAGCTCGAAGGCCCCAAGAATGCATCGCAGAGCCTCTTCTTCCATGCCCAGTGTGCACTCTGTTTTTGTGGACCTAAAACCTCCGCAGAAGATGAAATCCAGGCGGGGGCTGCGTAGGGTCAAAAATCGATCTCCATTCATCAGGGTGCTTAGCAGTCCATTTGTGATTCCAATGTCGCAGTCCACTTTAGTTTCCTTTCATCAGTTTTTGAGCCAGCAGCAGGGGATGGTGTCTGGATTTCAGTCTGGTTGAAGCTATTCTTGGAATGTTACTCTTATATGAAACAGCTTGTAAAACTTTAAATCTCACTTCCTCTTTGAGGATATTCTGGGGATTTCAAATCTTACCCTCAACATCAACTCCCTACAGCATACTCATACATCTCACGTTCCTGATGTGTTGGTCTTCCACCATGCTAATACTACGTTCTGCTGAGAAAGTTTTATGGAGTGCCTTCCAAAATCAGAATCAAGACGTCTCTCCAAAATGTACGTGTAATTAATATCGGGGAGTGTGCATAGAGCTATTTACTTACGATTCCTTCTCACATAATTATATCGATTGTCTATATCCCCTGATATACCCTGCTTCGCCAGACACCAGCGGAGTTCTTTTGGAATAATTATCTTATTGTCCGACTCGTTGGCTGAATGGTCAGCGTACTGGACTTCGGTTCAGAGGGTCCCGGGTTCGATTCCAGGCCGTGTCGGGGATTTTAACCTTCATTGGTTAATTCCAATGGCTCGGGGGCTGGGTGTTTGTGCTGTCCCCAACATCCCTGCAACTCACACATAACACTATCCTCCACCACAATAACACGCAGTTACCTACACATGGCAGATGCCGCCCACCCTCATCGGAGGGTCTGCCTTACAAGGGCTGCAGGGCTGCACTCGGCTAGAAATAGCCTCACGAAATTATGATATTATTATCTTATTTTCCAGAGAAAATAGTTTGGTGAATCCATAGTATATTATCAGTAGAGAGACAGAATCTTTTTTATTTTGTACAATTTGACTTACGTCACACCGACACAGGTAGGTCTTATGGCGACGATTGGATAGTAAAGGCCGAGGAGTGGGAAGGAAGCGGCCGTGGACTTAACTAGGGTACGTCCCCAGCATTTGCCTGATGTGAGAATGGGAAAACAGGGAAAACCGTCTTCAGGACTACCGACAGTGGGGTTCGAACTCACTATCTCCCGAATGCAAGCTCACAGCTGCTCGCCCCTAGCAGCACGGCCAACTTGCTCGGTAGAGAGAGAGACAGAATCATGTGTAAAAATGAATAGAACTAGGATATATGGAGTAAACGTACCAAGGAAGAAGGAAAAGAAGAATAAGTGTTTCTGTATCTTACTTTGTTCTACATTTTCATATTCCTACTTTATGCCATTTTGGTTTAGTCATCAGCTTGCTAAATATTAAAGTAATAAATTACCATATGTTGTTCAACTATAAATGTACATCAACGTATGCAAAATATTATTCGTTATCAAAATACATCTCTTTAACTTAAAGTGGTTTAAACACACATTGCGACCGTATAAAATATTACTGTAGCCTACGCGCTGGACACCGGGAAGTTAGCCTTCTAAATATACACAAGTACAAAAATCAAAATAAATACATTAATTTCAATTGTGATTTACAATTGAAGTTCGCAGATCGTGACCGCTGATTCAAGAATCCATTGCCGATGGCAAACCTTACCTCGCCCACAGCTGAAAACGTGCTTTTGAAGATTACTGGGCAATTAGAGGTAATGGAAATATAAAATATACAGTTTATGCAACAACAAAATAACATTAAAAATACATTCTCATTACACGTGTATGCCTAATATACCTCTAGGAAAATTTATTATTAACAACCATGATTAAAGTTATTATGATATAATCAACAACTTGTTTTGTTATTTTATTTTGTCATGCAGGGTACAACACAACGAATATCAGCATACGAAATCTAAACTTGACAAAGTTATTTTATTAATTCAAATATACGGTATAACATAGAGTGACATAATTGTTGTAACTTACAACTACATAGAAGTAACTTCAGAGCCTTGGGACTGTTTAAGTGAGGTATTAAGAAAATGTAAAGGTATTTAATCGGAAATTCGAACATGTTTTGGTGATATATGTTAATTTAACCTTGCAACTCTAGTACGTTATCATACACTGGCAGTACAAACTAAGTTTCGGATGATTTTTCGGCGCTGTCTAATCTCATGTACTTATATTATTTGCAATACCAAAGGGTAAATATTGTACCCCTTCAGTCCTCTCCAAGTACCCCTGGGGGTGCACGTATCTCCGGTTGGCGTACACTGATATAGCGTACCTATGTATAATTATCAAACAATTCATGAATTAGGCATTTATTAGTACGTAGATGCATTGTTAATTATAGCTAATAGCCATTCATCCACAAAAATACTTGAAAATGAAAAGGTTATTCACTACATAAATCCTTAAGAGACCCCTGTCTCCTAATACACCAATCCGCGTGTTCATTTTTGTTTTATAATTAGTGGACGATCATATCGCATTCGTAACCAAATTTCGTATCTGTTACAAAATTTAGTTTTGGACAGGGAATATCAGTGTTTTAAAGTCGAGTAAAGAAAGAGGAAAGGAACAGACAATGTGAAAATGAAGGGATGGTACACCTCGATCCCCGGACGTCTGCTTGGAAGACACGAACGCTGATCATTAGACCAGTGGTGATGCAGATGCAAAGTGTTAAGTTTAAAGAACCTGTTGTTGTTGTTGTTGTTGTTGTTGTTGTTAAATAAGGACCAAATAGCATAAATCTTCGCTCACATACTGTTTAATTCTGACATACATGAACTTCACAAAGTTTACCGAAATTTGTGAGCCACAGCCAGCCAGCGAGGAAAACAATGCACAAATAATGTATTTCTCATCTTGGCTGGTATGTACACCTCATTAGAACCCACCATCGTGTCTTGTGGTCGTCTTTCTATAACCGAATGACCTTCCATGAGGCTATTTTAGGATCAAACCTGCCTCCAGGCTGATGACCTAACAGATCGACAGACAGACAGACACACAGACCTGTATAGCAAAGCAAAGCAAAGCAAAGCAAAGCAATGTCATCTCCGTACAGGCCTTGAAGGCTCTTGGAGAGGTGGAAGGGGTGCCGCAACCTCGGCACTTGATGGGGTAGACTGGTTAGCTCTACCCCCGGGCGCCTTTGTCCCCAGGGATTAACCTGGTACTCATTTTTGGTGTAGGCTGAGTGACGCTCAGGGCCATATGCACCTCCGGAAGTGGAAATCTGGAAATCTCATTTATTTCTTCAATTTTACAACTTCGTGACGGGGATTCGAACCCACGTCCCTCCGGGCGAACCGAGCACGCCTTTACCGCCTCGGCCAGGCAGCCCCTACACAGACCTGTATAACGGCACGTAACTATTAAAACATAAACGTAGCAAGCTCATTTCTCTTGTAAACCACATTTCCTTTCGCAATTCAATATTTAGAATATGAAATATCTTGAAAAGCTACAAAGGCAAACTTGTCATGACGAATCAAAATAGCGTAATTCTGGAACAGCGATGGTCACAAATCTGCTGACGCCGATGACTCTTCTAATATACAACCTGCAAGACAAATCAGAGCGGTAGATTAGAAAGGAATTTAGGCGGCATTTGGGGCCTTTAAGAGGCACGTACTTTGCCACGTAGCCAAGAGCGTACATGTTTGAGCGTCGATGAGTCGTGTGTAGGAACTATTCAGCCACTAATTATAGAAAATAATCGTGGGGAAGTAGAGATTAATTTTTGTATGAAGTTCAGTTCGAAAATATACTACACATTCCATAAAATAAATAGATACTAAGAAGAAATGTCGACAATATAACGTCGAGTGTCTAAAACAGGGCCATCCAAACAGCGCTCCCCGAGCGCTAGCGCTCTGGCCGCGCTCCAAGCCAGTGCTCCGAGCGCTTTGGGGAAGGTAGTGGTGGGAGAAGCTTGGCTGGCTGAGCGAGTGGTCTGCCCGCCCCGCCGAAGAGAGCCGTCGTTCCATTCCATCAGTCGTAGTCTAGTCTACAGTGACTATACATATTGTGTCACTGTAGTCTAGACCAATGCGCTTTGTTGACAGCGTGTAACTAAATAACTAAATCAGTTTCGCAGTTGTCATGACTGAACATTATACCAAAAAAAGGAGTGGTGAAGCAGCAGCCTTTAAAGCAGAAAGGGAAATTTCATTTTTCTGTACAGCTTATAAAGAGCATGCCAAATTTTTAGTGTGCCACCGAGATTTAATGTGTTAAAAAAGCACAATTCGGAACGGCAATACAGTGCCAACCATAGGGATGATTACGGTGATTTGACAGACGCCAGTCGCCAATCGAAGTTGGAAGGATTGAAAGAAAATTTCAAGCAGCACTGTTCTGTAAATATTATTGTTTTAATTTTTAAATGCTTGTTTACAACGGAAATGAAGAAATGATTGAATTATTTGAAGAATACTAAAATTGTGACTTGCCGTATTTTTGTCTGACAGGTGATTGAGGAGAGTGAGTTGGTGGACCCATTTTACGAACAAGCTACAAATGTTCGCCGCGAACTGCCAAAGAAGGGAAACCCTTCATGGAAGGGACTGTAATCAAGGAGTGCCTAATGGATGCGGCGGTATGTATTTGTCCTATGGAGCTAGTTGAGACATTTGATAAAATATCTCTTTCTTCTCAAACTGTGGCTCGCAGAATAGACGATATGGCCGTTGATATGGAACAGCAATTAATGGAGAAGGCAGCAAAATTTGTATCCTTTTCCATCGCCCTCGACGAATCAACTGACATTGCGGACAAAGCTCCACTCGTTATTTTCATTCGAGGGGTGGATGACGATCTTCGGGTCACCGAGGATTTCCTAGACTTGGTAGCTCTCAAAGACACCACTACCGGTTTCGGTATTTTTCAAGCAGTGGAGAGTGTTTCTGAGTCAATGGGATTAAAATGGGAGCGGTTGACGAGTGTAACGACGGATGGAGCTCCTGCTTTACGTGGTCTACGCACGGGGTTCCTCAGCTATGTAAAATTAAACATGGCTGAGAGCAGTAGTACCCAATGGCGGCAATCCAGTGCTTTATACACCAGGAGGCAATCTGTGCAAAAGTCGTCAAATTAAAGACGTAATGGGAACTGTTGTGCGAATAATAAATTTTCTTCACTCCCATGGACTCACGCACCGTCAATTCAAAGAGTACCGGGCGAGTTGGCCGTGCGGTTAGGGCGTGCAGCTGTGAGCTCACAATCGCGAGATAGTAGGTTTGAACCCCACTGTCGGCAGCCCTGAAGATGGTTTTTCGTGTTTTCCCATTTTCACACCAGGTAAATGCTGGGGTTGTACCTTCATTAATACCTTAATTAAGGCCACGGCCGCTTCCTTCCCATTCCTGGGCCTTTCTTGTCCCATCGTCGCCATATGACCTATCTGTGTCGGTGCGACGTAAATCAAGTAGGAAAAGAAAAAAATTCAGAGTTCTTGGATGACATCGAAGCGGAGTATCCGGATATCTCGTACCATGCAGAAATAAGATGGCTGAGCAACGCGAAGTGCTTCATCGAGGCTTTTTGCTTGCGGAATGCAATAGATAACTTTTATGACATGAAAGGGTGGCCCGAGGTTCTTTTGCGTGATCCTAAGTGGGTGGCGGACTTGGCCCCTTTCAGTGACTTTACTGCCCATCTGAATACTTTGAACACCTCGCTTCAGGGCGAAAAGCACATTATCTCCGATTTGGTGGAAAAAATTCAAGCGTTCAAAAGAAAATTAATTTTGTGGGAAAACCAGTTGCGTGCAAGGAACACAGGACATTTTCCATTGCTTGAAACAGTGAAATAAGGTGTCGACTTTGATGAGTATTTGCAGGTAATTCTCCAATTACAAGAAGAGTTTGAAGAGAGATTTTCAGATTACAGAACTCCAAGCGGTGTTAGATGTATTTGTTCGACCATTTTCTCTTAGTGCAGACAGTGCTCCACAGCTATTTCAATTAGAGTTGCTTGAACTGCAGTGCAATGTTCGTCTTAAAGACCGCTTTCTAATGGCACGAAGTTTAGAAGAATTTTTACCGGGCGAGTTTTCCGTGCGCGTAGAGGCGCGCGGCTGTGAGCTTGCATCCGGGAGATAGTAGGTTCGAATCCCACTATCGGCAGCCCTGAAAATGGTTTTCCGTGGTTTCCCATTTTCACACCAGGCAAATGCTGGGGCTGTACCTTAATTAAGGCCACGGCCGCTTCCTTCCAACTCCTAGGCCTTTCCTATCCCATCGTCGCCATAAGACCTTTCTGTGTCGGTGCGACGTAAAGCCCATAGCAAAAAAAGAAGAATTTTACAGCGGCTTTCTGCAAGAAGAATACCCCCTTTTGTATAAACATGCATGTAAAGTTCTGTCAATGTTCGGCTCAACGTACATTTGTAAGCGTTTCTTTTCGGTTCTTAAGCTTAACAAAAGTAAACATCGTGCAACGATAAGCGATAGAAACTTGCGCAATTGTCTAAGAATAGCTGTGTCCAGAAATATTGTAGACCTACTCAATTTGGAGATGATTGTTTGCTCCAAAAGTAAAAGCTCGTAAAAACGACTGACCAAAAGTCACTCAATGTCTGTACTATCTGCTCATATCGGTAAAACGTTGTTTAATTTTCCTTTCAGATATGTTCAAATTTCAGTTTTGAATGAATCACATTACTGTATTATTTACTTAGCACTTGATTTCGTTTCCTGCATATTCCATACGTCGGAGTACCTTTCGATTTGTAGATGCGGTATATTTTTACGGCAAAACAGCCGTCGGACGCACGACCGTACGTACGTATCTGGTCAGCGCGGTCCGAACATCGTCCGTCTCAGGTCTCCTCGCTGCCACACTGTAGTGGTGGTAGGGGAAGGAGCGCTAGTCTGACTGCCCAGTGCTCCCCGAGCGCGGGCGCGCTCTCGGAGCGCAATGCCTGGATGGCCCTGGTCTAAAATATGGATGTATTTCAGTGCCTACAAACCAGCAGCTACCAATGGGCCTAATAAGCGAAAGGGTCTTCTTTAATGAGGCTATGAAATCTTCCAGAGTAAGTTAACATTTGAAAAAGGCACGCCGTGACAAGGTGAAGCTGGATTAAAGTTACTTTACGTCTCTCCGAAATAAAATCGAGAAGCGATGCACTGTCTCAGACATGTGAAAATGCCTCACAACAAAATATTGATGGTTTGTGTGCAACATACAACATTTCATTGTTGACAGATAAGTCCAGAAAGTTGTATACAACAAGCAAAGAACTCAGCCTACCAGCTGTCAGCGAGGTTCCAAGAACTGTTTTACATACTGTAGGTCACCACACGACGTAATTAAGATCATTCCACTGCCCTGTTGAAAGGCGAATAGAGAAAATACACAGTTCAAAAAAAATTATAGGAACATGTTTTGTAACGTCTGGTATGTGAACGTTAATTTGGTAGATGGGGTTCCAATGGTCGAATAGCATACCTTGAGACCTTAGCTACTCAGGGTACGTCAAATTGAAGTTATACTCCATCCGTAGGCGTAGCCATGCATTAAACTGTTAGGTGACCCCTCAAAACAAAGTCAATGATGGTGCGTCCGTGTGTCGTTGTGAGGTACACACACTATTGCGGTCATTTGCGCACGTTGTACGTCAACCAGCACATCTCATGAGACATCTTAACGAGGTTCAAGTCACAAGGGCCGTCACTTTGATCCAGGAAGGATGGACTTTCCGTCGTGTTGCTGTGTATCTCAAAATCTCTCTGCCAGTTATTCACCGTTTGTGAAATCGCTACAATGCGACAGGCCATTTCACAAGGAGGGTTGGACAAGGTCGTGGACGCATGACAACCCTACAGGATGATCGATATCTGACCATATGTGCGTTGCGGTGTCGTTCAGCAACTGCCAGAGAACTGCAACAAGACCTCACAAGGGTCACTAGAGTCACGGTGTCTGACCACACAGTAAGGAACAGGTTAAGAGAAGTGTCCTTATGACCCAGACGTCCTGTTCGAGTGCCCCGTTTAACGCAGCAACATCGCGCAGCTCGCCTTCTGTTTGCCTGTACCCATGTCAACTGGCAACTTTGCCAATGGAGACCTGTGTTGTTCACAGACGAGTCCATATTTCCCCTGACACAGCGTGATGGACGTCAACGTGTATGGAGATGACGTGTTTAGCAGTACATGACAAATGTTGTCCAGGAAAGCGACCAATTCGGACAAGGTTCTGTGATGATGTGGGGCGGCATCAGTATTGATGGCCGTACGGATCTTGTCGTCGTCTGTAGTATTCTTACCGCTACGGGGTACATCGAGTCGATACTGCTACAGCATGTGTTGGTTGCTGCATACGGTGTTGGCCCTGAATTCGTACTCATGCACGACTATGCCAGGGCTCATGTAGCGTGCATCACCAGAGCTGTCTTGCGAGAACTGGACATTCAAGAGATGGAATGGCCAGCAGTGAGTTCCAACCCTAATCTCATCAAGCATGTGTGGGATAGGCTTGATATAAGCGCTCGTGGGCGTTCTGTTCCACCATAGACTCTCCAAGACCTAGAACAGTCTCTCATTGAAGAATGGGACGTCATACCGCAACGTGACCTCCGTCGACTTATACGAAGCATGCCACGTAGGTGCCAAACTGTGATAAATGCTCGTGGAGAACAGACACAATACTGAACCTCTCCAACTGTGATAAAATCCACCCTGGAGGACTGTTACCACTTTGTTTTCGCCCCTACTTGGACATTTCCGTTTGTGTTCTGAAAATGAACGCGAATCGATCGATGTTCTTTTGCATACTTCAACGGTAAAGAATAAAAGTTTAGTTGATAATATACCAGGGTTGAGGTATTGTTTTGTGGAGCATGGCATACGTTCAAAAACATGTTCCCCTAATTTTTTCGAACTGTGTAGCTGCAAACGCGTATGACACATCAAGCTGTATACTAAGAACGACAGATTTTGCATTGCATCTTGATGAGTCAACTTTACCAGGGAATGAATCTTTGCTTTTAGTTTATGTGCGTCTTTTAAAGTATGAACATTTGATTCAGGAGGTGTCATTTGCATGACTGCTGGACAAATACACTGGAGGGGAATATTTATTTAGCGTTGTTGAGTGTTTCCTCAAAGAGAAGGAACATACTTTCTGTTCAACCGATGGAGAGCACCATCAATGTTAGGTCGCTGTAGTGGGTTTGTTGCTTAGGTACTTGAATATAACTACCCAGATGTATTTACGATTGTTGCGAAAAATACGAGTACTAAGTGGCCGCTTGCATAACTCACTTCAGACTGTCATGGCTGCAGTTGAACATAGTTGAATTCTAATGTCCCAATGATAGACTTTTTCTCAAGCTCTCTGATGAGAATGATGCACATTTACTACTTCATACAGAAGTTCAATAGCTTTTATGTTCTCTTTGATACTGTTATGGAGTTTTTGAAATTAGGAATTATTTGCTCTGATGAACTAAAAGCGATCATACATTAGATTGCGTATCTGTCAAAAATGTTTGCGAAATTTAGGTAATGAAATTAATCTCTAGTTGCAAGACAGTGACATCAATCTTATCAAAGCTGTGTTATCAACATTTCTTTCAAAGTTGATTTCGTTCATGCGAAGCTTAGGCCGTCGAGAGTTGCACCAATCTCTAAGCCTGTCCGGGTTAAAGGAAATGAGTAGGAATCATGATACTTGCAATTTTACTGTCATAATTTCAATGTGCTTCATGAAAACATGACCGAGCGATTTCAGGATCTACTTTCGACGGAAATTCCAGACTGGAAGACAAATCCATTTTTAGATTGAGTACTTGGGAGTCTTGAAGAAAGATCTAATTGAGGTACAAAATGATTTTGAGTTGAAACCAAAATTTAAGATATCTTATCGGGAGTTTCAGTTGCAGAATGAGATGTTATTAAGAAGTTTATTTCACTTCCAACATCATATTTGGTAGGACGTATTTTTAGTGTGGTGGTATACTTCTCTCAAAGCAAACATAACTCAGCGTGGAGATTTGAGACTATTATTAACTGAAATTAAACCAGACATTGGAAAACTGGTACTTCCTCATAAAGCTCATCCATCACATTAAGGTTTTCTCTGAATGTCAACTCAGGATATCAAATTTGTCTTATCACATTTCAGATAACGTTCAGTTCGGAAGTCATGTAAATTATTAAATTTAAAATAAATATTGTGTTATAAAATAGTTATTCGACATCCTTGTGAGCAGTCTGAATTGCTTTTCTACATTTAGGTTTTTAACTTAGGACAGTCATTGTAGGGGTATGGTGGTCCGACAAATTTTGAGAACCACTGTCTTACAGCAACACTTAGATTTTTGGCTAACGGTTTTGGAATACCGTTTGAAGATTTGAAGTTCACTCAACATAGTTGAGTAGGCTTGTACCAGAGACATGTAAAGGCATATATCCCGTCCTCAGAATGGAGTGTATGAAGGTAGGTAATCATATACATAGGGTATTTCAAAAGCATATATGCAAACTTCAGGGGTGTGTGCAGGGCAATGGAACAAGAGAAAAAGTCCTAATAATCATAGCATTTGCAACTGTTATAACGTTGTTCATACATGTGTCGGATACCATCCTCCACACTGCATGTCGATAGTGTCTTGTAGTTGTAGCGACAGCTGAAGCAGTTGTTATGATACCTTACACATTGGTACGTCCATTCATGCAATGGATGTCGGTCATCTTTTCGTTGGAATACATGCTGGTTTCCGGACCTCTGATTATCAGCACTTTTCTCTCTGATTCAGTATCCTCTGTCCTGCAGGTTGTACCCAAAACTTTGAAATATCCTGTATAGCAAGTTTTTAAAATCTCTATTTATGAATACGAAAATCACTCTTCGGTTACGACTTACTATCATTGCAATGTATATTTTTGTAATGGCAGTTTGAACATTTATACACTGACTGACAGAGCAAATGCAACACCAAGAAGGAGTGGTCAGAACTTTATGCCAATTGCAGGGTAGACTGACGTCACTGAGGTATGCTCATGATTTGAAATGCGCCGCTGTGCTGCGCACGTAGCGAACGATAAATGGGACACGGCGTTGGCGAATGGCCCACTTCGTACCGTGATTTCTCAGCCGACAGTCATTGTAGAACGTGTTGTCGTGTGCCACAGGACACGTGTATAGCTAAGAATGCCAGGCCGCCGTCAACGGAGGCATTTCCAGCAGACAGACGACTTTACGAGGGGTATGGTGATCGGGCTGAGAAGGGCAGGTTGGTCGCTTCGTCTAATCGCAGCCGATACCCATAGGGATGTGTCCACGGTGCAGCGCCTGTGGCGAAGGTGGTTGGCGCAGGGACATGTGGCACGTGCGAGGGGTCCAGGCGCAGCCCGAGTGACGTCAGCACGCGAGGATCGGCGCATCCGCCGCCAAGCGGTGGCAGCCCCGCACACCACGTCAACCGCCATTCTTCAGCATGTGCAAGACACCCTGGCTGTTCCAATATCGACCAGAACAATTTCCCGTCGATTGGTTGAAGGAGGCCTGCACTCCCGGCGTCCGCTCAGAAGACTACCATTGACTCCACAGCATAGACGTGCACGTCTGGCATGGTGCCGGGCTAGAGCGACTTGGATGAGGGAATGGTGGAACGTCGTGTTCTCCGATGAGTCACGCTTCTGTTCTGTCAGTGATAGTCACCGCAGACGAGTGTGGCGTCGGCGTGGAGAAAGGTCAAATCCGGCAGTAACTGTGGAGCGCCCTACCGCTAGACAACGCGGCATCATGGTTTGGGGCGCTATTGCGTATGATTCCACGTCACCTCTAGTGCGTATTCAAGGCACGTTAAATGCCCACCGCTACGTGCAGCATGTGCTGCGGCCGGTGGCACTCCCGTACCTTCAGGGGCTGCCCAATGCTCTGTTTCAGCAGGATAATGCCCGCCCACACACTGCTCGCATCTCCCAACAGGCTCTACGAGGTGTACAGATGCTTCCGTGGCCAGCGTACTCTCCGGATCTCTCACCAATCGAACACGTGTGGGATCTCATTGGACGCCGTTTGCAAACTCTGCCCCAGCCTCGTACGGACGACCAACTGTGGCAAATGGTTGACAGAGAATGGAGAACCATCCCTCAGGACACCTTCCGCACTCTTATTGACTCTGTACCTCGACGTGTTTCTGCGTGCATCGCCGCTCGCGGTGGTCCTACATCCTACTGAGTCGATGCCGTGCGCATTGTGTAACCTGCATATCGGTTTGAAATAAACATCAATTATTCGTCCGTGCCGTCTCTGTTTTTTCTCCAACTTTCATCCCTTTCGAACCACTCCTTGGTGTTGCATTTGCTCTGTCAGTCAGTGTACATTATATTACAACACTGCATCATTTAATTGGGTAGATTCATTAAAGATACCCAATCCAGAACTGCTATTTTGTGCTTGGGATGTAGAAGAACGATATTAAGGAAGGGGCGTTGCACTTCTATTGAGTTTCCAACTCCCGTACAAAACTCTGTTTCTTCCGTTCATTTATTCAAAAACTTCTGCGAAGTGTATAGTTTATGAGCGACTCTGAGTAGATAGCTTGCATTGGGTCCATCCTGGCTAACGGCAAATGCGTTGAACTCACTCGTCTGGTTGGGAATTGTCTCTTACGTAGCTGTACAAATATCCAAGAACTGCACCTGGGAGTCTTTAATCTTTCTCTTCCTTGGGCATGATGGAAGTGTGACGGCTGTCCCATTCTACAACAAAACATACACGTATTATATTATTTTATTGTTTCAGTTTGTTTCAAAAACATGTGCTGTCCGGCTCCATGAGTAAATTGTTAGCGTGCTGGCCTTTGGACCACGAGGCTCCGGGTTCGATTCCCGGTCCAGTCTGGTACTTTAACCTTCATTGGTTAATTCCGAAGGCTCGTGGGCTGGGTGTGTGTGACGCCTTCAACATTAGAATTCGTCATTCACACAGATGTGCAGGTCGCCTGTAAGGAGTCAAATCGATATCCCTGCACCAGGACACGCCATTATTATTATTATTATTATTATTGTTATTATTATTATTATTATTATTATTATTATTATTATTATTATTATTATTATTATTATTATTATTATTATTATTATTATTATTATTATTACCGTGGTTGGTGGATCAGCAGAGGGGAAAGAAGGTGCCGGGGTAAATGGGTCTAACTACCAAACCAAAAATTTAAAACTTTAGCAAAGGTTATATTTTCTGAGTTTCAACAATCAATAACAACCAAAATTTAATAACTTTTCACTAGTTAAGATAACAATAACATACCAGGAACCATGAGAAAATTTATACAAGACAAGTACATCCAAAATTTAGTGACAGTTTAGTAACCCAGGCTTCCAGCCCTTCGCATTACATTCCCTGAGCTCTCAGCTCGACCTTACAACAGATTAGGGCCTACTATTTTACACAAGTCCCTGGAGCACTTGCTCCCGACTCCAAATATCAAGCCTCCCAGAGGCACAGTTAGCACACTTGAACAGAACTGACACGCTCTCAGTTTTTCAAGCCTTTTCAAGGCAATATCAGACCTTACAATTACTTGCCATCAGGGCACAACTTACAAAAATGAAACAGGGGTGTCTCGTACTCAACCTACAGGGCCTTCGTGTAAAAGAAATAACAGTTAAATAAATGGCCCGAACACAAAATTAAAGGAGGCGAATACTTGCACTCCTCTATGTGACTTCTTGAAACCTAACAGGCACTAGGCCGATGAAACAGGGGCTATTCCCAAACTATGGAGGTGACTCGTATAATGAGGAAATTTAAAACATTACGGAAGGGAGAAAATAAGTTACAAAACGTAGTCACCTCAAACCAAAATGAAGGGGAGCTCGAGAGGGTGCATCATTCTCTATCCCCGAATTACAGTTACAGATTTTATGAGATTTTCACATTAGCCGACAGAACTTACATTTTAGAGAAGTTTGTTACATATTAAAGTTTCGGACCCTTCCCTCAGGTTAAACTGCGGAGCTAGCAAGAATTAAAGATGTTAAACGGTCATTACCCTGCTGAAGAACAGCTGCCTGATGAAAGAGGCACCTCCCGCCTCCTGCTTCACATACACACACTTAGATGTTGATCAAGTGGCCAAGAGCCGTGAAAATACGCAGTTTATAAACCCTCGGGGAAAGTTCGAGACCTTTCATGAATAATCCAGCCACACCCTCTTAATTTTATTGGTAGATGAAAAGGTTACACACAAAATCGAAGAAGAAGCCTGTGATAGGCGGAAAATTAATTACAGAAATTAGGGATTGGCTGAATTCAAAACTAGCGGAAAGAATAGGTCAAATATTGCCAACCCAAAATGAATGAATAAAATTTAGTAAAGAACAAACTTATGAATACAAAATTTCTTCAAATAAAGTTCTTCACTTCGCACTAGGGTGCATGATCATAGTTTTTTTGTAGTGACCTCTATGAGAGAATGTCCAAATTTCTTGATGAACGGAAAACAAAAACAAGTTGAAATACACACAGTACAAAATTAAGGTAGTGACATCTTCTGAGTAAAAGTTTAAGTAGGTCTAGTTCCAAGTTCAGTGTTTCTCCAGTAGAGGAGTTCTATTAGGCGCAACATTTAAATGTGCGGCGTAGAGGTGTACCTCCCCGTACAATTATTATTATTACTATTATTAGTATTATTATTATTATTATTATTATTATTATTATTATTATTATTATTATTATTATTATTATTATTATCCACATATACTTCAAAACATTTATGCAGAGAAGCCTAATATTCACTCCAGTGTATAGAATATATTATATTTACTTTAAATGTGTTCACTTTATCTTTTTCAGTTTCCATCTTCCGAAGAAGAGTGGAACACTATTTCACTCATTCCCTCGTTCCGAAGCAAATGGCAGTTCATCAACTACAGTATGCAGGCTGTATGAATGGAAACTGTAACTGTATTGTGCCACGCCGCATTTGAAAGCCATTCAATACAATCACAAGAACTGTTATAGTGTTGTTTTAATGGAGCAGGCACAGTTCAAGTGGGTGACTGGCGTACAAATGCAATACGCAGCGGTGTGTGGCAACCCTTTCAACAGGTTTTAGACTGGATTCAAGTAACAAGTAACACATTAAAAAATAAGGGCTATTTCTTGACTTAACTTGACTTACTTGACTTATTTCCTGTGGCTCCTTCAGGAGCATAGGGCTTCGATGAATTTTCGCCAGCGATCTCTGCTGCGGGCCGTCCCTTGCAACCTCTCCATGGTCTCGGCCTGAGTACAAGAGGGTCATTCCATTGCGGCACTTCATTTCTCCAAAGCATCCCACCTCACTTCACTTAAACCAAGAAAATCCAGTCGGTAATTCTCCATTTCTCTGATGATCTGTTTCAGTTTCCCAGGTTCTCTCATCGTACGAACATTCCAACATCCAAATCGTGTTACCTGTTTCGTGCTAAAGGTCGTCAGCTTTTTGTCCATCCGGCTATTTCTCATCTCTGTTTCTTTAATAGGTTTATTTAAGAGCTTACGAGTTATTGGCCCATAAACTGCGAGTGTCTTGGTGGGGCTGCCACCTTAAGGCCAAGGCACTGGCCCTTACACGGATGTTGGTGTATATACTGAAGAAAGAACTTTCCTCTCCTCTTCTTAACAGTGTACACTTCGGTTATACCGCTGGTACTCAGTCGCCATTGACCCAATCTGTGATAACAGGGAGCTCCGCGAGAAGGTTGGGTTTGACATTTGGCTGAGAGAGGCTATGTACTGCCATGGCCGCCTTTTCTGTAAAGTCGGCCGTGGTACTGCGCATCATCAGCCCTTGCTCCCCGCTATTTCTACAGTATCTTTTATCTATCATCCTCGAGTAATACACAGATAAAAAAATTAGGGGAACATGTTTTTGAACGTAAGCCATGCTCCACAAAACAATACCTCACACCCAGGTATATTACCAACTAAACTTTTATTCCTTACCGTTAGAGTATACAAAAAAGAACATCAATGGATTCCCGTTCATTTTCAGAACACAAATAGAAATGAACAAGTAGGGGCGAAAACAAAGTGATAACAGTCCTCCAGGGTGAATTTTTATAACATTTGGAGAGCTTCAGTATGGTTTATGTCTTCTACGAGCATTTATCACAGCTTGGCACCTACGTGTCATGCTCCGTATAAGTCGACGGAGGTCACGTTACGCTATCACGTCCCATTCTTAATTGAGAGCCTGTTCGAGGTCTTGGGAAGTCTGTGGTGGAACAGGACGCCCAAGAACACTTCTGTCAAGCCTATCCCAAACATGCTCGATGGGATTAAGGTCGGGACTCACTGCTGGCCATTACACCTCTTGAACGCTACATGAGCGTGTCGTGTATGAGTACGAATTTAGGGCCAACGCCGTATGCAGCAACCAACACATGATGTAGCAGCATCTGCTCGATGTACCCCGCAGCGGTTAAGATTACCACGGACGGCGACAAGATCCGTACGGACATCAATAGTGATATCACCCCAGACCATCACAGAACTTTGTCCGAATCGGTCGCCTTCCTGGATAACATTTGGCATGTACTGCTCACCACGGCGTCTCCATACACGTTTACGTCCATCACGCCGTGTCGGGGAAATCTGTACTCGTCTGTGAACAACACAGGTCTCCATTGGTGAAGTTACCAGTTGTCGTGGGTACGCACAAGCAGAAGGTGAGCTGCGCGATGTTGCTACGTTAGACGGGGCAGTGGAACAGGACGTCTGGGTCGTAAGGACACTTATCTTAACCTATTCCTTACTGTCTGGTCAAACATCGTGACTCCAGTGACCCTGCTGAAGTCTTGTTGCAGTTCTCTGGCAGTTGCTGAACGACGCCGCAACGCACAGATGGTCAGATATCGATCATCCTTTGGGGTAGTCATGCGTCCACAACCTTGTCCAACCCTCCTTGTGAACTGGCCTGTCTCATTGTAGCGATTCCACAAGCGGTGAATAACTGACGGAGAGATATTGAGATCCATCAGCAACACGACGAAAAGTCCATACTTCCTGGATCAAAGTGACGGTCCTTGCGACTTGAACTCGTTAAGATGTCTCAATGTCTCATGGGATGTGCTGGTTGACGTAGGCCTACAACGTGCTCAAATGACCGCCTTGGTATGTACACCTCACAACGACACACGGACGCATCGCTATTCACTTTGTTTTGAGGGGTCACCTGACAGTTTAATGCATGGCTACGCCTACAGATGGAGTATAGCTTCTATTTGACATACCCTGAGTAGCGAAGGAACCCCATCTGCCAAATTAACGTTCACATACTAGACGTTCCGAAACATGTCCCCCTAATTTTTTTGAATTGCGTACTTTAAAGATAACAGGAAACATACCTTATAATGACAGGTATGACCGAACATTAAGGTATGCTTAAGCATATGTATTGGTTTTTAAAATTTATGTTTATGTTAGCACTCTTATTCTATTTTCTAATTCCATTACAGCACAGCTGTCATCTACATTTTAGAAACCAAGATGACACAATTATGTGGATTTTAATTTTAAAAATTGTACTCACTAATGAGAGAATTAAGTTTCTGAGAACCGATTCTGAATTTATATGTGTTAAAGTGTGCTGATATAGACTGCTGTTAATTTGAGGAAGTGTAAAGATTGATGTTACAAAAGAATGAGAGTAAAATATGAAACAAAAATTCGCTACGCTAAGGAAAATAAAGAAACTTGACATACAACCAAAGAAAACGTGACATAACAGCAGAGAAAATAGTGTGGTTTTTACAATGTAATTACACATTTTAAAATTAACTTTGAATGAATTCATATTGTAATTTTACTGTTAATATTAATAAATGTTAATAAATAACTGAATCAATAAAATCGAAATAATTTAAATTAATAAAAATAATTAATCGAAATGTCTGCAGTATGGGCGCCAGAGTTAACCAGAATGGATCCCTAGAATTTAGATAGAGCATGATAAGTCTTTCTCTCCCAGTGTGTACATAATGCTGCGTACTGGTACATCTGCTTCAGGCCTTACCTAACCTTCTGAAAACGACTAAATAGGTAGGAACTGCTCCTAGGTACATCAATAACTCCACTTATTCTAAAATAACTGACTATATTCTCAATAAAATCCGTGCATGAGCACCTCATCAACACGCAAAACATATACACATAATACACTCACAAAATATTGCTGGAAGACTCCATATTTACAATAACAATGAAAACAGTGGGAAAACGAAAGCGAGAACCAAGCCACCATTTGTAATTAGTCCATTGAACAATGTAAATATGTGTAGATAAGTACCGGTACCCTTCACTGTTTCTGTATCAATACGACTTGCCGATTCTCATAATCAGTACTTATTATATCACACAGATACTGTACCTCATAATACTGGGTTCACTGACTCTAACACTTGTTTTAAAGATATATTCACTTAAGCAACACACGCTTGTCGTTCCTGAACATATATTATGGAATGTATGAGATAGCTTTCACCAACATATAACACCAAACCATCACAAGTGATACAATACCAAGTGCGTAAGCACTCCAGATTTGTAGGTCAGTCACGTTCCACAAACATAATAAGACTACGTTCCACAAACGTTTGAAGTCCAGTCCAATATATTGCAGCAGTGTCACTCCAGTACCGTACATCCAGTTTCACTCCCGTATCGTGTGTGCACTTCTCGCCGTTTGATCACATGCATATATAGAGCTCCAATTTCCACTTCTTCTCAAAAAGATACGTCGAGATTGATCCTGGACAGGCAATCATGAGTAGATCCTCATGTCAAGACCACGCCCTGAACCTCATCCAGTGTCACAAGGCAATCACAAGATCAACGGACTCTAGGGTGTTTCACATGAGTCATCGGAACTTTTCGACTGCATTAAGAAGTCCATCTCATCAGAATGCGATGCCCGCATGAGTGATGCGAATTTCCTGTTATGATACCAATGATTTTTCCAGCCGCCGTACAAAACAAATCACTCATACCACATATGGAGACCTCCCAGCTTACAAATATTAATGACAAAATATACGACTTAAATACTGGTAATAATAATAATAATAATAATAATAATAATAATAATAATAATAATAATAATAATAATAATAAATCGAATACTGACAATAATATCTCTCACTTCTAAATTCAGTGCGACGGTATGATATATGTACTATCACAGTATGATAACCAGGCCTTTAATCCTTTTGTACTAAATCACTTAAATCGATTAGGGCCTACTTTACTTTAAATATAAATCTTCTGACTCACACTGAAATTATAGGAGAATTTAGTAATAAAAAGAAGAATGATAATGGTTTTACGTCCCACTAACTACTTTTTCGTTTTTCGGAGACGCCGAGGTGCCGGAATTTCGTCCCGCAGGAGTTCTTTTTACGTGCCAGTAAATCTACCGACACGAGGCTAACCTTCAAATACCACCGGACTAAGCTAGGATCGAACCAGCCAATTTAGGATCAGAAAGCCAGCACCTCAACCGTCTGAAGGAGAATTAAAATTAAATTTGAAAAAAAATATGAGGTGCTAAAGCATATTAGGTAAGCTAAGAAATAACCAGAAAAAAATAGGAATAGCAATTAAGATATTGATCGTACCTTACGCGTTTAAAAAGTGCAATACTTTCCTCTTAAGCTGGCATTATCCAACCACACATGGATTCCTAGTTCGCTCTTAACGGGGTGGTGAAATAGAAATTATATAAATTCCGTGCTTTACCAAAATTGCGGATTATCCAGTCTCCTTACTTTACCCATAACATATACACATTTATTTCCCTCGCGTTTGCAGACGTTTTGCACGAAAGTAATGATTAAAATACCGGAGCGTACAAGCTACGGAATCCTAAAATACGAATGTAATAAGGAGTCAAACTTTGGTCATTTTTGCTCAAGAGTCTAGAATACTAACCCATAAAAATATGCTTGTTTTGAATGAAAGGAAAGATGTCAATAACAAAATAAATGTTCGTGTTTTAGCAAAGGATGCTAGTATAGTAAGTAGAAATCGAATCACGTGTAGCAAAGCTCGCAGTTTCGATCATTAGTATTATATAAGAAAAAAGTAAGCTCTTGGACGAAACTATCTCTACATCTATCCGTTCTCAGATCGACTTTATTGTACGGGAGTAAACACTGGGCGGACCCTGGATGTCTCTTTCTTGAGTTACAAGTAATAGACATGAAAATAGCGAAAATGATTGCTGGCATAAACAGATTGGAACAATGGCAGGAATGGGGTCATGTGAGGCGAATTGAGCAGGACAGCTTACCTAGGAGAATAATGGACTCACCCATGGAGAGTAAAAGTAGAAGGCGACCAAGGTATCGACGCTTAGACTAGATTTTTAATTGATATTATTGATAAGAAGTCCGCCCTGTGATGTAGTGGTTAGTGTGATTAGCTGCCACTCCCGGAGGCCTGAGGTCGATTCCCAGCTCTCCACGAAATGTGAAAACTAATACGAGGACTGGAACGGGGTCCACTAAGCCTCGGGAGGTCAACTGAGTAGAGGGAGTTCGATTCCTACCTCAGCCATCCTCGAAGTGGTTTTCCGTGGTTTCCAACTTCTCCCCAGGCAAATGTCGGGATGGTAGCTAAATTAAGGCCACGGCCGCTTCCTTCCCTATTCCTTCCTTTCTTCCCATCCCGCTACAAGACCTCTGCTCAGCATAAGAGCCGAGGTCACTTGGGCGAGATATTGGTCCTCATCCCCAGTTGTATCCCCTACCAAATGTCTCCCGCTACAAGACACTGTCATTGAGGCGGTAGAGGGAAACCCTGGACGGTAAGCGGACTAAGAAAGAAAGAAAGAAAGAAAGAAAGAAAGAAACGTTGATGCGAGGTTAAATGAGGCCTCAGAGCTAGTTGCAAGCGGAAGATCGTAAAGGCATTTTGGGTTTAGTTCATTCAGAAGCCTGCAGACTGAACGCTGAAAGGCATAACGGTCTATATTGATGATGAATGTCAATACAGCTTTCATGAAAAGTTAAAAATGAAAGGTAACAGTAATATTTTCCAAAAATGTTGGCCTTCTTAGTTATGACGTTAACAATTCATATTACTTGGCTAGAATGACGCTCACGAAAGAAGATTATAAGTTTTACGGTTTTTAATTTTATCATGTGTATTGCTTGTTTTGAAATTTTGAATAATCTATTGATTAAAAAGTGTAATAAAATATTTTATATACTTACGTACCGAATAGCCTCCGTGGCTCTGGTGGAAGCACGCCGGCCTCTCACCGCTGGGTTCCGTGGTTCAAATCCCGGTCACTCCATGGGAGATTTGTGCTAGACAAAGCGGAGGCGGGACAGGTTTTTCCTGTCCTCTTTCATTCTAGCAACACTCTCCAATATAATTGTATTCCATCTGTCGTTCATTAATCATTGCCCCAGAGGAGTGCGACAGGCTTCGGCAGCCGGCACAATTCCTATCATCCCCGCTAGATACGGGGGGCTTCATTCATTCCATTCCTGACCCGGTCGAATGACTGGAAACAGGCTGTGGATTGTCATGCATTTACGTACCAAATGTAATTGGCTGTCTCTTGTAAGGCAAAACCTCCCAAAAAATGGGCTGAATTGAACCACAGCAGTGTTGGCGAATAGACTGTCTGTTCCTATGTCACTTTCTCTGCTTCTCTCAATTTTGCTAAGCTCCTGCCTGTAATCATATTTTATTATTTTAATTTTCGACTTCAGCTGCTTCGAGTAGTCCCTTTGCAGCAATCTCTTGATACAAGTGTTTGAACAACTCATCTTTTAATTTGGTATTAGAGTGGTCTTTGAACAGGGTAGTAGGCTAGTCATATATTTTCAAAAATTCAACAATATGATCAGCGTTTCACTTCATTTCCACAAATGAAAAGGAAACACCGGTACTCAAATAGTATGCGGTAGTTCACAACGCAGGGTTGACGAGGGGCGCGAGTTTACCAGCTGCCTGCAATCGACACTCGCTGCACTTGCAAAATTCTCACTTGTTGTTTGATAGCTAGTAAACTCGCCCAGTTAAGGAATCCTTCAATACGAATGTAATAGTGATTCAATATTTGCTCACTTCTGCTCAATACTCTAGAATATCAACGCACGAAATAAGCTTGTTTTGGAAGCAATGTTTTCAGATATTTAGATGGCAATATAAAATAAATGTGCCGTATGTTTTTTCAAATGACGGTAGTAAGTGAAATCGAATTAAGGCTTTATTTAATAACAGAAAATGCGTCTCCGAAAACCGTAAAAGTGTAGTTAGTGGGACGTAAAACAAATAACATTATTATTATTATTATTATTAATAACAGAATATGAAGTTTCTGATACGATAGAACACCCCTGCAATCTATGGAGAAAAGAAGGAATTTGAATGAGTTGGCGCTATCTTTGGACAGTCAAGTAAAACTCTACCCTATTCTCACCGTTGCACTCGAACGGACTCTCTCGGTACACTTGGAAACCAAGACAAGAGTCAGCGTTGCCAACATCATAAGTTTCCCTCCTTTTGTATAGAGGTTTTTAATGTCCGTTAAAGTGGAAAAGACGGGGTCAACGGAACGACGGAAATCTGGAGGTTTATCCTGGGTGTGTTCTGACAACTTTAGATATTATGTTTTGATAGTTAAGTTTAATTTTTTGAGTGTACGATAGCATCTCCTCTTTGGACATTCTTTTTCAGATGAGTTTAACATTATGATTATTAGGCATTGCATTCAGGTCGGTAGATGCAGAGTGGGTTGTTGTCCCATATGCTCTGTACTCTGACCGGCCAACCGAGCAGAGGAAAGTTGGCCACGGCTTTACCGTGGCTCTACGCCTCTGCATTCGGGAGACGGGCCAGGGGCACAGTGCCGGACTTTACGCCTGGTCCCACCCGTCGGCTGTCCTGAGAATGGTTTTCCGTGGTTTTCCATTCTCCTGCACTAAGGCGAATGCCGGGACATCTCCTTCACCGCAACAAATCTCCCGGCCTGAGAGACGACGTCACCGTGTAAGAGGCCCGCCTCCCCCTTCAGGGGAGGAGTGAAAACGTTTAGTAGTAGTAGCATTGCATTACATCACTACCACTCCTGACAGAAGAAGGTTTTCTGGAGGAATAAATGGAGGAGGTAAGGAAGCCTAAATTAACTCAATAAAAACAAAACCCCATGGCACTACAGCCCTTGAAGGGCCTTGGCCTACCAAGCGACCGCTGTTCAGCCCGAAGGCCTGCAGATTACGAGGTGTCGTGTGGTCAGCACGACGAATCCTCTCGGCCGTTACTCTTGGCTCTCTAGACCGGGGCCGCTATCTTACCGTCAGATAGTTCCTCAATTCTAATCACGTAGGCTGAGTGGACCTCGAATCAGCCCTCAGGTCCAGGTAAAAATCACTGACCTGACCGGGAATCGAACCCGGGGCCTCCGGGTAAGAGGCAGACACGCTAACCCTACACCACGGGTATCTCTATATGCGAATGCTAAAACCTTAATCAGGGAAAGATGTATAAATTTCCCTCGTGAAACTTTACACAGTCGTAACAGCGTTTGCTCTAAGTTGCTACAAAATATTGCAATACTGTCACCTAATGAATGTCTGTGTGCCTTCAAACGATTCATTATTACATTGGCAGAACTTACGAAGCTTAAAGACAACAACATCACAAAAATAGACGGCGCAATATAGGAAATATACTTGACTTTTGGCAAGAAGTCGCTAATTTAATAGATGATAGTGAAGAAGTCCGCCTCTGTGGTGTAGTGGTTAGTGTGATTAGCTGCCACCTCCCGAGGCCGGGGTTCGATTCGCGGCTCTGCCACGAAATTTGAAAAGTGGTACGAGGGCTGGAACGGGGTCCACTCAGCCTCGGGAGGTAGAGGTGGGTTCGATTCCCACCTCAGCCATCCTGGAAGTGGTTTTCCGTGGTTTCCCACTTCTCCTCCAGGCAAATGCCGGGATGGTACCTAAAGGCCACGGCCGCTTCCTTCACTTATCCTTGTATATCCCTTCCAATCTTCCCATCCCCGGCAAGGTCCCCTTTCAGCATAGCATATTATTACGATATATTATAGCTAACATACAGTAATAAATCAAAGTTTTGAAAGCCTGAGAAAACATATTTTAGATAAGTAGTACAGTATAATGGCAAATATACACCAAAATGATGCAAATTTGACGTGATTTTCTTCACTATCTTCTCTTTCTTTCTTAATCAGCTCACACTCCAGGGTCGGTTTTTCCCTCGGACTCAGCGAGGGATCCCACCTCTACCACCTCAAGGGCAGTGTCCTGGAGCGTGAGACATTGGGTCGTGGGATACAACTGGGGAAGATAACCAGTACCTCGCCCAGGCAGCCTCACCTGCTATGCTGAACAGGGGCCTTGGTTGAGGATGGGAAGATTGGAAGGGATAGACAAGGAAGGGGGAAGGAAGCGGCCGTGGCCTTAAGTTAGGTACCATCCCGGCATTTGCCTGGAGGAGAAGTGGGAAACCACAGAAAACCACTTCCAGGATGGCTGAGGTGGGAGTCGAATCCACCTCTATTCAGTTGACCTCCCGAAGCTGAGTGGACCCGTTCCAGCCCTCGTACCACTTTTCAAATTTCGTGGCAGAGCCGGGAAACAAACCCGGGCCTCCGGGGGTGGCAGCTAATCACAATAACCACTACACCACACAGTCGGACGAAATTATTATTATTATTATTATTATTATTATTATTGTTATTATTATTATTATTATTATTATTATTATTATTATTATTATTATTATTATTATTATTATTATTATTATTATTATTATATCAAGCCATGAGATACTCAAGCCAGGATGAATGTTTGGTACTCTATTCTCCTAGAATTGAATGACGATACTTCTTGATTGGTTATTTTATTCCATGACTATTAATGTCCTTGACTGCTGTACTATATATACCGTACTCCTATAGTGTTCTTTATTTTTGGTTCGATCATGTATGTCTACCCCTTAGTCCCGTTTATTGATACAGGTTCGGTGGTAAGGTGAGATTAGCCTATATGGCGTGTTTTTACGACCGCATGCCCTTCCTGCCGCCAACCTCAGTTGAGGAATTAATGAATTAAATTGTGTAAGGAGGTGGAAAGAATGGGCTATAGCCTACGAATAGGAACTATCCCGGCATTTGGCTGAAAGTAAAAAAGGGAAACCGTAGGAAAACATTCTCAGGACAGCTGGGTTCGAGCCCACTCGTCTCCCGAATCCAGAGCTTGGCTCTTAGCCGTTGCGCGTTAATGTACCATGCACCCACACACGCGGTCTAAAGACACGTGGTTGGATTAGATTCGCAGTTCTCCCCGGGGCTGTTTATCGCGTTGTTTTATCCCTTAAAACAAAAATCACCTCCACCAGCTCTGTCGCGAATTGGCGACTGGATTTAGAAACTGAAAGTAGTCATGTTGTAACACTTAATGTCATAAGATCTCTGAAGTTAAGCAACATTAGTCGTGGTCGACACGTGGTTGGTTAAATAATGTATAGTAGGCTGCGAATTTCTTTAATAATACTATCGACTAGATCTAGTGGCTGGTGGAACTAGTCGTTACTATCTAATTACTAAGACAGCCTAGGTTCGTAACACGGCCAATGGTTGTGAGAATTTTGAAATTAAAAGTAACATTCATATACTGTGGTTTGGATTATACGTAGAACTGAAGTCTCGTGGCTATTATTACGATAACAGTCACATAAACCACTATTTTACTTTTGTTTTAGCACTATTCGGTTGGTAACGGGTGTTTTTCCAAGTTCCGCAAAGTGTGCATAGCGTGGCAAACAGATCGGAAGAAGGTTAAAAGTTGGCATTAATAACTATTATTCTGAAGCCATAAGACACGGAACCTACAATTTTCTGTGAAATTCAAACCAGTAGAACGTGACTTTCCATTTCGTAAATCCCGTAGTGCCCGAGAGTGGAACCATAGCCGCCTTGGAGCATGTTGCTTCATCCTCCCCAGGACCACTGAAGTAGCGACCCGGTCACTGTGCGATGATTCAAATATGCGACAGCTTCTGGTCGGTAGCCTTAGAATCGTGGAGGACTGCTGTCGCTCGGCTTTTGACCTCGTTATAATGCAGAACGTAAATAATGATCTACCTACTCAATTATTTCGTAGCTTGTGGGAAAAGAAAGAGGGGATGTACAAGAACCGTACTCTGTTCATTGTTGACTCCGTGGTATATAGGCACCAGATTATAGAATCTAGCCTTCTACTTGCAGAATGAGCTGCAATCATTACAATGAAGAGAAGAACTTCTCTCAGTCGTATGTTTTGCTCAACTTTCTCACAGATTCATTTCTGAGCTCCGTCTTGTAATTTCCGCTTGTTACCCCCCGCTCCTGGACAGGCAGGAGCATTCCATACTATTCACACCTGCAGGTATGGCCGTGTGCTAACAGGAAAGGCTGGCCTCATCCTGGCGTGAGTCATTTCGTCACCATTACCGGGAACGTGAAGCTCTCATTAGATCTAATTCACACGATCCTCATGAACAGTTTAGTCAGAATCACCTATGATTTATTCTTAGGTGGTGAAAGCCCGCTTGAATAGTGAATGGTTTGATGCCCCATAAACCTCAATATGATTTCAATGTAACAACACCTAATTTGGTATGATCAGAACACGTAAGAGGGTTAAATGCATTGGCCTTACAATGGACACCATCCTGTCTTGGGCATCACATATAAATAGATGGCAGATTAAAACATGATATTGCACTTCTTTCTCTGGTTGAGTATATCAGTGACAAACAAACCAACAGGCGAGCATACACTCCCGTGGGAAAACAGCCCGTTGGGCCCTTAGCCTGCCAAGACGACTGCTGCACAGCGAGACGTAGATACTGGAGGGCCATTCTCTCAGATTGATGGTATCCTCAGCCGTACTGGCTTTCTTGACTGGGTCCTCTGCTTCTCGAATCAGTAGCTGCTCAGTTGGTCTCACTGGGTTGAGTGAATCTCGTTCCAGCCGTCAGTCCATAATTAGAATCACTTGATTGGCCAGGATTCAAAACCCGGAGCTTCCGGATAAGAGACAAGCACGCTACCCCTCCACTACGGGGCTGACATATTTCAATTTCTCACCTTACGTGAGTACCTGAATATAGTTTAAAATGTAAATAAGAATTATTCATCTGTATTAATATAGGCTACTGATACAGTTTTCTTGTCCTGATCCTTAATAGTTCTTGTCTTTTAAAATATGGTTGATTATTTATACCACATACGGAATTAAAAATCAATTTTTAATGTATGAAAATGAATGAAAACCTACAACCTGTTTTCCAGTCCTTGACTGGGTCAGAGATGTAATGAATGAATCATATATAGGCTATTAGTACGATGGGGTCGCCACTCCCAAAGTGATTATTAATGACTGATAGATGCTATGAAATGATAATGGAGAACGTTGCTGGAATGAAAGATGACAGGGAAAACCGGAGTACCCGGAGAAAAACCTGTCCCGCCTCCGCTTTGTCCAGCACAAATCTCACTTCGAGTGACCGGGATTTGAACCACGGTATCCAGTGGTGAGAGGCCGACGCGCTGCCGTCTGAGCCACGGAGGCTTTACTTTTAATGTATATTAGTTATAAAATCATTTGCTTCACATTTTGTTTTCCAGTATTCATATATTTATTTATGCGTCTGAAGACAGCTACCCTAATGTACAAAATTTGTTAACCCACGAGCTCTTGGAATTTTACTTTGAGTTAATAATAATAATAATAATAATAATAATAAAATTAAATAAAATGACGTATGGCTTTTAGTGCCGGAAGTGCCCGAGAACATGTTCGGCTCGCCAGATGCAGGTCTTTTGATTTGACACCCGTAGGCGACCTTCGCGTCGGGATGAGGATGAACTGATGATGAAGACGACATATACTCCCAGCCCCCGTGTCAGCGAAATTAACCAATGATGGTTAAAATTCCCAACCCTGCCGGAATCGAACCCTGGACCCCTGTGACCAAAGGCCAGCACGCTAACCATTTAGCCATGGAGCCGGACATAATAATAATAATAATAATAATAATAATAATAATAATAATAATAATAATAATAATAGTCCGCCTCTGTGGTGTGGTGGTTAGCGTGATTAGCGTGATTAGCGTGATTAGCGGCCACCCGCCGGAGGTCCGAGTTCGATTCCCGGCTCTGCCACGAAATTTGAAAAAGTGGTATGAGGGTTGGAACGGGTCTACTCAGCCTCGGAAGTTCAACTGAGTAGAGCTGGGTTTCCGTGGTTTTCCACTTCTCCTCCAGGAAAATACCGGAATGGTACTTAACTTAAGGCCTGTCCCTTCCATTCTTCCCATCCCTCCACAAGGCCCGTGTTCAGCATAGCAAGGGAGGCCGCCTGAGCGAGGTATTGGTCCTCCTCCCCAGTTGTATACCCGACCCAATGTCTCGCGCTCCAGGACACTCCTTGAGGCCTTAGAGGTGGGATCCCTCGCTAAGTCCGAGGGAAAAGGTGACCATGGAGAGTAAACAGATTAAGAAAGACAGAATAATAATAATAATAATAATAATAATAATAATAATAATAATAATAATAATAATAATATGATGATACTGCTGCTGATAATGATGATGACGACGATGATGAGAATTTCTACGGTTTTCTGGAGACCTGGGGTAGCGGAAATGTTGTCCCTCAGGAGTTCCTTGGTGTCTTTCTGCACCTTCAAAAATCCCTGGTCTAAGCTGGGGTTGAACTCGCCAACTTACGCCCAGATAGTCAGCTCTCTATCATTTGTATCACTCATCCTGGCTTTTCATAAATAAAATAGAACCTTTCTGACGTTGAATGTATGTAAGATTGTTTCCTGACAGTGCATATTCTCTATCATTTGAGGGGTGTCTGTTCAAAAGATGCTATTTCCATCTAAAGAAAGCGCGAGAAACATAAAATAGAAGGCAAATATTATTGAACGTACCCATGATCGGGTTTGGTACAACTTTTAAGGAATTGCATCGTTCTGGTCTGGACTGCTCATGGCAATCGATAATATTGTACTATTGTAATGCATTTGGACGAATTACTAATATATTTTTTAGAAGTGGAAATAGGCCAGCGTCCGCCTCTGTGGTGTAGTGGTTAGCGTGATTAGCTGCCACCCCCGGAGGTCCGGGTTCGATTCCCGGCTCTGCCACGAAAATTTGAAAAGTGGTACGAGGACTGGAACGGGGTCCACTCAGCCTCGGGAGGTCAACTGAGTAGAGGTGGGTTCGATTCCCACCTCAGCCATCCTCGAAGTGGTTTTCCGTGGTTTCCCACTTCTCCTCCAGGCGAATGCCGGGATGGTACCTAACTTAAGGCCACGGCCGCTTCCTTCCCCCTTCCTTGTCTATCCCTTCCAATCTTCCCATCCCTCCACAAGGCCCCTGTTCAGCATAGCAGGTGAGGCCGCCTGGGCGAGGTACTGGTCATTCTCCCCAGTTGTATCCCCCGACCAAGAGTCTGAAGCTCCAGGACACTGCCCTTGAGGCGGTAGAGGTGGGATCCCTCGCTGAGTCCGGGGGAAAAGCCGAACCTGGAGGGTAAACAGATGATGATGAAATAGGCCAGCACCTTTTGAACAGAAACTCTTCAAATATGCTTATCGTCTAGGCGTTCTTATTTCTTATTCTTACGTATGTTTCATTTGAGGAATCCACTTTTCAGCAACCTACAATCTTCAGATTTCACAAAATACAGCCAATGCACGAGGTATTATTGAAACGAATTTTACATAAAATTGGTTTTGTTGATTTTTTAATATCTTCTTTGCGTTACTCCCATCGCTGAGCGTGATATGAACATATAACCCACTGTATACTGGTACTCATTTTTGCAGTTACTTGCACTTTCAATATAATACAGTACTCTATAAATGTTAACATCTTCCAGGAATGTGTATTGTATGTGTCGATTTTTTTTCAGATATAGGCACCAAATATAATGTAGTGATACACTGAAGAAAATGGAAATTGCAACACCCAGAAGGAGTAGTGCTACATTGCTGCAATTGAACGTGCAGGACGAGTGTTCGGTTATGATTCGATGATTACACTTGTAGGTCCCTCTGACAGCAAGTTTGGACAACAATCAATGCAGGATGTGCCCACCACGAGCTGCAATACATTGATGAATTCGTCGAGGCATGGGGTCAATAAGGCCCTGGATCGCTTCCTGAAGAACTGTGGACCATACTTGCTGCACTGTACGGGTCAGTTGTTCCAGAGTTGTGGGTGGCTGAGGACGGTTGGCCAGTTGTCGACCCATCATGTCTCACACATGCTCAATAGGACTGAGGTCCGGGGATCTGGCGGGCCATTCTAAGGTTGTAATGTCGTGGAGAGCTTCTCTGGAGATGCGTGCAGTGTGAACCCGGGCATTGTCCTGCTGAAACATCCTATTAGCAATGTTCGCCATCATAGGGACAACCACTGGATTGAGTACCCTATCAACGTACTGTCGAGCAGTCATAGTGCCCTCAACAAGCACTAATTGTGATTTCACATTTAAGCCAATAGCTCCCCAGACCATAATGCTTGGTGTTGGCCCTGTATGCATCTCGACAATAAGATCTGGACGGCCCCTCTCCCCGGTACGTCGGCGCACACCATTCCAGCGATCACTGTGGGGAAGACAGAAGCGCGATGCATCACTAAAGATGACCCTATGCCGTTCGTCGACCCACCTCGAACCTTCTCGACACCAGGCCAGCCTTACACGTCGCTGTTGTGGGGTCAATGGAACACCTTCTGCAGGGACACGGGCTCGTAAGCCAGCTGCACGCAGGCGATTACCAACTGTTTGTTGTGTGACGTGGGGTGCCACAGCTGCTCGAATTTGCGCTGCTGTTGCATGGGGTTCCATCCGGGCCATCCGAATGATGCGGCGATCCTCTCTCACAGTTGTCTGTCGCGCTGGGTCTGTGCCAGGTCTACGAGTGTGGGTACCTTCATTTGACCACTGCTGCCATACACGTTGTACCGTAGATGCCTGTCTGCCAACACGTGCAGCGACAGTCCTTAGCGATAATCCAGCCTCACACAGCCCAATTATCCGCGCCCTCTCAAACGGCGACAGTTGTTGATAGCGTGCTCTTCTCTGTCGTCGAGGCATGTTTGACGGGGAACACTTCACTGCACAGACTGCAAGTCAAGTACGCTACACCAGAGTCCGTATACTGGAGTTGATTCCTCCACGACCAATCACGTGGGGAGACCTGTAGCAGCAATCTAATGGGTCTGAAACTTTGATCGTTTACATACCTACGTGGCATCGTTCCATATCTTGAAAATCAACACAAACGAGCAATGCCTTCATGGTGTTGCAATTTCCATTTTCTTAAGTGTATTATAAACGGAGATGTTAGTGTTTTCTGTTCTTTTTCATTCACACGGACCGCACAACTCCAGTACAAAATTAAATTATCAGATTAATATTCAAAAAGTACAGGCAGATGTAGAAAGCCTTTAAAACGTTGGCGGGATGATCTCCATAACAACTCTCCACATAGTTAATTACCCGTTCGTGGACTTACATTTTCACATGACTACCTCTGATATTTCCCTTATTTTTCACTCTATTGGAAAATAGTATGGAAACATTTTTGTAAACAAGCTTCTAAACGAATTTTGTCATGAGCAGTTTCCCTGTAAAACCAACCATGAGGCACACATCGAGCTTTATGTTTTAGAATCTCCCTTATTATTCACTTTATCGGAAAAAATATATGGAACACAAAGTGTATAAATATGATTCTAAATAATTTTGCGATGCTAATTTTTCTTGTAAAATCAACCATAAGAGGAAAACATATTGTTTTATACTTTTGGACTCTGCTGAAGCCCCCCCCCCCTTTCCCTCTCTCTCTCTCTCTCTCTCTCTCTGCTGAATTATTTTGACCAATGTATAGCTAAATTACTACTTGCCCTTTAAACTTAAATATCAGGTTTTATGAAAATCCCGCTATCCATTTCCATTTGATACCCTAACATAAAAACAGACAAAAATTGAACTGAACCCATCATAGGCTATTTTGTCCTGACTATATAGAATGAGCTCTTGGGTGTACATTTTTAATATTAACCTGATGCTTGGTTTTTGTATAGGATAAAAGAAATAATGAAAATGAAAACCTACAACCTGTTTCGAGTCATTGACCGGGTCAGGGATGGAATGAATGAAGCAGATATAGGCTATTAGTACAATGGGGTCGCCACTCCCACAGTGATTTATTAATGACTGATAGGTGCAATGAAATGAGAATGGAGAGTGTTGCTGGAAGGAAAGATGACAGGGTAAACCGGAGTACCCGGAGAAAAACCTGCCCCGCCTCCGCTTTGTCCAGCACAAATCTCACATGGAGTGACCGGGATTTGAACCACGGTACCCAGCGGTGAGAGGCCGACGCGCTGCCGTCTGAGCCATGGAGGCTCTAAAAGAAATAATGTCGGCTTTAATTTTTGTCTATTTGTCGGTTACACCATCACATGAAATTGGATAGGTGGATTTTCATAAAATATGTTTGTGACCTACCTGCTGTCATTTCTTGAAGGATGCAGTACTTTTGCATCCATCTCTTGGCACAGGCCAGAGCAAAGTGTAGCTTCCACTGAAGTCCCAGTCTCACCCATGGCTGTGACAATATGGAAGCTGCTGGGGTGTGGGTCGTGCTGAGTAATGGCATTCAGAGCACAACCAGTGCGTCTGAGTGTTATGAAAGGTGTTGCTCATAGGGTCAGTTGTGCTACAATAGCACTGCCTGGCCCAGTGAGGAAAGCAATGGCAAACTACCTCACTCCTCGTCTTGCCTAGTACGCCTCATTTAGGTACAGCCATTGGTTTTTGTGGTTTTCCTATAACTGCATAGCCTTTGGTGTTGCTATTTGGGGATCCAACCAGCCTCTGGGCTGATGACCTAACAGACACAGACAGACATGTTTGTGTCCTCCATAATGCTCGTAAACATCTTCTTGGCTATAAGTGTTAGTGAAATCAATGATAAGAAATTCATAGGATTACAATAATGTATATTGAGCTGTAGAAATTTTCTGTACCTACATTAATACGTGAACAAATAAAGGCTTCGTTTCGAAAATTAAAGTATCTGCCAATAATTTCATTTCGAAGAAATGATTAAACTGTAGAAATACGTTGGCTGAATGGTCAGCGTTTAGGCCTTCGGATCAGGGGTCCCGAGTTCGATTCCCGGCCGGGTCGGGGATTTTAATCGCCTTTGATTAATTCTTCTGGCCCTGGGACTGGGTGTTTGTGTTTGTTCCAACACTTTCCTCTTCATATTCAGACAACACACTAGACTACCAACCCCTCCCGTGTGTGCTTTTACAATTGTAGGGGGTTAACCTCGGTTGCCCTCTTCAATTGAAGATCCTCTGCGTGGTGAAGGGGACTAGTAGCTCCTTTCTTGCGATGCCGCATGGAGCCCTATAGGGTAACCATTCGGTATACAAGGAGGAAGCTAAAGCACCACCCAACGCTAAGGTGTAACGCGACCCGTGCCGATGGGTGCATGGCACATGTGAGATGTCTTGAACGGAGCCTTCGAGATACTTGGCGCCCTCTCGAAGTAAGTAGCCTTACCCGGGTATGCGGGGCTCTACCTTGGCGGACATTATATTTCTCTAGCTTCTCGTGGGACCTACATGAGTACCGTAGCCACCCAAAAACCGGAGAGCTCCTTTGGGGCCTCCGAGAGAAACACCAGCTCGACAACAACCGATGGGGACTCTTCGGAGATACCCTCGGACAGTACGACCTCGACAGTAAGAGAGCTCACTCTAGAGGTGGGCAATCTTCTAGTCCAGAAGAGGAAGAAGAAGAAGAAGAAACAGCGCTCCGGCGCTGAGAAGAGGTGGTACAAGAAGGCTTTAAAGGCGCGGGAGTAGGCCAAAGAGGGCCTAACTCCTGGAGCTGAGAGGCCTTCTACTGCCACGACAAGACGACCGTGGGGTATCCAATGGGCACAGGAGGCGGGACCCTGAGAAGGGCTCTGCTTCCAGGGCACAGAGGACTCCACCCACCAAGACGCCAGTGCGAAAACGCCTTCTGTCGGGGGCAACCCCAGACGAAGATCGGCAAGCCCACAGAAGACCCAAGTTGGAGTATGCCAGGATAGCTAAAGCTGGGGTCAGGATGGCCATAGTGCCTGTAGGATATCCTGACCAGCAGCTAACTGAAAAATAGGTGGAGTCTCTAGAGGAGGCTATCACCGATCTGATAGATGAGCTTCCGGAGCAGGGGCCCATTAAGCCTCAGTTCCTGGACTGCTATCTGTCGAGAGGTGCGGCCATCATCATTGCAGAGAATGACGAGACTGTAGTATGGCTTTCTAGTCTTATTACAGACATGCAGCCGTGGGAAGGAGTCACGCTCACAATTATGGACATGGATAAACTCCTCTCCTATAAGAGTATCATGGTCTGGATACCAGGACAACCAGAGGACAATAATGTCCTTTTGGGAAGAATGGCACGCCAGAACCATGGTCTAAATCCTAACAGCTGGAGAATCTAGGACCGCAAGGAGGAGAAGAGAGGTGTCCGCCTTGTGGTCAGCATGGACTCCAGGGATGTGGAAAAAGTAGTGGGGAAGATCTTCTGTGGGGTGCATGTTGCTACCTTCACTCTGGTGGAGGGCAAACGCGACAAGCAGAGGACCAACCCCACCGCAGACAACACTGAGACCAGCAGGGGCAAGGAGCGGAAGCCTGGACAGGAGCCGGGGCCAGCCAAGCCTCAGGATTCACCGCGGGAGACGGAGCTGCACGTTCCGGAGACTGCATAAGGTAAAGCATTGCATGAAGGTAAGGAATGATTACTTTCATACAATCAAACATACAACATTGTATAGCGGCCTCTAGGGTACTCATAAGAAGTACCCAGAAAGGTGGGTTTTCGGTCGCCCTGATACAAGAACCCTGGCTTAGACAGGGACATATCATGGGACTAAAATGTGCAGGCTTCACTCTATTCAGTGGAGTAGCGGAGGAGAAGTCTAGAACATGTATACTTGTTAAAGATCATAACGCTTGGGCTATACCGGGCTTCATTCCTAGAGACTTTGTAGCAGTCCTGGTGAGATATGAAGAGGGCGGACAGCCAAGAGATCTGGTTGTCTGTTCTGCATATTTTCCAGGAGACTCTGAATCTCCACCCCTGCCGGAGGAGTTCAAAAGACTGGTAACATACTGTAGGAAACAAGGACTTAAAACATCATAGTAGGGTGTGACGCCAATGCTAATCACAGCATTTGGGGAAGCAAATACACAAACCGAAAGGGAGAGAATTCCATAGAATTACATTGAATTTCTATGTGCAACTGATCTTGAGATCATGAACATAGGTGATACCCCTACCTTCATTAACAATATGAGTGAAGGGAACATAGATCTTACCCTGGATTCCATGGGAATCACACAGGAATTTAAAGACTGGAAAGTTTCTTTAGAACCTTCCTTGTCAGACCATAGACACATTGTGTTTCATATAGAGGGCTCCTTCGAGATCCCATCTTACAGGAATCCTAGACGAACCATTTGGACGTATTTTAGAGAGGCCTTGAGGAGGGGACTGGAAGGAGGACCCTCAAATATAATCAAGAATAAGGAGGAGCTGGAGCTCAGTGTGAGCTTTCTCACACAGACACTAGTTACCTCTTATGAATTAAACTGCCCAGTTGTTAAGGCAAAAAGAATAACAGGAAGCTTCAAGTGGAACAGTTATCTTGGACACCTGAGGAGAAACACGCGAAGGCTCTGGAACAAATACAGGGAACTTCAAGACCAAGAAAGTCTAGATTCTTATAAAGAATCACAAAGAAAGTACAAGTCAGAAGTCAAAAAGGCTTCTAACAAATCTTGGAGACAGTTTTGCGACTTCATTGAGAGTCAACATGAAGCGGCCAGGCTTCATAAAATTCTAACCTTGGATGGAAGGGCAAGGCTAGGCTCATTGGAGTCGCCTTCGGGTGGATATACATCCACAAAGGGAGAGACCCTGAGCTTATTGCTTGATGCCCACTTTCCGGGTTCAGTAGTCACGAATAGTGAAGTAAATCGAGCGGATCCTTCAGACCCGATAGAAGTGGTTGGAAGGAAGTCGCAGAGATTGTAACTCCAAGAAGGGTGAAGTGGGCATTAGAATATTGCCCCCTATAAAAGCCCAGGAATGGATGGAATCTTCCCAGCACTTCTTCAGGAAACGGGCGCGGTCCTTATACCATACCTGGTCAGAAATTTTAGAGCCTGTCTCACCATGGGGTACGTATACTCCTTGTGGCGTCAGGCGAAGGTAGTGTATAAACATAAACCCGGAAGGTCTTCATATACTAGACCTAAGGATTATATACCCATTAGTCTAACGTTTTTTATTCTTAAGACTTTGGAAAGACTGGTGGATAGACATATATGGGAGAAAGTATTAAGAGACTGTCCCCTGCATCCTCATCAACATGCATACCAACCAGGGAAGTCGGTTGAGATGGCACTACACCAGCTTGTTTCCAGGCTGGAGAGCGCCTTGGATCAGCAACAACTTGCTATGGTGGTATTCCTAGATATAGAAGGGGCCTTTAACTACACATCTTTGGGCTCCATAGAACTTACTCTAGAGAGAAAAGGCGTGAGCAGGATACTCACAAAATGGATTATGGCCTCACTGCCGGGCCGTCAAGTTCTGTTTACCCTCAACGCAGTAATGCTGAGAGCTAATATAGACAGGGTGTGTCCACAGGGAGGAGTATTATCACCAACATTATGGTGTCTGGTAGTGGATGAACTACTTACCAGGGTAAATGTTGGAGGAATTTATGCCCAAGGCTATGCAGATGACATTAGCCTGATGGCGGTGGGAAACTTCCCCAGTACGGTTTCAGAGCTCGTACAGAGCTCCCTACGCAGGGTGGAAAGATGGTGCCACGACACGGACTTGTCGGTTAATCCCGACAAGACGGAGCTCGTGGTATTTACCAGGAGGAAGAAGCTAGACGGACTGTCAGTGCCTTTCCTATTTGGGAAAAAATTAGTTAAGACAACCTCATTTAAGTACCCAGGGGTAATCCTCGAGGCAAGACTGAGTTGGAAGAAACATATAGACCATAAGGTGGATAAGGCTCGCAAGATTATGTGGGTCTGTCGCAGGGCCGTCGGAAAGACTTGGGGCCTAGGACCTAGGGTGGTCCAGTGGCTCTATATTTCTATTGTACGGCCTACGATCACCTTCGCATCTTTAGTCTGGTGGCAAGGTTCTGAGAGGAAAACTGCGATCACCAAGTTAGTGTCCAAAGACTTGCGTGTCTAGGAATAACAGGGGCACTGGATAGTACACCATTATGTGCAATGGAGGCCATCCTATGTCTTCCCCCCTTACATTTATATGTTAAGGAAATAGCGGGAATGAGTGCTTACCGCCTCTGGTCACTCGGAGGATGGTCTTTCAAGAATCTGAATAGAGGTCTTGCTTCTATTTTTACAAGGCTTCACCAGACCTGCCCTACGACAATGATGATCGGGGACCTGATGAAGCCTAGTTTTAATATGAATTATAAGTTCACAGTGGTGATACCCACAAGGGAGGAGTGGGCCGCGGATGCTGGGGCCCGTCTTAGGTCTGGGGGCTGTACATGGTACACAGATGGCTCGCGGACAGAGACGGGCACAGGCGCCGGGGTCTGGGGGGCCTAAGACAAGGCTCTCCCTTCCCATGGGTAAATATGCTACTGTTTTCCAGGCAAATACTGGCCTGTGCTGTACATGCATGGAACATGCCTGGATGTAGAAGATGCATCACCATTTGCAGCGACAGCCAGGCAGCGTTAAAAGCACTATGCGCAGTTAGAACAACATCAAAAAGGGTATGGGAGTGCCAAAGGATGTTAGATAAGCTGTGTGAACTTAGCCCAGTTACCCTATTATGGGTCCCAGGGCACACAGGAATCAATGGAAATGAAGAAGCTGACAAACTAGCGGAACAAGGCTCAAAAGGTCCTTTCATAAGTCCAGGGCTCTTCCTAGGAGTGTCACTCCGAAGTGTGAAACTGGTAATATCCCAGTGGACAAACCAGTATCACTTAGACATTTGGAAGAGGCTAACCACAGCAAGACAGGCACATGAACTTATCAAAGGGCCTAGCCAAAGTTCCTGATAAATTTGAATAGGACCAGAATACGAATGGTAGTTGGACTGTTGACAGGCCACAATACCTTACAGAGACACCTACACATCATGAAAATCAGTCAGGATCCGATGTGTAGAAGATGCGGTAGAGAGGAAGAGACCTCCACGCATGTGTTATATCAGTGCGAGGCTCTTGCAAGCACTAGACATCGATATCTTGGCTCACATTTTGTGAGCCTGGAAGACATCAGGAATGCCAACATCCGGACACTGGTATCCTTTATAGGAGCACTACGGCTGGACTAGGCAAACCCGTTTAAGGGACACAAAGAGTCTTCACAGACCTACGTGTGGAGCCCTGCGAAAGCAGGGCTCACCCATTCCTTATCTATCTATCTAGACTACCAACCACCACAGAAACACGCAATAGTGATTACATCCCTCCATATAGGGTTGGCGTCAGGAAGGGCATCCAGTCCTAAAACAGGGCCACATCCCCATGTTCGACACAGTTCACACTCGCGACCCCACATGTGTGGGAAAAGCGGTAGACAAAGAAGAAGATTAAACTGTAGAGGTAACAATCGAGGGATATGAAGGAGTAGCAACTATCCAGGAATGAGTAAGACTGAGTTTAAGATATATTTTGTGAAAGGGGTCGTAGTTAAAAGTGAGCAAATCCTAAGATTTGTGGATTGTATTTTCAATTTTTTAAGAGTGTGTAAAGGAACTTTTAGAAATTACTGAGTTTAATGGAAACAATTTTGGAGGAGTAGTTTGAGATGTCTACCTCTTAGTCCCGTTTCTTGGTACAGAGTCGGGGAGGTGAGATGAATTTATATGGCATGTTTTAACGACCGGTTGCCCTTCCTAACGCCAACCTCAGTTGAGGAGCTAAAAAACTTTCATCAGCCTATCCCACTTATTTCTGGGTCGCTGGAGCACCAAGGCTCACTTTTGTTTTGGCCAGGGGTATGCCACGTGATTTTTGAGATGAAATAGTCAACGCAGGATCGACCGGGATTCAAACCTCAGCGATCCCGGTGGGAAACCAATAATAGCTAAGCAAGCCACTGAGCTAATCACGCTCCGATGGAGGAGTATAAGATGTAAATAAATAAATAAATAAATAAATAAATAAATAAATAAATAAATAAATAAATAAATAAATAAATAAATAAATAAATAAATAAATAAATAAATAAATAAATAAATAAATAAATAAATAAATCGCCTCATAGGGTTGCATGGAGAGCCATATCAAACCAGTTTATGGCCTGAGGACCCAAGCAAAGGCCACAACAGAAATTAATTATTGAGGTTCATATGAATCCTTATTCTTTTGCTGTTTATGGTCATTACAGTTCATTGAGTTCATTTCTTTAATATCTTTGGAGAATGCCTTGGCTAGGTGGCATTATAGTGGTGCTATATAAGGACTGTCAGTGAGAAGCGTAAATACTGTATTTTTGTGCCATATAGTTTACAAGTCCCTATAAAAAGTAATCTGTTCTTAGATACAGATACGGGTACTGTTTACATCTATGGTGTAAATTGTGAAGACCAATTACATGCGTTACAAATGTTATCACTAATATTAATAATAGTATAATTTTCAAACATGATAAGCACGTTCTGTTAACCGCTAAATTAATAATAATAATAATAATAATAATAATAATAATAATAATAATAATAATAATAATAATAATAATAATAATAATAATGTTATTTGCGTTACGCCCCACTGACTAATTTTACGGTTTTCGGGACGCCGACGTGCCGGAATTTTGTCCCACAGGAGCTATTTTACGTGCCACTAAATCTACCGACACGAGCCTGACGTATTTGAGCACCTCCAAATACCACCTGACTGAGCCAGGATCGAATCTGCCAAGTTGGGGTCAGAAGGCCAGCGCCTCAACCGTCTGAGCCCTCAACCCGGTTAACCGCTAAATCAAGCAAGACTGTTACTATTGTAAACTCTCCAATTGAATGTTGTCTGTATAATGGTCTCTAGGTTGACATTCATCGCGACAAACAACCGTAGTTTATAGTTCAATAAAAAGCTATAGGTCACTGACGGGTCATTCATAGCCACTTAGCGTTCACTTCACACTACGGTTAGCTGTTCATCTAGAGAGAGTAGACCAGATCGTCATCATTAGCACATAGCCTTTAATACCACGAGTATTCCCCCGCGAGATGGCAGGAGCATACAGTGTCTGTTGCTAGGCGACGACCCCAGATGTTGTTACGGTGACAGATGGCCTTTGTTGAATACTACAGCCTACAGCCCTCTTGTGACCATACTATTTGTCGTCTTCCATATGCCCCACTATCCAAGCAAGCTTAATTCCAGCGAGTACAAAACTCTCCCTCCATGTGACTCTTGACACCGGATGACACTGTCATTGACAAGGCAAACGAGTCTGGGTTCCTTTTCTTCGTTCCTACCTTCTTCATTGTTTGTTATTCACTATAATAATAATAATACTAATGATATGTTTCATTTATTGTGGCAAAGTTAGGGATGTACTCCCTTTCTTACACTTAACCAGTCTTAAGCTAGAACACTGTAAAAAATAACTACTGATGACAAAAATATGAAAACAATATTAGCAATAATAACAGTAACGGTATTAATAAAAGTAATCACACGTAAAAAACAAATCATATCATCTATATAATACACATCGTACGTAGAGTACGTTAAAAATATACTACTTAAGAGAACGTTTAGAAAACATATACATTTCTACATTAAACCGAGATATTGCTTTCAATTGAGAGGTGAAGAGAAGGATTAGTAAGACGAAGGAGAAGAAGATCTGTGAAGGGAAGAGGGAAATAATGATGAAGAGACGGTAGGAGGAGGTGTTTTCAGGTCAAAAGATGGTGATTCATGCATGTTTACCTAGTATTTCGATACAGGCATGTTTAAATATTCGTTTATAGTAGGAAGGGGAGTTAGGAATTGGAATATCTTACCAAGGTAGATGTTCAATAAATTTCCAATTTCTTTTTGCAGTCATTTAAGAAAAGGCTAGGAAGACAACAGATAGGGAATCTGCCACCTGAGCGACTGCCCTAAATGCAGATCAGTAGGGATTGATTGATTGATTGATTGATTGATTGATTGATTGATTGATTGATTGATTGATTGATTGATTGATTGATTGATTGATTGATTGATTGATTGAAAAGCTGAGCTGCTGGACATGTTTCTGACGTCCACTGATAAGAGTTTCCATTGTCGGGCTGCGGTAACCGTGAATGATTTCGTGTAGATTGCTGTTCTGTGTAGGTTGCTTGAGAAGTTTTAAGAATATCATGCAAAAAGTATGAAGTGTGCGTCGTTCTCACAGGGGAAGCCACCCGAGCCGTGTGTAAGACGGCGTTACATGGTCAGCGTATCGAAGTCCACAGATAAATCTTACACAATCATTCTGAGCGCACTGTAATTTCCTTCCCCTGTCTACTCATAGGTTGTTGTAAACTATATCCCAATAAACAGAATGAGGTAATGCGAGTGATTCAACAAGAATTTTCTTTAGATTAAAAGGGAAGGTGAATTTGAATTTACTGAGACAATGTAGCGTTCCGTATATTTCTCTACACACAGATATAGTTTGGGCAGACCAGGACAGATGTTCGTCAAATAATATACGAAGATTCCTTACGTTTTGGCTATACTGTATTGGAGTACCACTTATGAACAACTGTGGTAACGCTGTTCGATTGAGTTTGCAAAGTAATTTAGATTACTTTTGATTTTGATGGGTTCCATTTTAAACCATATTTTTGGCCCATATATCTATGGTCGTCAAGTCCTCTTTCAGGTGAAGTGTTTCTGAATGTAGGTTTTCGGGTTTACTGTGTATATATACCTGTAACTCATCTGCGTATTAGTGGTATTTACAGCGTTTTAATCCGGAAGCTATGCCATTTATATACAAAAACAAACATAGGGGGCCCAGAACAGATCCTTGTTGTATTCCTACTTTAACCGTACGCCAATTTGAATATTCATTGTTGTTATTAAGTACACACTGCCGGCGGCCGGTGAGATAGGAAGTGACCCACTGGAGTGCACTCGCGGATAAATTTAAACTATTTAATTTGGATATAAGTATGCCTCTGTCAACAGTGTCTAAAACTTTACTAAAGTCCAATAATGCTAGAAATGTCAGTTGCTTGTTGTCCATAGCTTGCTTGCCTTATGCCATCAATAACATGTGTTAATGCACTGCAAGTACTATGTCTTGGTCTAGAGCAGAGAGGATAGAATAAAAGAGAATAATAATTATGGTCTAAAGCCGGACTGGTGTATATCGAGCGAAGCGAAGCGAAGCGAAGCGAAGCGAAGCGAAGCGAAGCGGTTATTTCATTCCCGTACCTCATACGAGGAAGGGCGGGCCATCAGCTCAACTAAGGAGCTCTTAGGCCATAGAGAGGGAGAAAAACAGAGAAAAATGGAAAATGCAGGGGGTATGTATCGTACATACCATAAAAGGAGAGTGTGTAGTAAACTGGCGTAAGGAGACCGGGCCAACAAAGCGGACCCCAGAGGAGACCCGCAAGGCACCCCGCACAAGCAAACCCCCGCGAACAGCAGAGGGAAAGGGGAGGAGAACTTTATTTATTGTTGGAGCAAAGCATCTCGGGCGCGCATTTCGAAAAAGACAATGTTACGTAGCGTTACAGAGAGTTACATTACACATACTGAGCTGGAGAAATAAAGGGGTGCGGGAAGTAGTTGGAGGCAGGAGGAGGGGAATGTTGTGAGAGAAGGTTGGACAGGGTGATGGTCATGTTGGTGACGGAAGTGGCGAGCAAACGGAGAAGGTCCAAGATCGGGAGGGGTGGTAGATAAAGTATGGGTGGGGGAGTGGTGACGTTGAGGGGCGGCGGGGGTGGGGTGGGTGGCGGGACTGGTGGTTGGCGAGGAGAAGTGGAGGGCGAAGAAGAGCGGACATGGCGGGGAGGGGAGCGGGAAGGTTCCACTCGATAAGTTCTTCCTCGGAAACGGACGCCGGTGGTGATCAGCTGGTCAACGTCGGCGGGAGATGAGAGCTGAAGACGGACCATGCACGTGGGGCCCTGGTCGTTGAAGATCCGAAAGGCTCGACGGGTCGCAACACCAGCCAGTTGAAGTTCGGTCTGGATATCCTGGTCCGGGATGGCCGGGTCGATGCCACGGACTACGCAGCTCAGAGATGGATGGAGAGGCTGTGCTGCCGCGTCGGGCGGGGATCTACGCCGTGTAGCCGAAACCGCAGAGGTGGTAGCCGAAACGTCGACAGAGGGAAGCAATGGACTCGGGAGAGAGGCAGGTAAGGAGATGGGGGGAGTAGACATGATAGGAGAAGAGTGGCTAGTCGTGGTAAGTACTGGCGAAGTAGTCAAGGGAGTGGAGGCAGAAGTTGTGAAGGTGGGTGTGGTGTTGGTAAACGTAATGGAGGTGGGGGTTGGTGACGACGTCGGGCGAGATAAACGGGGTTCAACTGTGAGTGGAGGGCCGATAAGGGATCGGAGGTCACGGATGAGATAATCAGGAGTGGGAATCACCTCGTGCCGACGACCAGCGATGATGGCGCCATCTGCGATGAATTTCTCCACTTGGGCTTGTTCCCGGAAGAAAGCGAGGACGTCCGGTGAGGTTTGGCCAGAAGATCTATCCTGAAGCCGGGCAACTTCCCAAATTGAGTGGCCGTGTCCATCAACTTCATTACAAATGAACCAGTCGGAGAAGGACGTGTCCACGCTTTTGATGAGACAGGTGTACATGGTGGGGGATAGGCGATAGCCAACTAGGCGTCTGCCCGTTTGATTGTTCTTGGGCCGACTAAGCAGAGAAGAGCGCCACCCAGCCGAAAAAAATAGCGTGCAGAAGTGAAAAAGAGTTGTCACCGAAGCCCTATTCGTAGTGTGACGGTGTATATGTATATCGAGGCTTGCTTGCTTGAGAGTTTTCATTCCCCGCCCGAAGGACGGGGCGGGCCCCCTAGATCGTGTCGCGATCTCTCGGGCCAAGGGGAGCGACGATAACTGTGAGGAGCAAGGAATGAGTGAGATGGGAGGAGCGATGTGACAAATTTAAGGAGGTGGGCTACGGATATGCGAATTTTAGGGGATTTTCGCCAGGATTGAAATTTAGAGAAGATTGTGAGGATAGCATTGAAAGGTGAGGAGATGCAAGGACGTAGTGAGATTATGAAGGGAAGATATTAAGTGCCGGATGAGATGGAGTGGTGGAGGTGGGTAAGGAAGGAAGCTATATGGGTGAGGAGGTGGACTGACAGATTGACTAGGTGAGAAGTTGACTGCCTGGGGGCGACGGGGAGAATTATTGGTGGGTTGTCTGACAGGATTAGGGGGAGAGATGGACGGTTCTACTCGATGACGTTGGCCATATATGTAAGCTCCGTGGTCAATGAGGTGTTGAACATCTGTGGCGCTCGGGACATGGATGCGTACCATGAATGTTGGCCCTGTTGCATTCTTGATGCGGAAGACTCGGCGGACTGGGATGTCTTTAGCTTGTAGTTGCTGAAATATGGTCCTTTCGGAGAGAGCCGGGTCCACTCCACGGATGACACAGCTGGACATTCTGTGAGAAGTTGTTGGTGGCTGCGAGGGCGATGATGTTGCGGAGGCTGCTGTTCTGGGTGAAGCTGGCGAAGGCGGTGCGTCGACTGTGGTATTCGTTGTTCCAGGAAATACATAGGGATGTGAAGGGAAGGGCGAAGTGAGGAGTGAAGAGGTCATTAGTGAAGGTGGGTGGCATGGGACAACTGTTGTAACAGCGATCTGGGAAGTACGGAGGGTAGATGTTGGAGTGGTCGAGGTGACAGTGGTGGTCGTGGTGGTGTAGGTGGTGGTAATGGGAGTGATGTAGAAATTTGACGAAGTCTGTAGTTGTGGTGGTTTCTGTGATGGTGTAGTTGTAGGCTCGGCTGTAGTATAGGCAGTTGGCTGGGCTGACGTAGTTGTTGCCGGGATTTCTTCTACTCGATGGAGCTTGCCTTGGATATAAACGCCATTATCAACAGCATTCCAGAAGTCAGCTCCAGATGGAGTATAGAGTAGCACATCAGTTGATGGTCCTGGGCCAGCGGAAGATCGTATGGCATGGTGGATGCCAATCGCACGGAGTTCTGCTTCAATTTCTTCTTCGGGGATAGCTGGATTGACATTCCTGGCGAGACAGATATACAGAGTGGGGAGGCCGACTTCCATCTTGGTGTCAGCCTGATATGCTTTTTTGGGTTCGGCGAGGCAGCAAAGTTAGAGTTGGTGAGCCACCAGGCCGAAGAAAAAGTAATTGGAGATGCGCAGAGAATAAGGCAGTCAAGTTTCGAGTTGCGCGAGAAGGATCATATCGAGGAGATTGTGTTGAGTAAGATGATTGGTACTCTGCTTGTGAACTACGAGTTCTAAAGCTTTTGACAATATGCATAAGATGCTAATCGGCCGATAGTCACAGATGTCCTTTGCCAGTGTTATTTTCGGAAATGGGCGAACTATGGCTATTTTCCATATTTCCGGAACGTCCCCTGTTGCAGTGAATAATTAAAGATGTTCACCAATGGATAAATGATGTGATGGAGAATTTTTATGATCATTTCGTGGCCTAAATTTTCTACGCCCCTAGGCTTGGTCTTGATGCGTTTTATTGAGTCAATCAGTCACTTCTTGCGGTGTGACGTGACTGAAGTAAAATTTATCTCTGTGTGGAGATGGCGTTTTATCATAATTATGTATTGTTTTCTCTTTCACGGCCGGATTAATTCCCGTTGGCGACATGAAATGGTCGTTTAATTCATCTACGCTAACATATAGTTCCTTAGATTTCTGGTTATTGATGCCAAAATATTTCGTAAATTTCCACATCGTCGCAGGGCGTAGGTCAGTCCTAAGCAAGTTATATGCGTAACGTTGTCTAGCGCTTCGAATTTGAGAGGTCGTTTTATTACGCAGTGTTTTATAAGTCTGGTGGCTCACTTCCGTTGGGTAGTGTTTGTATCGTCTATGAGCAGTGCCTCGTTTAGCCATCAAGTGGCGAAATTCGTCATCTATCCACGGTTTAGAAGCTCTGGAACTGTTTTTCCGCACGCACTGCGGCGTGCCGATCGTAAAGTTGCGATACTAGGTCATTAAATGTTGAACCTATTTCCTCTACATTATTGGCGCGATGTATCTCCATCCACGCCACGGAAAGGGAAATACTTCATTGTTATTGGTTCCAATTTATCTATGTATAGTTTTGAATGGAAGTGTAGCGATTTATAAAGACAGCTGTGTACTGAGCTCGATAGCTGCAGTCGCTTAAGTGTGGCCAGTATCCAGTATTCGGGAGATAGTAGGTTCGAACCCCACTGTCGGCAGCACTGAAAATGGTTTTCCGTGGTTTCCTATTTTCACACCAGGTAAATGCTGGGGCTGTACCTTAATTAAGGCCACGGCCGCTTCCTTCCTACTCCTAGCCCTTTCCTGTCCCATCGTCGCCGTAAGACCTATCTGTGTCGGTGCGACGTAAGACAACTAGCAAGAAGAAGAACGACAGATGTACAAGAAAATAGAGCCGACTAGAGTAGAATTCGGCATATTTTTTTTTTCATTTTGCTTTACGTCGCACCGACACAGACAGGTCTTATGGCGATGATGGGACAGGAAAGGGCTAGGAGAGGGAAGAAAACGTCCGTGGCCTTAATTAATGTACAGCCCCAGCATTTGCCTGGCGTGAAAATGGGAAACCACGGAAAACCATCTTCAGGGCTGCCGACAGTGGGATTCGAGCCCACTATCTTCCGAATACTGGTCGCACTTAAGTGACTGCAGCTATCGAGTTCGGTGAACTTCGGCTTAACAGCGGCTATTTTTGGCCAGCCTTGGAGCTATACATTCGGGAGGCGGAGAGGTGGTCCTCGCCGTCGACTGGCGAGAGAACAATTTCCCGTTGTTTTTCTTCTCCTGCACTAAGATGAATGGCGGTAGAGTTCTTTTATAGACCACTGCCGCCCACCTCACCTCCGTAAATCACATCACCAACCCAAATCTCCTTGGCCTGAGACTCGCCGTACTGTTACTTTCCTAACTCGCTGACTAATTTTACAAACATATTAAACTGCACTTTAACTTGAAAAATCTGAATATCTGCATTTAAAATGGAAATTATGAAAATTAACATTCATTAAATAAAATACACACTCGTCGAACCTTGTACTCACACTTACTAGTTACCTGCTTACTTACACATACGTTATTTGAAGGGCGCCAGCTACCACTCAGTGCAGCAATAATAGAATGAGACTCTTGACTATCTATAGGGTGTGGGGTAATAAGCTTACTTTTGACAACATACCATATAAGTTCTGGGAAAAGGAGATTGGCGTTCGGTTTCCCCATTAATTTTGAGGTTAAGATATTTTACTGCCAAAGAAATGAAACTATGAATTCGTTTGATAGAACAAAATATATTCTTTAAATAATATATAAAAAATAGTGAGTCTTGTTGCGATAAAACAGATGAGAATATGAAATTATGACATTGCAACTGAAAGAAACTAGGCATGAATTTGAATTCTTCTTGAACGGACATTTAACAATTTATACGAAATATTTCCCTCACTGATTCACTTGACTGTACCTTCAACACTTTTAGTGTAATTACGACGTATTCCTTTGATCTAGTGTTTACTGTAGATGTGTCACGCCTAGCTTGGTGATACATCCTTGTGACTGCTTCTTCTCCATATCACCTGACTTCTTTGTAAGTCAATATGGTATTACCTCTTGGCAGGTCCAGGGTTGCCCTCTCTGACTTCATGGTAAGCCCTTGCGTCCGTGTCTTCAACTGAGTGAGCGACCAACCTTTTGGTCTCACTCTCTCAATGACCAATAATTAATGGCTCACTGAGTCTTTTCCATCTCTCGTTCACACTCGTTGACTGACCAACTAAGGCGTCTTGATCTAGTAGACTTCTTCACTGTACTGCATCCGTATAACTAATGACTGACGCTACAATATGCACCCGCCTTTTATAGACGTTGGTTGACACAGCTACGTAATCTCCAGAAATAACAATGACATACTCCCACAACGCGGCAAATATTACATACAGTTGTGAAACCGCCGCCGGCTCGCTGAGCGCACATACTAAATAAATACGATGACGTAGCCAAGACTTGGCGATGACTTGGCAGAATCGCCAATAATATTGCACAATGCACCAACGTCACATCCAATCTCTGATATTGTAACGTTCCAGACGTTACAGTGTAATTATGTTCATTTTATTATGTGTAATTAATTCAGAAATTTAACGTCATGATATTTATTTTGGTATGTAATTGTATTATAATTCATGTTTAATCATTTGCTCACTATCATTTCATTACTTTGTAACTACGACTTGTAAACGAGGGCTGAATACTCTAATATTCACTTAGATTCTTGCGACATTTGTTTAAAATTAACTTGCAGTAGATTTCCGCTATCTTGCCACATCAACGAGGAGGGAGAAAGGACAAATTTAGACATCAAGTTCTGGGAAAAGCAAGCACGTGTTCACGCGTCCTAACGAAAGCTACCGTATTTCGACCAGAATTATTTAAACTGATCAACGCCTATATTTTGAATGGAGCGTCATATTGCCATAGATACTGAGAGGATGGACCAATAGAAGAACAGTTAATATCAGAGTTAAGACCCGTCAACTCTAATATCTGGAGTGGGGAGAGACATGTCATCTGATTGGACCACGTGTAGTGACCTGTAATTAGCGCCAGTGAAGGTTATAAAAGGGCGTGCTGGAGCTCTTGGCTTCAACTTGGACCTGCTTCTTGGATCTTCTACGTGACCTGCTACTTGATCTTCTTCGTTTGATTCTGCAGTAGTATTCTACATTAATTTACCACGACATGGTACTTAGAAATTCTGAATGAGAGGTGTATAGCCACTCTCATCAGGAAGTTCGTACAGCTCGGCTACAAGACCGGTTTGAACCAGTCTAAGTCAATAGGTAGTATTAATCTAGATAGAAATGAAACTTCAGAGAACATTTTCAGTAAAGTTGGAAGGATTCTTAATTGAGTACCCTCTCCAAATAACCCAAGGTGGTTCTGCTAACTATGACTTAGGGCTTATCTCCAATATACGGGATAAAGCATAATAGGGAGTGTTAGTTTTGAAGTCATCTTCCAATTAGTGGTGGGTGCAATTTGCAAGGCAGGAATGGTACTTAGCTGCAGATGAAGAGATCTCAAAGACGACCGATGTTGTTCCCGCTACAAGGATGGAAGCTTCCCAAGGACCAGCCGAACAAGACTAAATGGTGAGCAAGCGAGTTAAAGATATTGCAAGTTTTCGCGAAGTAGAGTCATTCAATTTTCTGTTAAATTCATTTTTTAATTTAAATTCAGTTCTCGTTAAACCGTCGTCATTTATATTAAATATAATAAATAGTATTTTTCTAGTTCACTTTAATCAATCTGCCTTAATTAGCCTTTTGATTTTTAATTCTCCTGCTTAATGATTAGTGCACTATCACCCCACCCCTGTGATAAGAGTCCGTCCAAGCTTGATTATAAATTTTTATTTTTAAGTCCTCAACTTAAAGATTGGCGCCCTTAGCTTGAATGGTTGCATTTCTCGTTTGATGATTGTTCTCCGAGTGGGGAAGTCACATAAATGCCGCTCCAACGTGTGGCGAGAAAATCATTAAGTACGGAGCAGTTAATGACAGTAACGATATCAGAATTCGTATTATGGGCAAAATTTGGATATCCACGTTTCATTAGGAGTGTTTGATTGTGGGAAGGGTCATGGCTGATCAGACGAAAGAGGAGAGGATGTTGCGCAGTGGACGGGCGATAAAAGGCAATAATGTATTGAGTTCAGAGGAAGAGTTGTGTAGTCTAGTAGAGGAAATTGAAGATAGAAGTGTAAGTAGTATGGAGAGTGAAGGCAAGCAGAAGGAAGTCAGTATGGAGTCAGATGATAGTAGGATGGGGGGCGAAGCGGAAGTGAACACTAACAATGAAAGTAATAATAATGATCAGTTAATGGGAATGATGCAGTTAATGTTAAGTAAGATAGAGGACAGTAAAACTGAAATAAAAAGTGAATTGGAACAAATTAAAATAGATGTAGAACAAACTAAATCTGAGCTTAAAGGTGAATTAGAACAAACTAACACTAAAATTGAGAATATTAAATATGAACTTAAAGAACAGTTAGAGCAAACTAAAGCTGAATTAAGCAGGGAGATGAGGGAAAATAAGGAGGAAGCGAATCGGAGAATGGACGAACACAGTAGGCAGTTACGAGATCTGGTGGTAAAAAATGAACATTTTAATAAGCGATTAGAGGACCAGAAAAGTGAATATGAACGGCGAGGGAAAGAGGTAGAAGAAAAGTTTGCGGGGCAGAGAAGTGAATTCCTGGAATTAATGGGGAAGGAAAACAACTCTACTAGGGAGGAAGTAATGAGGCAGGTCACTAGTATTGATAAGAGAGTTGAGACTCAAAGAGGGGAAATACGGATATTTAAAGACCACGTCCAACAAGAGATTGACACGGTAAAGCTTAGAATAGAAGATGAGACCCGGGCAAGTGAAGAAAGGTTTGCGATAGCTGAAGAGAATAAAATTGAAATTAGGACATTGAAAGAGAAGCAGGTTAATTTGGAGAGAGAAATTGATAGGAGAGACAGAGATGTAGAATGCCGGATAGAGAAAGCAGAAAATAAGTTAAAACAGGTGGCAAAGGATAAACAGGTTTTCACGGGAAGGCAATGTCTAGGAAATAGCTACATTAGGGAAATAGAACTACCTAAATTTAATGGGAAACAAACGAACCCGCTAGATTTCCTTAAGATGATAGAAAAACGATTTGAAAAGCGTCTAGAGGAAGGGTCTATGGACTGGGAAGACGTTATGGAAAATATTGACCATGCTTTTGTAGGAGAAACTAGGTCTTGGTTCATGGTATATAGGCAGACGATGACGAACCTGAAAGAATTCAGAAATAAATTTAGAGAGAAATTCTGGAATGAAGCGATACAAGCTCGGGAGAGAGAAAGGGTGGTATTTGGGAGGTACAAACAGCATGAAGGAGTTACTATGACCGAGTACTTCCTGGCACATGTCATGATTTGTCAGAACTTAGATGGTATAACCGAGGGGTCTGATGTAGTAAGACTACTTTTAAGACCTTTTCCGGACAGGGTGAGAGAAGCAGCCTGCATGCAAAAAGTTGGTACTATTCAGGAGATGGAGAACCTACTATACAGTTTTGATGCGTTAGGTAACCTTAGGAGTAGAACGGAGAATATTCAGAACTTTAGTCATCACAACGGAATGAGACATAACGGTAGAACACAGAATCACGAAGTTCGCAATCAGTTCAGACCTCAGCAGAACAGCAGGAGCGGAGCACAGGAATATAGGACAGGAAATTCCCAACGGAGGCCAGAGCAATGTACTAATGAGTCCAACGTCAATACACAAAGGGAAACTTTAAACTAACTAGAGGCTGTAATGTTAGGTCAGAATTCCAGCCTAGTACGAAGGTAGCGAAGTGTCTTGCCATGAAAGTGTTACCATATGACCTCGATGTTAGAGACGATTTTTTGTATGAACCCGAGCAGAATAAGGGAGATTCAAGTAATAAAGTAATCAATCCCGTTGTTAAATTGAAAGTCTGGGGGGCGTGGGTTAAAGTATTGATTGATTCTGGTAGCCAAATATCATGTATTAGTTCTCAGTGGTATGAGTCATTAGTGAAACAGGGTATTCAGTTGGAGGAAATGCCTGTTAAGTCTACTTTCATCATTACGGCTGTTGGAAAGAAGTCTAAGCAAATTTGTAAACAAGTAGCTGTCCCGATCTGCATTAATAACTCTATTAGCGTTCAGATATGTTTGGTAATTCCGCATTTGATATTTGATCTTATCTTGGGATCTGACTGGTTAACGTTAAAATTGGCTCAGTTAAATTACAATGATCTTGTGCTAAATTTGAGGTGGAATAATGAGGATATCAAGGTCAAGTTTGAGGAGGAAATTCAGAGGAAAACGGAAGTTAGTACAGTGTGGAGAATGAGAGAGGTTTCTAAAGTAAATGAAGAGGCTAGTGAGGGCCTGAAGTTGTGTCAGTTGTGGATTAATGAGGGTAAGATATGTGGCTTGAAAGAAGCCGTAAGTAGTAATGAGTTAAATGAAATCCAGAAGGACAAGTTATTTGAAGTGTTGTGTGAACACGTGGAGATTTTCTCCGAGAAACCTGGTGTTACCCATCTGTATGAACATTCTTTTTCTGTGCTGGATAAGACTCCATTCAGCGGACCGCGGTATCCGATACCACACAAATATGCAAAAGCCGTAGAGGATCAAATTCAAGCTATGTTAGCAGACGATGTGATTGAATTATCAAACAGTCAATATGTTAATCCCTTAATTGTCGTGCCTAAGTCTGATGGATCAATACGTTTGTGTATTGATGGCAGGGAGATGAACCGACGTATTGGTGCTGATCAGTTGAGATCACAAACCATTGTAGAGTTGATACAGAATTTTCAGGGTAAGAGTTGGTTTTCTACGTTAGATCTTAGGAGTAGTTTTTGGCAGATACCTTTAAGATCAGAAGACAGGCCTCTTACTGCTTTCAGCTATAAGCATAGTTTGTACCAATTTAGGCGTGTTCCTTTTGGGACCCGTACGAGTTCGGCAGCTCTTATTCGCGCACTTAGTATTGCCTTGGGAGATGATACTGGAGATTATGCTACTATTTATATCGATGATTTGGTTATAGGATCTAGTACCTTTGAAGAGCACTTGGACCACTTGGAGAGGATTTTTTCTAAATTAGAGTATGCTGGTTTTACTCTGAAACTTGACAAATGTGTTTTCAGTAGACGAGAGGTGACTTTTTTGGGGCACCGTGTATCGGCAATGGGAGTGACGCCTGAGAGCACAAGAATTGAAAAAATATTGAATACTACGACACCTAGAAATATTAAGGAGCTCAGATCGTATATTGGTGTATGTAATTTTTTCAGACGATTTGTAATGAGATTTGGTAACTTACTAGAGCCATTTAGAGAACTATTGAAAGCTGGCAGTAAGTGGGAATGGACACAAGATCATAATAGAGCTTTCCTAAAATTAAAAGAAGGATTCAGGCAGGCGGTTGTTTTGAGATACCCCATGCCCGATAGGAAGTATGTGTTGCTGACGGACGCATCTCACTGTGGTATCGCTGGTGCACTATGTCAAGTAGATGATGATGGTAATTTAGGGATTGTGTCTTTAGCTTCTAGAGGTTTAAGTGCTGCTGAAAAGCGTTATACTATAACGGAACTTGAATTCCTAGCTATCGTATACTCCTTGAGTAAATTTAGGATGTATGTTTTAGGTACCGAATTTGAAATTAGGACGGATCATCATGCTCTTTCTTTTGTATCCAAGTGTAAATTATCATCTAACAGAGTTAGTAGATGGATACTCGCCCTACAAGAGTATGATTTTAAGGTAACTCACATTAAGGGAAAGAATAATGTCCTTGCTGATTTATTGTCACGTGATCCGAAGTTGAGCGAAGAAGGTAGCCTTCTAGAGCCACGTGAGGGCATTATTATATGTACATGTCTGTCTAAGGAAAATGAAACTGCTCTAAATAGACTACGTAACCTATTGGTTGAACAGTCGGTAGACGAAGAATGTCGGGAACCTTTGTCTGTACTTCAGGGAGGAGAGCAGCTCACTGTGTCGCATGGTAGGCACACGTACAAACTGGTTAACGGGTTTCTAGCCAGGAAATGTGGCGAGGATCTCTGGGGGATTTGTGTACCCAAAGCGCTACGTGTGGAATTGATTTGGTTTATCCACAAGGAATTAGGACATTTTGGAGCTAATAAAGTTCTGTATGAGATCCGACAGAATTTTATATGGGACAAGATGGGAAGAGATATAAGAAAAATTCTTTCCACTTGCGATCTGTGTCAGCGTAGCAAAGTTCCTAACCGCTATTTAGAAGGACCTCGTCAGGCAGTAATCTCAGAAAGACCTGGTGACTTGGTGTGTACTGATTTATTTGGACCTGTGGTAAAGGGACAGTTCGGCTTCCAATATATTTTAGTCATTATTGATGCCTTCTCGAAATTGGTCAGATTATACGGTATGAGAAAAGCCACTGGAAAATCTTGTAGTCGTATAATCAAAGAGAAGTATATCCCTGAATTAGGTACTCCTCGTAGAATATTATCAGACAGTGGACCGCAATTTATTTCGAGAAAATGGAAGTCCATAATTAGAGAGCTAGGTATTACACAGGTTCATTCATCTATTAGATACCCTCAGGGCAATATGTGTGAACGCGTTATGAAAGAGTTATCTCGCATGTTTAGATGCTTAGTGTTCGATAAGCATACAGCCTGGGTGGCTCATTTATCCCGCATAGAGACATGGATCAATGCAGTTCAACATGAAAGCACTAGATTGACGCCGTCACAAGTTCATTTTGGTTGTAAGCCTCAGAATGAACTAGTGAGAGTGTTAGGTTTGCCTGAGGAACCGCCTCGTAATTCTGAATTTTACGTACGACTGGCACGGGAGAACCTGATTAAATCTGGAGATAAACGTAAAAGGCAACAGAAACGTAAGGTACTGGATAACTTTGAGGTAGGTGATATGGTTTTGGTGAGAGTTCCCATGTTGTCAAATAGTGAGGATAAGGTAACTAAGAAATTTTTTTCTGTTATATCAAGGCCCTTATAAAGTACATCGTAAACTAGGACCCTGTGCTTACAAGTTAGCGGATGGCGAGAGCGTAATGAATGGTTCATATAACATTAGTAGTTTACGGAGATACCTGTCGTGTGAGGTGGCTGAACCGGATTGTGAGATATAGGTCAGTAACTCGGGGAAGTTGCTACTTGTTATGTCAGACTACGAGTGGGATGAGTGTACGTCTCAATTGTGGTGGTATTTCCTAGTTGTGTTTGTAAACAAGGGAGGTGTTTGTGTGACGGTAGAGTTACGCTCGTTCATTGACGATAGATCATCTGTTTTCCGTATGTGAGGCCATGAAATTTGATATATTTGTTTTCTGAGATGTTACAGAAGGCTAATTAAAGCTGACGACGGCAAATAATTAATTTTCCCGTATGTGCATTTTAACTTGCAATAATTTTACCGTGAGCTTAAATCACGTGTGTATTCGAGTGAAGTGTATTGCATCCTGCTTCAAGATAAGGTTGAAACATTCGAAAGAGTGATAAAAGTGTAAATTGTTTGTATCATTTGTTTTCTATGTTTCTAAGGTAAAAGATTGGAAAAGAACGTGTTATTGCTATCTAGCAAAGAATGTCGGAGAGATGGAGAGTAAAAGGACAAATAGACACTCGGCAGAGTCTGTAATCTGAATTGTATATATATTATGTTATATTTTCTAGGATAATCTTGTTTTTTTTACAAAAGTGAAAAGTTGCTCATGTTGGGCATAATTTAGCATCTAAACGTCAAGATGAACTGAAATAACAGACATTCGCAATGGTAAGCAGTCTATGAGAGATATGATGGAAAGAGTGAGATATAATTAATTGTATGAAAATAATGTCGCTCGTCATGGGCAGGTAATAGAGGTATTTCAAGTCAATGTGGGAGTAAGTGTATGAGTTCTCAACTCATGTGATATTTGTTAAGAACTCATGGGGGCGTATGTAACGTTCCAGACGTTACAGTGTAATTATGTTCATTTTATTATGTGTAATTAATTCAGAAATTTAACGTCATGATATTTATTTTGGTATGTAATTGTATTATAATTCATGTTTAATCATTTGCTCACTATCATTTCATTACTTTGTAACTACGACTTGTAAACGAGGGCTGAATACTCTAATATTCACTTAGATTCTTGCGACATTTGTTTAAAATTAACTTGCAGTAGATTTCCGCTATCTTGCCACATCAACGAGGAGGGAGAAAGGACAAATTTAGACATCAAGTTCTGGGAAAAGCAAGCACGTGTTCACGCGTCCTAACGAAAGCTACCGTATTTCGACCAGAATTATTTAAACTGATCAACGCCTATATTTTGAATGGAGCGTCATATTGCCATAGATACTGAGAGGATGGACCAATAGAAGAACAGTTAATATCAGAGTTAAGACCCGTCAACTCTAATATCTGGAGTGGGGAGAGACATGTCATCTGATTGGACCACGTGTAGTGACCTGTAATTAGCGCCAGTGAAGGTTATAAAAGGGCGTGCTGGAGCTCTTGGCTTCAACTTGGACCTGCTTCTTGGATCTTCTACGTGACCTGCTACTTGATCTTCTTCGTTTGATTCTGCAGTAGTATTCTACATTAATTTACCACGACATGGTACTTAGAAATTCTGAATGAGAGGTGTATAGCCACTCTCATCAGGAAGTTCGTACAGCTCGGCTACAAGACCGGTTTGAACCAGTCTAAGTCAATAGGTAGTATTAATCTAGATAGAAATGAAACTTCAGAGAACATTTTCAGTAAAGTTGGAAGGATTCTTAATTGAGTACCCTCTCCAAATAACCCAAGGTGGTTCTGCTAACTATGACTTAGGGCTTATCTCCAATATACGGGATAAAGCATAATAGGGAGTGTTAGTTTTGAAGTCATCTTCCAATTAGTGGTGGGTGCAATTTGCAAGGCAGGAATGGTACTTAGCTGCAGATGAAGAGATCTCAAAGACGACCGATGATGTTCCCGCTACAAGGATGGAAGCTTCCCAAGGACCAGCCGAACAAGACTAAATGGTGAGCAAGCGAGTTAAAGATATTGCAAGTTTTCGCGAAGTAGAGTCATTCAATTTTCTGTTAAATTCATTTTTTAATTTAAATTCAGTTCTCGTTAAACCGTCGTCATTTATATTAAATATAATAAATAGTATTTTTCTAGTTCACTTTAATCAATCTGCCTTAATTAGCCTTTTGATTTTTAATTCTCCTGCTTAATGATTAGTGCACTATCACCCCACCCCTGTGATAAGAGTCCGTCCAAGCTTGATTATAAATTTTTATTTTTAAGTCCTCAACTTAAAGATTGGCGCCCTTAGCTTGAATGGTTGCATTTCTCGTTTGATGATTGTTCTCCGAGTGGGGAAGTCACAATATATACAACAATTCTCACTGTACAGGTATTGAGTGTTATTCTACACATACGTATATATGCATACATCTAAGTACAATCTTGCAAGCAACGGGCATTGCAAAATAGAATTGAATAAGACTGATAATTACAATAATAGTAATAATATCACAGTTAAAATAATAATACTGATATAATAATAATAATAATAATAATAATACAGATAAAATAATATAATACAGATATCATCTTGTAACGGGATTTGAACCGTTACAGTACCCTGTCCGGATAAGAAATGAAAACATTACCCTTCCTGCAATCACACTTGCACTCGGAAAAACACACACAAAAAAGGAATTTGAGGAGAAAAGCATTGAAGAAGATGAAATACGAGAGTTGTGGCATAACTCATACTAACTACACTTTTTTTGCACGAATGCGGGATCTACCAAACATTTTGAAATGTATAGATAGGATGGGGTCCGCCTCTGTGGTGTAGTGGTTAGCGTGATTAGCTGCCACCCCCGGAGGCCCGGGTTCGATTCCCGGCTCTGCCACGAAATTTGAAAAGTGGTACGAGGGCTGGAACGGGGTCCACTCAGCCTCGGGAGGTCAACTGAGTAGAGGTGGGTTCGATTCCCACCTCAGCCATCCTGGAAGTGGTTTTCCGTGGTTTCCCACTTCTCCTCCAGGCGAATGCCGGGATGGTACCTAACTTAAGGCCACGGCCGCTTCCTTCCCTCTTCCTTTCCTATCCCTTCCAATCTTCCCATCCCTCCACAAGGCCCCTGTTCAGCATAGCAGGTGAGGCCGCCTGGGCGAGGTACTGGTCATACTCCCCAGTTGTATCCCCCGACCAAGAGTCTGAAGCTCCAGGACACTGCCCTTGAGGCGGTAGAGGTGGGATCCCTCGCTCAGTCCGAGGGAAAAACCGAACCTGGAGGGTAAACAGATGGTGATGATGATGATAGATAGGATGGGGAGCGTATAGTGCTGTGGAATGTATGAATAATGCCGAGTAGGTTTACCAGGCGTAGGATATAAAGCAAGAAATCTGTCAACCTTGAAGTCTTTATGTTACACAATGTTTATTTTCAGAGTATAGTAACCTTCAAACAGTAAATCTTCAAAGTAGTCCTCTAGATTGTCTACAGCCAGGCGCGCCGACTTCGGGTAATTATTGGAGGGGGGAGGGGGAATGATTAACAAGAACACAAACATATGAGATGAGGAACATCAATTAATGGAAACATTCCTATAAATAGTCTAACAATATTCACAAGCAAACAGAACAATAATAAAACTTAATAAAACTCAGGAAACTCAATCGTCAAAAATTTCCAGTGTTTCGCTCCAGTGCGGCATGGGCTCATCAGTTGGATACCGCACCTTCCCAAGACACTGGCCGGCTAGCACGGCGGTAGCGACACCACTGCTACTACTACTAAAATGTTTTCATTCCTCCCCTGAAGGGGGAGGCGGGCCTCTTAGACGGTGACGCCGTCTCTCAGGCCGGGAGATTTGTTACGGTGAAGGAGATGCTCGAAGAAGGTGAGGGGGTTGGCGGCCGTGACCTATACTAGGAACTGTCCCGGCATTCGCCTTAGTGCAGGAGAGTGGAAAACCCCGGAAAACCATTCTCAGGACAACCGACGGGTGGGGCCAGCCGCGAGGTCCAGCCCTGTCCCGTCTCCCGAATGCAGAGGCGTAGAGCCACGGTAGAGCCTTGGCCAGCCCTCCTCTGATCAGTTGGCCGGTCAGAGTGCAGAGCTGTTGGACCACGGACCAGCCGTGGCGACTTGTGGGCCGAGACTCACTCTGCATCTACCGACCGACACCACTGGAAGCTATACATGTGATAAGCACAATGTAGTGCCGACGTACTAGAGGAGAATTGCATCTCCACTTGCTATATATGCCCTCCCGGGCTACCATGACCAAAAATATGGCTTCCGAGCAAAAGGCTTTCAAACAGAACACCATAGCTCAATTGGTAGAGCAACCGACGCGAAATCGGGAGGTTGTGAGTTCGGATCCCACTGGTGTCCGGCTGGCCATTTTTGTTCTGTACCTAATATCTCTTCAACACGTACTACATGTACGTAACATGACCTAATACGTTGAAAGTCTGTTTCGATTACAATGCGGTCGTGAAAATTCAATATTCATTGACATGCCCCACAACGGGCGACTTAAACGCACTCTACAGTGTGCTAGCAGCAGTGCCAGACCTGTAGCTCAGATCCTTTCAAACAGAACAAAGATGGCCTAGGCCACCACAGCTCAATTGGTAGAGCAACCGACGCGAAATCGGGAGGATGTGGGTTCCGATCCCACTGGTGTCCGGCTGGCCATTTTTGTTCTGTACCTAACATCTCTTCAACACGTACTACATGTACGTAACACGACCTAATACGTTGAAAGTCTGTTTCGATTACAATGCGGGCGTGAAAATTCAATATTCACAATATTATTGTTACCGTGGTTTGGTGGATCAGCAGAGGTGAAAGAAGGTGCCGGGGTGAATGGGTCTAACTACCAAATCAAAGTTAATTTAAAACGTTAACAAAGTTTATATTTTCTGAGTTTTAACAATTAATAACAACAAAAATCTAACAACGTTTGACTAGGTGAAGAAACAAGACTAGGAAGGATTCAAGAGTTCATAATTATAACACTTTTGGGCTACAAGCCCCTAGTTTTACAAGTTTGAGATCCTAGCTCAGCATTACCAAACAATGATTTGTTCAAAGGGCAGAAATCCCCTAAAACATGGAGCACCAGCTCCGTAACTTACAATGTCAAGCCTCCTAGGGGCACTTTTACAATACTAGAAAAGAGCTGACACGCTCTCAGTTTTTCAAGCCTATTCAAGGCAATATCAGACCTTACAATAACTTGCCATCAAGGCACAATTTACAAAACTGAAACAGGGGTATGTCGTACCCAACCTACAGGGCCTTCGTATAAAAGAAATAACAGTTAAATAAATGGCCCAAGCACAAAATGAAAGGAGGCGAATACTTGCACTCCTCTATGCAGCTCCTTAAAACCGAACAGGCACTAGGCCGATGAAACAGGGGCTACTCCCAAACTATGGAGGTGACCCGTCTAAGAAAGAAATTTAAAACATTAAGGAAGGGAAGAAAATCAGTTACCAAAACGTAGTCACCTCAAAACCAAAATGAAGGGGAGCTCGAGAGGGTAAATCACTCTCTATCCCCGAATTACAGTTACACATTTTATAAGTTTTTACATAAGCCGGTAGAACTTACATTTTAGAGAAAAACGTTACATATTAAAGTTTCGGATCTTTCCTGCGGGTTAAACTGCTGAGCTAGCAAGAAATAAGATGTTAAACGGACATTACCTTGCTGAAGACCTGCTGCCTGATGAAAGAGGCGCCACCCGCCTCCTGCTTCACATCCACACACTTAGATAGACGTTGATCAAATGGCCAAGAGACGTGAAAATCAGCAGTTTATAAACCCTCGGGGAAAGTTCGAAACCTTTCATGAATAAAACAGCCACACCCACTCAATTTTATTGGGTAGCTTAAAGTTACACACCAAATCGAAGAAGAAGCCTGTGATTGGTAGGGAATTAATTACAGAAATTCTTGATTGGTTAAATTCAAAACAGGCGGAAAGAAAAGATAAATATTGCCAACCCAAAAATGAATGGACGAAATTTAGTAAAGGAAAAACTTATGAAAACAAAATTACTTCTGAAAGGTTCTTTCACTTCAAACCAGGGTGCATGATCATAGTTTTTGTAGTGACCTCTATGACAGAATGTCCAAACTTCTTGATGAATGGAAAACAAAAACAAGTAGAATTTCACACAGTTCAGGAAACTTCTCCATAAAAATATTACGGTAGTTACATCTTCTGAGAAAAATTACAAGTTGGTCCAGTTTTAAGTTCAGAGTTCCTCCTGTAGAGGAGGTTTTATTGGCGCAATTTAAAAGTGCGGCGTAGGGGTGTACCTCCCGGTACAATTATTATTATTATTATTATTATTATTATTATTATTATTATTATTATTATTATTATTATTATTATTATTATTATTATTATTATTATTATCATGAATTTCTCATATAACACCGAACGTGTATTACCTCATTTCCAGCTTCCTTCTCCTATCTGGTGCAGCCTCAGCATTTTCCTGGTGTGAAAATAGAAAACCACGGAAAGCCATCCTCAGGTCTGCCGACGGTGGAATTCGAACCCACTAAATCCCGAATGCAAGCTCACAGCCTTGATAATTTTGTATTGGTGCATACGAGAGCTCTTCCTACTTAAGATAACTTCCATTACATGAAATGTGGTGTGTTACTCGTAGGTCTAAAGCGAAACACTCTTGGCTTACGACACTAGTATATTCCATGTCACTTTTATTACTCAGATGAAGTTCTAATACAGGTGAACTCCGCTTAAAATCGATATACCGTATTAATATTGTAGACTACGTTGCGGTGACTCAATAGGTGAAATGTTAGCTTACCAGTCGAGGAGCTTCAGGTTCTCTCACTAGCAAGGCCAGGAATTATTGTCACCCACATTGCAGGTGACGTATGAAGTTGAATGATGAAGGATTTATTTCTAAATTCACTAGTACAAATCGTGGCAGGGAGGTCGAACTCAGGACGGCTCTGGAGTTACAGGATATTAGGCTTCAGATCCAATCACGGAAGCAAGAATCTGTTGGTGTGAGTGGTCGTCTATTCTAAAGGATCTTTCCCGCGGGTTAAACTGCTGAGCTAGCAAGAAATAAGATGTTAAACGGACATTACCTTGCTGAAGACCTGCTGCCTGATGAAAGAGGCGCCACCCGCCTCCTGCTTCACATCCACACACTTAGATAGACGTTGATCAAATGGCCAAGAGACGTGAAAATCAGCAGTTTATAAACCCTCGGGGAAAGTTCGAAACCTTTCATGAATAAAACAGCCACACCCACTCAATTTTATTGGGTAGCTTAAAGTTACACACCAAATCGAAGAAGAACCCTGTGATTGGTAGGGAATTAATTACAGAAATTAATAATTAAGAAAATAAATGGATAATAATATGTTATAGTGAGGTTGTTCTCCTTCTTACAAAAAATTGTAAATTCTAATTGTTTCTTTTTAGAATATACATATATATTGGAGTCAAGCAGTTGGTTGTTCCCCATTTTTGCATGAGGTGAGACATGGTTAGATCTACTGCCACGAAATTTGAAAAGTGGTAAGAGGCCTGGAACGGGGTCCACTCAGCCTCTGGAGGTCAACTGAGCAGAGGTGGGTTCGATTCCCATCCTGGAAGTGGTTTTCCGTGGTTTCCCACTTCTCACCATCCCCCACATCCACAGAAAATGAGCGGATATTACAAATGATGGAACCTTTTACTTTTCACTGCCCCTTAGACCTTCGTAACCCGAACGGTAATGGCTTTGCTTCAATTCTATCGGACAAGGAATATCATGGTCATCAGCTCAGTAATAATATTTGCTGTTACAATGGTTTCTAGTTTTTTGAAGAATAGGAAACAGTAAATATCATTTTTGTGTATAGGACTAGGATACAACAGCTGAAATAACTTAATAAATCAGAAAATCTTCAAACATTTAAGAGAAACATCTATTGCAAGAAACCTTTTTCTTTTTGTTCAAGATTTACCCAATTACTTGGGGTAGATTCTGCATTTGGGCTGTGCCCAACTTTTTGGTCGGATGCCTTTCCTGACGCCAGTACTATGTTGAGGAATGTATCACCATTGCGTGCTTCTGTGGGGGTTGGTAATAATGATAATAATAACTGTACCGAGGAACACCAACTCCGTGCATTCAAACTAAGCACTCTTTAGAAGGCCATGTATAATACGAGCAGAGAATCTTCTATTGGAAGAAGTTTGAACGTTTATCGTCAGATGACTCTACTGTCGACTAATATGCCCCCTCTCGTGGGAGGATGGACAATTAAGTTTCAAGAGAATTATTGTATTCATTGGTTTCCTAAACTGAATTGTTTGTAGATTGTTTTTGGTGTTGTAAGGTTGCTAGCACTTCTATCTCTTTCCGTCTGCTTAAAATTTTAGCCAATCAAGAATTTTTTATATTTATTTAATCAACCAATCAAAATTGAGGGTGTGTGCAGGGCTTCGGCCCAGAGAATTCAGGAACCTTCCTCTCCGCTATAAAAGGTGGGACATTTAGGGCCATGTTGAACTTGCATCGCTCCAGTCAAGAGGTTTAGAGTGTGTTCATAGAGGAGGCAGGGCACTTGCCTGGTCCTTTCCCGGAAGGCCCACCAGATCAAGGTAATGGCAGACATCTTTTAATCATATAATAGTCTCATAAAGCTATCCCGAGGGGAAGGTTTCAAAAAATCCTTTCTTAAGGTGATCTTTCAAAGTAAATTTTCAGTCAGGTCTAAGACCTTAGCCTAACGTAAGGAATAAAGAGTGTGAACCCTCTTGCATTCCCCTTCAATTTGGTATTGAGGTGACTATGATTTCTTATTCAAAATTTTCCTTCTGTAATTTAAAACTTTCTCTCCATCTAGTCACCTCCGTAGTACAGGCTTGGCCTCTGTAACTTCGGGCCATAAGCACGCATAGGGTTTTAAGAATTTTCAAGTGAACTTCAAGGGAGTGCAAGTGTTCGCCTCCTAACATTTTGGTTTTCGGCCATTAACTTCAACATTTCCTTTTCCACTAAGGCCATGTAGAACGGGTACTTATTACCCCTGTTAGAGTTAACTGCTCTTAATCAATTTCCTATTGTAATGTAACTTAGACTGTTGAGCGGATAAGACTGTGTCTACTGTTTGTTTTTCGTAAAAGTTAGATTGTGCCTTGGAGAGACTTGAATCTTGTAAATTCTGGGTGAATAGTCTCCTAGGTGATAGTGTGGAGAAAAGACGCTTTTTTGGATGTAGTAAATTTTGGAGGAGTAACTGAATGGAGCAGTGATGCTCTTCTAAAATTTGCAGATTGGGAATTCAAGCTCATTCGGTTAAATCGTTGTTGTCTGATAGTTCTAGGCTTTTCTAAAATTGTTAATCGAGCCCGCGGACTAACCTTCATTTTTTATTGTTTAACAAAGTTTAAAATATAAAAGAAAACAAAAATCAAGAAAAGAAATAAAATTTCGAATTTTAGAGTTTTAAATTATACTTTGGTCCTTCCTCTGTCCACCCATTCATGCATGCACATTCTTACATCTCTGCCTTCCACAGAATCCCAGGAATAATAATAATAATAATAATAATAATAATAATAATAATAATAATAATAATAGTATCAGAGTTATCACAGCTGGACTGATCTTTCGTACGGCAGATCGCCCGATGAGTGTGGGCAGCCTCTACCATGTATGGGAAACTGAATGTTACTGTGGTGGAGGATAGCGTTGTGTGTGGTATATGAGTTGTAGGAATGTTGGGGACAGCAAAATCACTCAGTCTCCGAGTATGATCGAGGTCCCATGACTCATCTCATGCGGAATCGAACGCGGGGCCACGCCCTAAGGTGAAGACATGGAGCCGGACTTGGTTGGCAATGTGTTGTGTTTTATATAAATGAGGACGTGTATACTGAGAAGAATACAAAGAACCGGCCCGCGAGTGAGAGGAATGTGGCTAAAATCTTTACTGGGCGAGTTGGCCGTGCGGTTAGGGGCGCGCAGCTGTGAGCTTCCATCCGAAAGATAGTGGGTTCGAACCCCACTGTCGGCAGCTCTGAAGATGGTTTTCCGTGGTTTTCCTTTTCATACTAAAATGCTGGGGCTGTACCTTAATTAAGGCCATGGGCGATTCCTTACCACTCCTAGGAGATTCCTATACCATCGTCGCCATAAGACCTATCTGTGTCGGGGCAACGTAAAAAAATTGTAAAAAAAAGCTAAAGTATTCTACCCGGCTGCGAATCGTGCCCGGGTCCCTTTGATTCACTGAAAATTCAACCAAGGATCTGGATTCATTGTTCAAATGATACATATTATGATTTACTGTATATTTCAGATATTTCTAAATATCTTTGGCAAACAATAGACGTATCAATGACCCTGGAATCAACTTCTGTGGGGCAGAGTTTTGTGTCCTATATAGTTGATTATTTTCTTCCTTTGTCATTGGAATACATTTTCAGAACAGTCGCGAGTATGTTTTGTCGTTCACATTGGGACAAAACGTCACTGTACTGTGTCTTCCGCGCTACAAATGCACAACTAATGACCCACAATACACTAGAAGGTAATGCATTCTCGATCACGTAGTAGATACTGAAACTAGTTCATATCCAGCATGAGCGTGCCTTCCATTAACATTTATTAAAGAGTAATTTGTTGCACGACCCCTATGGATCACACCTGTCACTGGGGCAGGCCTCCAACTCTGTCACGCAACAATCATCATCATCATCTGTTTACCCTCCAGGGTCGGCTTTTCCCTCGGACACAGCGAGGGATCCCACCTCTACCGCCTCAAGGGCAGTGTCCTGGAGCTTCGGACTCTTGGTCGGGGATACAACTGGGGAGAATGACCAGTACCTCGCCCAGGCGGCCTCACCTGCTCTGCTGTACAGGGGCCTTGTGGAGGGATGGGAAGATTGGAAGGGATAGGCAAGGAAGAGGGAAGAAAGCGGCCGTGGCCTTATGTTAGGTACCATCCCGGCATTCGCCTGGAGGAGAAGTGGGAAACCACGGAAAACCACTTCCAGGATGGCTGAGGTGGGAATCGAACCCACCTCTACTCAGTTGACCTCCCGAGGCTGAGTGGACCCCGTTCCAGCCCTCATACCACTTTACAAATTTTCGTGGCAGAGCCGGGAATCGAACCCGGGCCTCCGGGGGTGGCAGCTAATCACGCTAACCACTACACCACAGAGCACGCAACAATAACATATTCTATACAGTACTCATCTGTCGTTTATTGTTAATTTATTTTGGAGGTTCGATACATCTACATTCATTTCTTCCATACATGTTCATACTGAATGGTCGTATCTTAGTATCACTTTAAGAACATCTTCCGTGTCGGTGCGACGTAAAGCCCCTAGCAAAAAAAAAAAAAAACATCTTCCTTGTTGAATTCTACATTTGCCGGGCTGAGTGGCTCAGACGGTTAAAGCGCTGGCCTTCTAACCCCAACTTGGCAGGTTCGATCCTGGCTCAGTCCGGTGGTATTTGAAGGTGCTCAAATACGACAGCCTCGTGTCGGTAGATTTACTTGCACGTAAAAGAACTCCTGCGGGACTAAATTCCGGCACCTCGGCGTCTCCGAAGACCGTAAAAGTAGTTAGTGGGACGTAAAGCAAATAACATTATTATTATTATTATTATGAATTCTACATTGCTTTTAGCCAACATACCTTAGTATAAATGCTAATAGTTGACCAAACACTTTTATCCCTCTAAGGGCCGATTGCATAAACCGTTTGATCTTAGATCAGAGACGAAATTGATCTCGGTTCACGCAAAACTTGGACATTTGTATTTTATAAACGTTTATCTGATATCAATTCGCACTGAACTACGATCTTTATACGATCGGGCCTAATTGAAGTGCGTGTATGGAGCACTTCAATTGAAGAAAAGAAAAAAAAGAACGTGACTCACCTTTAATGTATGACCTCCTCAGGAGTATTTGTTTTTTTTTTTTTTTTTTTACTATTGCATTCAGGTTGGAGCGACTCGGACAGATTTTATGGGGACGATAGGATAGGGCAGGGCTAGAACTGGGTGGTAAACGACCATGGCCTTAAAATTAAGGTACAACCCCATCATTTTCCTTGGATGATAAAATTGTGAACGTTAAAACAGAAGTTCTAAGTCCTTTTGTAGTTGAAATGTGTTATTTTTAATTAAAATAATCGGTATTGGTGGATCGTTAAAATTCTTAATTCCGGACTTGAATTATGTTGATTACATTCGCATGTGTCTCATCATTTTTATAAATCTCATTTTTTGTATCTGGTGTATATATGTGTTGTACCCTTTGAAACGACGAATCGGTGGTAATTTGTTCTTGGGTTCTGCCACGGCGCCCTATAATAAAATATACTTACCGCTCGGAGACTCTTATCTACTTGGGGCGCGATCGGTTGGGCATTCTTTTTCTAAAGTTGGTACATAGGGGAATTAAATACTTTTTTTTTGCTATTTGCTTTACGTCGCACCGACACAGATAGGTCTTATGGCGACGATGGGATAGGAAAGACCTAGGAAGTGGAAGGGAGCGGCCGTGGCCTTAATTAAGGTACAGCCCCGGCATTTGCCTGGTGTGAAAATGGGAAACCACGGAAAACCATCTTCAGGGCTGCCGACAGCGGGGCTCGAACCCACTATCTTCCGATTACTGGATACTGGCCGCACTTAAGCGACTGCAGCTATCGAGCTCGGTGAATTAAATACTACGAGTACTATCGCTACTAAATGAGAATGGACCGAATTAAATTTTTACTAATTAATTTAATCTAATCGAAATAAAATACATTCAAAAAATTTTAAGTGCACAATAAAATCATTAAATTTTACTCAAACTGTAAAACAACAATCAATAGTTTTCTCGCGCCATAAGCAACAATTCTGCACAAATGATTAATTAAATTGAAATTAATTGCCTACACCACAGGTGTGCAGTATTGATTAAATTATGACGTAACCTTAATTATCTTTAATATAAAATGGCAAATACTATTATTGTTACCTAAGGTAGTTGACAGTTACCAAAATTAGAATCATAAAAAGATTACATTGTATTATATGAATTGTCCCTGCTCCAATAAATGGCAGGAGTTTCCTGAGAATACACCTCAGTTTGAGAGTTTACTGCTCCCTGTTATAACATTATTATCTAAATTAGCATAAAATTAGATATGCCTCAACTGACTTTTCATGACCTAGTATCGGATGGATACTCAAACAAAATTTATCCATGAGCATTTTATGATCACTGTGTTATCAGACGTAAATAAGCTGCCTTCCTCCCCTAATTAGTGACCTCATATCTACATTACAGAGTGGGTTAATCCTCCTCCGTTGACCATTAAAACAAAGTAGATGACGAGAGAAAGAATCAGCTAAGCCTCTGTTATCCTTATTCTACCATCTCAATGCACACCTGAAAGAGAAGACACCGTATTATATCTAACCTATAGTATTTACACAGAGCAATAACATCAAGTGCCAATCTGACCGTTATTTATATCTAAGAAGCTGACCGCACCTGTCATTCAAATGACTGGATATCATCGAATGTTCTAATGATTTCACTCGTCACAGTGACTATGGCAATCTCTCACTGTGGACGGCGTGTATGACCAAGTCCAATTATCTCATATCGTGGTCACTATAATCATTTAAACATTTCAACATCGAAAGAATCAGATCAAAAAGAAATAGGCATGAAAATACATCCGGCTGTAAGATCCTCGTAAAGTATACAATAATTATTCTTCCATGACAAAATTATAAATGAAAGGTCAAACAAAAAAATCATGGACATAAATAATATTATTTAACCTTTTTAGCAAAATGTTACCGTGTCAGGTATCTACCATTTGATTATTATTATTATTCACAGGTGTAATTATAGTGTAAAAATAACTGGGTATCAATTTAACTCTAATTCATAGCAGAGGGCACAATCTGGAATCAACTCAATTTCAACTAAATATTCCCAGTGCGTCTGGATGTTGTACTTATGGCGGTTTTTATATCCTGTGTTCGAGCATTTATAAGCAGACATCTGCCTTTCTGTATCACCAAGCGGTAAGTTTCTCTTTATTTCATTTCATATATTCAACGTAGATTATTATTTATATCTTATTATTTCCTCGGAGCTTTATTAATATTCATTCCATCCTTTCTCGTAGACGTTGGCTCTCTAGCTCGTCACTTGTTAAACCAGGATTATTTTCACTGGTACCTCAACGTAACCTTTTCCTCCTCTTGCGGTGATTTATTTCTTCGTCATCTTGCTTGTTGCTCGATATTTTCATTTATATCAGACCTTAACTCACTTCTACACATCCTGTCAGCACTGTATCATATAACTCACTGTTAAGTAAACAACACAAAACCCTTAACATTTATTTCTTAGAAGTTTCCAATTATTTTATTACTAAACGGGTATCAATGACATATCCTTCCCTGGACATCAATATCCACCTATTCCGACGTTACGTTGAAAACTTCGTAAAATTCATAACTTAGAGTCAGTTAAGTTACTCATGCAAATCACAATGGTATTATTATTATTATTATTATTATTATTATTATTATTATTATTATTATTATTATTATTATTATTTGCTAGGAGCTTTACGTCGCACCGACACAGATAGGTCTTATGGCGACGATGGGATAGGAAAGGCCTAGGAGTTGGAAGGAAGCGGCCGTGGCCTTAATTAAGGTACAGCCCCCAGCATTATTATTATTATTATTATTATTATTATTATTATTATTATTATTATTATTATTATTATTATTATTATTATTACCTGATTTCACAACATTTCATAAATAGTTATTGCTAATCACGTCATCAGAACATCATGAAAATTATTATCATCATTGCGACCTATCACTACGAAATTTTCATTCGCAATGTCATTTTTATTATTATCATTATTATTATCATGTAACTTAGAAATTAAGGAAACGGTAGATATAATTTTAGATTATTAAACGACACAGTAGATATCTGAAAATCTTGAACATAATGAAATCATACACGTTAAGCAGATAATGATTTAATGTCGGGCCCTCAACATTAAATCACGACATACCCGTAATTTATGGTACGTGACCTAATATTTTACATTTAAAGCGATATTAGCTGTCCTTTCTAAAACATAAGATAAAGAAAAGTTGGCATAATTATATGTATCGGATGACAGAGCGGTCACGGGTATAATTGATTATTTACATATTAATTAAAACAATAGTTCAATGATCTGGTACTTATATCATCCAAGCTGCCCTCGTCGGGCTATCCCATACCGTTCTTCGGCACCTTCCTTGGATTTAGGCCATGTTCCCGTCAGGGTGAGGTTGTATTATTGTCATGGTGAAGTTGGGCGTATATCCAACTTGGCACATTACTGATAACGCACGCCTTATTTTATGCACACACGCAACACTCTTCTTCACCTTAATTCTATGCTCTGATACTAATTGTTATCCTCACACACTTCCGGTGATACACTTTATCATAGTGGTGTGACGTTGTCCTACAGTTACATAATCTCCCCTGGTCTGGTCTGCGGGAAAAGAAATGGCCCTCTTAAAATCTCGATCAATGGAATACCTGTTCTAGACGGCTGGCCAGCAATTATTGTTTACACTCTTCCCCTTCTCGTTCATTGTCCTCTGCTTGTTGGGTCAAAGGAATGTCCGTAATGAGCTCAAGTACAGGCTATCGAACTTGGAGACTGGTGACTACACAAGAGATTGTCATTTACGAAAATGTTCTCTTCTCTACCTGCTAAGAATGTTCCGTCAGTCTCTGCTAAATTTACCCTGTCCACCTCCACTGTTTTTAAAACAAACCAGCTACTTTTATCTCGACGTTGTACTTGCTCCTTCTACTTCTCATGAAATCGTATATTGTCCTAGGCAATGGCAAATTATTACGCTAAGAAATCCACCTGATTAGAGCCTATTTTCTCCACGGGAAGTGAATAAATATAGTTTATGAATATTCACTTACATTTCCGAATTATATTGATGCAAGCTCTGAATAGCCGGTCACTTAGCGTTCCCTCGAAGTCGGTTGGACACGCACACGACTGATCGTACTGAGACTGAAATAGACTGACTGACTGACTGCTCGCTCTCCGACTCACTGACTGCACACTGACTGACTGACTGACTGACTGACTGACTGACTGACTGAATGCTCCCTGACCGACTGATGATTCGTCTCTGTTATAAACCTTCGGTCCGACTACGTGATTCTAGTTCTACTTCCGGTGGTATCACGGAGCGTCACAGATTAATCCACTGGCTTCGATAAGTCATTAAGAGTTATCCGTTGATCTTTTTTTTTTGTATAACGGTACGGAGCTGAAAGTAGGTGTACGTTAGTACCGTTTTGTATAATTCACATGGCGTGGGTTCGATTAAACTAACGTCGGCCATTTGTTTGATGGAGCCACTATTTTTATTTCCGCTTGTCATCACGCCATCAACACGTGATCAGTCGCACACAAGATTATATTTCACCTATGTTGTAATTACTTTAATAATTTAACTGGATCCACCAAAAATTATATTAACTCCGATACAGTCATTAGAAGCCCAGTTGATGTGCAATCTTACACAAACTCCCGAAATAGACTCAAATTTTCTCAGGGAGAAATGTTTACGCTTAAGAATGGAGAAATTTGATTGGCTAAGTCATTTTATACGGGGCCTACGCGTCTAATTCCAAGGATTTCAGCTATCTTCTGTCCTTGTCGCATATCTCAGGTTTCTCTGTCTAACAAAAATGCGTGGGAAATTTAGGAAGTTTCGGTTCCCAGGGTGCGGCGAGCGAATGTTCCAGGTAATAGCCTGGGTGCAGCTTCCTGCTAAGTTCATCTATACTTAATATTATAAAGAGGAAAAATTAGTTTGTTTGTAACGAATAGACTCAAAAACTACTGAACCGATTTTAAAAATTACTACACCTATAGAAAGCTACATTGCCAGTGAGTAACATGGATTGTATTTTATTTTCAAAACAATTCGAGGTGGGGGGGGGGCACGGGGGCAGATATAAAAATAATAGGCTAATATAGGCAAAATATCGAATTTGTCGTATAAGGACGAGAAAAGCTCGATTTAATCCTCTTGACGCAAAGAACAAAACTTGGTAAGACCTACGGCCCGAAAACCATGTGTTAAGGCCTAAAACCAACCGTTACGGAGGTATTGGCACCACACTAACCCTGCTCCAGAAAGCGGATAAAGTAATGAACTGCCGTAACCATGGCAACGTCAGCTCCAGGATTCTACAGCAGCGAAAATATCTACAATAAATCACAAAACCCTAACATGTTACAGACATGAAAACTGATATTTGGAATCCCCTTTAAAAATAAAAGAACATAAATATTCGTTTTCAGAAAATCCACTTAATGGGGGGGTGCAAAGAAGTGAGAAAGGAGTTGAATTATTTATATGAGGATACATATATCTCAAAAAATGAAGATGTGGATGTTACAGACTTTAAAATTGGTACTTGGAATCTCCTTTAAAAATGATCACACTCTTTTTGGAAAATCCATTTAAGGGGGTGAAAAGAATAAAATAGCGGGTGAATTTTTAAAATGAGTATCTTCTTCTTCTATCGCTTTACCCACACCTGTGGGGTTGCAGGTGCGAACTGTGTCGCACATGTGGATTTGACCCTGTTTTACGGCGGGATGCCCTTCCTGGCGGCAACCGTATGTGTAGGGATGTAATCTATACTTCTATACTAATATTATCAAGAGGAAAAATGTGTATATTTGTTTGTAACGGATAGACTCAAAAACTACTGAATCGATTTTAAAGATTACTTCACCATTACCAGTGAGTAACATGGGCTGTATTTTATTTTCTAAACAATTCGAGGGGGGGGGCGCGACGGGGGGAAATATAAAAATATTAAAATAATAGGCTAATATAGGCGAAATCGAATTTGTCGTACAAGGACGAGACAAAGCTCATTTTAAGCCTCTGGACGCAAAGAACAAAACTTGGTAAACCCTGCAGGCCCGTAAACCATGTTTCAAGGCCCTAAAACCAAACGTTATGGAGAGATTGGAACTACACTACCCCTGCTCTAGGAATCGGATAAAGAAACGAACGGTCGTAACCATGGCAACGTCAGTTCCAGGATTCTACAGCAGCTAGATTATGCATGTACGTTTGGGCATAGCTGCCAACCAAAATTGTTACACATATGACTTACTATCTGAAAAAAAAATAAACTGCTGTGTAAGACGCTCATAGCACTCCTTTGGGCGGGGATGGAAAGGGATTGAAGTATAAAAGTAATAGCCCCGGAGATCTCCGTAGTACAGCGACCAGCGGTTGCGGATTGGCCTCCGTTTTTATGTACTGGCTTAGGTTTCAGCATTTTACGGAGTCTGTTACCTATAGTTTAAACTATTTGCTATCAAATCATGGAGTAGCAGGATCACTGATGTTATTAGTGCCGATATTTTGGTCCACTTTTACGATCACTGTAACCATGAAAACAACCTATATACTGTACACAATTGTCAGCCCATGACTTGAAAAAATGTCTCAACATTTATACTCAGATTCATTCTATGATGTGCGACATGAGTGACAAGCCCTGAGAATTATAATTCTCGATAATCATAGTAGTTTCTTTTATGCATCACGAATTTCCTTGATCATTTGTAATAGTTACGAAATGTCGGATCAAACATATACATTCAATAATATTTATTTTTGTGGTACTATCTAGCGGAAGTATACTTACACTAAACCTGCAGCTTTGTGAAGGGAGCAGGTATATCTAGGTGGAAATGAAGTAAAAACATGGTAGCAAAGGATCTTAGAGGTGACGCTAATTAGGAACTAATATTTAGAGGCCCCCATGAAGAAAAGAAGAAGAAGATACACTATAATTCCAAACATGACAAATAATTTCTACGTACTTAAGTAAATACACCAGTGATATAAATATCTAATGAAGTCAGTCACGCCAATAGTATGAGTAACTAAAGCCAGTTTATGATAACCCGTACGAAGAATGGGTACTTCTGCTAGTTTATGATATAATTACTTAACAACCCCCAACAGAACGTTCTCCACCTCTGCTACGGTGGCTTAAATCTTCTACGTCGATGATCTGTGACAACTCTGCAGTCCTTGCTAGAATGGTCGAATTTTAATTTGCTTCTACTCAGAAATTAATGAATTAAATATTCCACCATATCGCCTAAGGCAAGCCTCCGTGGCTCAGACGGCAGCGCGTCGGCCTCTCACCGCTGGATAGCGTGGTTCAAATCCCGGTCACTCCATGTGAGATTTGTGCTGGACAAAGCGGAGGCGGGACAGGTTTTTCTTCGGGTACTCCTGTTTACCCTGTCATCTTTCATTCCAGCAACACTCTCCATTAGCATTTCATAGCATTTATCACTCATTAATAAAAATCACCTTGGGAGTGGCGACCCCATTGTTATAACAGCCTATATATGTTTCATTCATTACATCCCTGACCCGGTCAATGACTGGAAAACAGGTTGTAAGTTTACATTTTCATTTTTCATTTGCATCGCCTAAGGCAATTTGGGTGCAGTGTATTACTCTAACTGACAATGTCTCATAGGGGATGAAACATGTACTAGTTTAAGGTAACAACATGTACTGAACAGGCGGATCCTTTAAATATAATATTTGAATGTACTCTTAAGTATTTTCAACTTGTATGAAATATTTTCGCGAATATTGTCCTCATCAAAAATAGAGACTTGTGGTCCATATGTAACAGTAGATGTAGATATTAACTGACAGATTATATTTTTGTGTTTTAAATTGTTATATGGTACCTATTGCAAGAGTTTTGGAAGGTTTCAATAAACGCAAAGTAGGAGCAAATATGCAAGAAGATATGATAATGGTGTTGATTGTTAGGGCATTACTTGTGACTGTACTACCTCTTCCATTTCCTTCAGACAATTTACTGCCTGGGATATTGCAGGAAGGGAATGGAGCTTTTTAAAGTAGGAAATATAATATGAAAATAATGCTGGAATTCAAGAGGACAAATTTATAGGACGAGGAGTAAGATATTGGAATAAATTATCAAGGGAGATGTTCGATAAATTTCCAAGTTCCTTGAAAACGTTTAAGAAAATCCTAAGTTGTAACGGTTCAAATCCCGTTACAAGATGATATCTGTATTTTTATCATTGTATGATTTTATCTGTATTTTATTATTATTATTATTATTATTATTATTATTATTATTATTATTATTATTATTATGCCAGTATTATTATTATTTTATCTGTGATATTGTTACTATTATTGTAATTATCAGTCTTATTCAATTCGATTTTGCAATGCCTGTTGCTTGCAAGATTGTACTTAGATGTATGCATATATACATATGTGTAGAATAACACTCAATACCTGTACAGTGAGAATTGTTGTATATATCAGAGATTGGATGTGACGTTGGTGCATTGTGCAATATTGTTGGCGATTCTGCCAAGTCATTGCCAAGTCATGGCTACGTCATCGTGAGCTTTTAGAATATGCGCTCAGAGAGTCGGCCGCCCCGGGCTGTTTCACAACTGTATGTAATATCTGTCGCGTAGGTGGAAGTATGTCATTGTTATTTCTGGAGATTACGTAGCTGTGTCAACCAACGTCTATAAAAGGTGGGTGCATATTGTAGCGTCAGTCATTACTTAAACGGAAGCAGTACAGTGAAGAAGTCTACTAGATCAAGAGGCCTTAGTTGGTCAGTCAACGAGTGTGAACGAGAGATGGAGAAGACTCAGTGAGCCATTGTTCTTTGGTCATTGAGAGAGTAAGGCCAAACTTGGTTCGCCACTGAGTTGAAGACACGGACGCAAGGGCTTACCATGAAGTCAGAGAGGGAAACCCTGGAGCTGCCAAGAGGTAATACCATATTGACTTACAAAGAAGTCAGATGATATGGAGAAGAAGCAGTCACAAGGATGTATCACCAAGTTAGGCGTGACACATCTACAGTAAACACCAGATCAAAAGAATACGTCGTAATTACACTAAAATTGTTGAAGGTACAGTCAAGTGAATCAGTGAGGGAAATATTTCGTATAAAGTGTTAAATGTCCGGTCAAGAAGAATTCAAATTCATGCCTAGTTTCTTTCAGTTGCAATGTCATAATTTCATATTTTCATCTGTTTTATCGCAACAAGACTCACTATTTTTTGATATATTATTTAAAGAATATATATTGTTCTATCAAACGAATTCATAGTTTCATTTCATTGACAGTAAAATATGTTAACCTCAAAATTAATGGGGAAACCGAACGCCAATCTCCTTTTCCCAGAACTTATATGGTATGTTGTCAAAAGTAAGCTTATTACCCCACACCCTAGAGATAGTCAAGAGTCTCATTCTATTATTGCTGTACTGAGTGGCAGTTGGCGCCCTTCAAATAACGTATGTGTAAGTAAGCAGGTAACAAGTAAGTGTGAGTACAAGGTCCAACGAGTGTGTATTTTATTTAATGAATGTTAATTTTCAGATACTCCATTTTAAATGCAGATATTCATAATTTTCATGTTAAATGCAGTTTTATATATATGTTTGTAAAATTTAGTCAGACAGATAGGAAACTCTCAAAGTGAAACACTGGCAGGGAATCTGCCACCTGGGTGATAGCACTAAATGCAGATCATTGATGACTGACTAAAAATGCAGTTGCACTCGTTCTGTTTTTTGTCAAGGTACCGGTAATTACGTCCGTATAGCAGCACAATCGAGTTATGTTTCCCTCTCTCTGAACTACGTGTTAATAATTCTGTTACTTGGTAAAGATGAACCGTTATATGATGACCTGAACGATGATTGTGTGAGAAATTCGCGTAATTATCGTTCCACTCCAAGTGTAACACGGGCGTACGCATTCACACATATACTGAGATGACTGACAGGAGAAAGAAGGTAACTCAGAACTAGTCACCAGATTCTAGAGTTACTGTTAAGCTTAACTGGGCGAAAGTACGCCGTGTTCTTGAATTCTCTTTCTTCTTCTTCTTCTTCTTCTTCTTCTTCTTCTTGATGACCTCTTCCCAGCTGCATGGGATCCGCACTTTCGTAAAGGGTTTAGGCTATTTTTATGCCCGGCTGCCTTTCATGATACCAACTCAATGTGGAAGGATGTGTTCATTATTTCGTTTTTCTGCGGTGGTTTGTAGTGTGATGTTTTCTATGTAAATGAAGATGTGTATTTAAGGCGAACTGGAGGAATTAACCAGACAAAGTTGAAAATCACCGGCCCTGCCGGGAATCGAACCCGGAGCCCTATGAACCGACGGTCAGTACGCTGACCATTTGGTGAAGGAGCTGTACGAAGAATGAATTTACATTTTACATATTTCTCTCGACCTACCAGCCTTCACCTTGTTGTCCCATAGTATCATGCAGTGTATTGCTGTAGATGACATGTGTTTAATTGACTGTATTACTTATGTTCGAATTGTTATAGAAGAAAGATACGTTAACCTTGCAATGTCGTCTGTAACATGTTTGTCACACAATGCATAGGAAGAGAAATTTATGAATTCCCAATCAGAAACATGAACAATCACTGTATGAACTTCAAGGCGCGTGTTTACATAAGAATATCCATGCATATAACAAAATATTAACAATGGTATACTCTTATCATTTATTCCTACATTGATAAACATTGTCAAATCATATATACGTAGCCCTTTGAGTACAACACGCTGAAATAATTTCAATTTTTATTCTAACAGGAAAACACATCACAATTTTTATGGTAAATATTGTATACATCACAAAATTGGCAATAAATACCTGAGAATGTAGTGAAAAAAAATCTTGCCTGAGGCTGCTTATGATACTGTGTCAAATGTCTGAGTGGATAATAGAAGAGAACATTATTTCGGTACCGTATAGCTTCTAATTTACTCTGATGCAATTTATTATCCATTGCAACAAATATGTCAGGTTTGAAACAATAGTTGGTGTATAAATTGAATATAAGACAATAAGTTCAAATTATAAAAACTATTGTACTTCTATCGCAAATAATTATGGAACTATTCTTATACATTCTTATTAGTTCGCTAGTCATACGAAACTATTATACAGGGTGGAATGTACCGTCACACCCCACGAGATTATTCCACGTAATACTTTGGCCATTTTCTTGGTAAAAATATTTTTAAATTTTTATTTAGACAGTTTATCGACCAGGTTTGGTTTCTTCCCCGGACTCAGAGAAGGATCCCACCTCTGCTGCCTCAAGGGCAGTGTCCTGGAGTGTGTGACTTTGGGTTGGTGTATGAAAGTGGGGAGGAGGACCAGTACCTCTCCCGGCTGCCTCACCTGCTATGCTGAACAGGGGTCTTATGGGAGGATGGGAAGATCGGAAGGGATGGTCAAGGAAGAGAGGAGGAAGCGCCCTGTGGCCTTAAGTTAGGTACCATCCTGGCATTTGCCTGGAGGAGAAGTGGGAGGTCTGAGGTTACAATCGAACGCCTCTCTAGGCAGTTAACCTCCTGAGGCTGAGAGGACCCGTTTCAACCCTCGTGCCACTTTTGAAATTTCGTGGCAGAGCCGAAACTTGAACCCGCGCCTTGGGGGTTGGCAGCTAATCACACTAACCACTACACGATAGGGGCGGACTAAAAGGAAATATTTGCAGCGATGTCTCGGACTCATGGCTTGAAACAAAAGGCAAATGACTGTACAAAGGGAAAGGGAAAAGTTACTTTAACAAATGTATGTCGCTCTGTTAAATTTTGTTGTAAATGCGCGCATTTAGCTGAAAATAAAGCCTGAAATACGGTGTAAATCGCCTAATTACATCTTGTAACTTCGCGACCAGTGTCATGTACCTTGCTCCAGCTAAGCCGAAACCGAGTCGGTAGGTGCAGAGTGAGTCTCGGCCCACAAGTGGCGACGGCTGGTCCGTAGTCCGACAGCTCTGTACGCTGACCGACCAACCGATCAGAGGAGGGGTGGCCACGGCTCTACCGCAGCTCTACGCCTCTGCATTCGGGAGACGGGACAGGGCTGGACCTCACGGCTGGCCCCAACCGTCGGCTGTCCTGAGAATGGTTTTCCGTGGTTTTCCATTCTCCTGCACTAAGGCGAATGCCGGGACAGTTCCTAGTATAGGCCACGGCCGCCAACCCCCTCACCTTCTTCGAGCATCTCCTTCACCGTAGCAAATCTCGCCTGAGAGACGGCGTCACCGTCTAAGAGGCCCGCCTCCCCCTTCAGGGGAGGAATGAAAACATGAAACCAGCAGAGGGGAAAACGATTGGATGGCCAGCGGAGAACTTGAAAGAGGGAAGAAGAGAACAGGGTCGAGAAATTTTGGGGGAAGAGGAAGACGTCACTAAAAGCTATGTGTTGTTGTCTACATATGACGCGAGTGCTTGACAACAAGCCAGCTGGACACAGAAGAGTAGGCTGGCACGTGTGTAGGCTTGTGCAGTAGCAGAGATGTTGAAATCTACAATGCAGAACAACCACTATTTTATTGAAAACTACTGTAGGCCTAACTATAGGTGCCGAACAATGCATTCTTCGTTCCTCTTACTAATATCTATTAAATGTTTTATTCTGGTGTAGAGATACGTTCCACTCTGCGTTAACCCTTTACTGCATACTGTTGCCCTCAGGCAACATACAACTTTTCACCTGTATAAATGGACAAATATTGTAGACAGAGGTAGTTTTACGGCACATATCCCAGTGATGCCTTGTTTTTTTTTACATAACATAAGACAAAACAGCCCTACAACCAAAGGTACTCCTTCCACCCCGTCAACATCCACGCGAACCAACCACCGTTTATTTTACGTGGGCCCTCCCCATCACATTACCACAGGCTTCAGGAGTACCTCTGGCTCAACCTCAAAGACATTACCGACCTACGGTTCTGCAAGCTGTACTTGCGCCTTGCAGTACGTACCCATGGCCAGTAGGTAAAGGGTTAAACGACAATATTGTTAATGACATAAGAAAGGTTCTTGTTTCTAGAAAAAGAAAGTCTTGAAAAGAGGGCACTCTAATTATTGTATCACGATGTTCTCAAATTAAGTCCTTCGTTAGGGACCAGATGAGGATGATTTACCATATATAAAATACTAGAACGTCATTGAAATGTATTATATCACGTATACGTAAATACAGTTTAAAACTCTTCACTTTCCATTGTGATTTTGTAATTTTATCAAATTACTAGCAAATGTACCCGCGCTTCGCTACTGTATTCTACATCGTATACGGATTTTTCCGTAAATTACTGTAAAGGCTGTGAGTAAGATTTTACTAAATTGCATCTACAAACTGACACCATGCGACGCCTCGTTCAGTGTTCTACATGATTGGCCCTAGGCCCTATGACATTTTCTCGTATGTCCTATATTTATGGGTTACAATCAGTTAGTCATTGAATGGGGTGAAATTTGGTACAGTTTTCAAATACTACTTTATATTTTTGATACCCATGTGACGCTGGAATCATAACATTAGGCGAACATATGGCCACTGGTCATGTCAATGTGCATGCCCAATATCATGATTGCATCTTTCCTATCAGTATGCCAAACGATAACTTATACGTGTAAAAAGTGCAAAATTAACTTGAAATGGTGAACTACAGCTCTATTTAACGTATAAGAGATAGAAATACGACAAAAAGTCATAGGAACCCTCCACCAAAATGAAAGGCGACCGTGCTTTCTGTTTTGCGATACGACTTACCGTTTAGCCACCAATTATTCCGAAACTAAGGTCTGCACCGTCGTTAAAATTGCATCCATATTCCGATATCTTCCGGGGCCAAAAGTTATAAATTTGCACAGCTTAGAATATCTCCTCAAAGAAAAGAGTCTCCAGGCTTCTGGATTAGCATTCGCATATGTACGGAGTAACAAAATAATACAGCAATTAATAGAAAATAGGTTAAAAACTGAGGACAGCCGGATACGGTTTTCCGTGGTTTCCCATTTTCACACCAGGCAAATGCCGGGGCTGTACTTTAATTAAGGCCACGGCCGCTTCCTTCCAATTCCTAGGCCTTTCCTATCCCATCGTCGCTATAAGACCTATCTGTGTCGATACGACGTAAAGCAAATAGCAAAAAAGAAAGCCTGAACAAAGCTTTCTTCTCTGATCTGTATTTGTTCTTGAAGTTGTACGTTATTGACAGATCAATAGATTTGTGTTTCAATTTCTATAATTTCTATACTATCCTGCTCTCTCTCTTAAAGTAATTGTTTGGCTGAAGGCTCCTCCTTCAAACCAGCAAGATTCTTTATTTCGAAATAAAATTTGAATCTCTGCATCACGTTTACTCTGCAGCGATCAAGAAAGAACGAAGTCTACCAAGTTTTAAGTTTTACTGTAACGTGTCGATCAATGATCCCTCTTAGTGTCTCAAAACCAGTACGTATTTATAAATGTCCCAAATATGATTGCCCTCCAATTGAAAAAGAGCTTACTAACACCCAGGAGAGTCAGTTTCTATAGGCATTTACTGTCAGATAGAATTTACACTGAACTTTTAAATTCATCTAAAAATATTTAATATAACTCTCCACTTCAATGAATATGAGCAGAGGCAAAATGTCACTGTAGTTAAACCGCCTAACCAGTGTGTCATGTGGAGGATCAAAATGAAATGTCGTATGGCTTTTAGTGCCGGGATATCCCAGGACGGGTTCGGCTCGCCAGGTGCAGGTCTTTCTATCTGACTTCCGTAGGCGACCTGCGCGTCATGATGGGGATGAAATGATGATGAAGACAACACATACACCCAGCCACCGTGCCATTGGAATTAACCAATTAAGGTTAAAATCCCCGACCCGGCCGGGAATCGAACCCAGGACCCTCTGAACCGAAGGCTAGTACGCTGACCGTTCAGCCAACGAGTCGGACATGTGGAGGATCATGTATCAGGGATTCTTATTCTAGACAAATATGGTTTTGTTTACTATTTATTTTACGACGCACTGGCACAAACAGGTCTTATGGCGACGATCTGAGAGGACAGGGCTAGGATTAGGAAGGAAGCGACAGAAACCTTAATTATGCATTTAGATGGCGTAAAAATGGGAAACCATGGAAAACAGTCTTCAAGCTTGTCGACAGTGGGGTTCAAATCTACCATGACCCACATCCAAGCTAACAGCTACGTGCTCCAAACTGAGTAGCCAGCTGGCACGGTAAAAAATTGAACTGGGTAACTATCAATGTTTGAGTCTACGAAAATGAACAATATTTAGTAGGGAAACAAGTGGTCATCACTTGGGACAGGAAATTCATGCTGTTATAGGTTAGAATGTAAATGGGTATCATGTACAGTATTCTCTTTCCCTCCCGACGATTTTGCTATGATAGTTGCAAGTACGACCTGTCGTAACTCCTACAACCTATGCAACTTATGCAACTTACCCTGCACAACCTTAAAGGATGCTGATTTTCGTTTGCATTCTGACTTACTATTGCATGCAATTCCTGGTCCTGTTCATGAGTCATCGTACAGGGTATATGTCCACTGACTCTCGAAAGAGTGCTGCATGATGTATAATGCTATATTTTATCAAGTATCTGATAATAACACTGTTGTATAATCCCACAGTCTTCACAACCTGCACATTTCTGTCTTTCAATAGAATCGTATACAGGGCGTTTCAAAATGAATATCTGTGTTTAAAGGCTCTGTAGTACTTGTTACATCGAACTTACAATTATAAATAATCCATCAAACGAAAGAGCAACTCAAACAGTACGTTCTACAAGTGTTCTTTCTATGAGCATGCACTGGTTTGTCTGTCTTACGTTAGAAAGCGCTTTCGTACATGTGGGCATGAACTGGTTTTTGTGTCTAGTATGCTGGATGACAGAGCTTGTTTCACGTGGCCTCCACGCTCATCCCATCTGACACATGTGACTTTTACCTTTGAGTATTCGTCAAAGATCGTGTGCTTGTACCTCCGCTGCCAGCTGACCTAACTAATTTGAGAAACAGGATTGAAGCAGCTGTTGAAACAATTACTCCAGACACACTGAGCAAGGTGTGGGACGAACTCGGCTATCGACTCGATATGTGCCATGCGACGAATGGGGCTCACATTGAACACTTGTAGGACAAACTCTTTGAGTTGCTCTTTCGCTTGATGTATTATTTACAAGTGTAAGTTCAATGTGTCCGCCTCTGTGGTGTAGTGGTTAGCGTGATTAGCTGCCACCCCCGGAGGCCCGGGTTCGATTCTCGGCTCTGCCACGAAATTTGAAAAGTGATATGAGGGCTGGAACGGGGTCCACTCAGCCCCGGGAGGTCAACTGAGTAGAGGTGGGTTCGATTCCCACCTCAGCCATCCTGGAAGTGGTTTTCCGTGGTTTCCCACTTCTCCAGGCGAATGCCGGGATGGTACCTAACATAAGGCCACGGCCGCTTCCTTCCCTCTTCCTTGCCTGTCCCTTCCAATCTTCCCGTCCCTCCACAAGGCCCCTGTTCAGCATAGCAGGTGAGGCCGCCTGGGCGAGGTACTGGTCATTCTCCCCAGTTGTATCCCCGACCAAGAGTCTGAAGCTCCAGGACACTGCCCTTGAGGCGGTAGAGGTGGGATCCCTCGCTGTGTCCGAGGGAGAAAGCCGACCCTGGAGGGTAATCATGATGATGATGATGATGAAGTTCAATGTAATAAATACTACACAGCCTTAAAACTTCGATATTCATTTTGAAACACCCTGTATTTCATACACATATTTTAGTCTAGCAATAGAAGTTTACAGTTTTTATCTAAAGCTCCTTAACTCCCATCAAAATATCCTCATCTCTGCTGACTACTTGCTAGATATTTAATAATTTCATAATCTCTAATAATTCCTTCAACGAAACAAACTTGAGTACAAATGTTCATAAACTGTTAAAACGAGAGATAAGAACCGGACTACAGAAAGGAATCACCTCGGTTATCCTGCGCTGAGGTTGGTTGCAAAAATCTTGGCCCTCTACGTCCGATATTTTAAGTCTAAGGAGGATCTTTGGGGAAAGACTAAATTTAACATTTTAAACTTAGTAGATACAGAGTTTGACTAAATTAAACCAGAGGTCATACGGATGGCAGCTGAGAACAACTAGTGAAGCTATGACTGAGTCTCTCGTATCGTTATTCTTAAATGACGACGGGCTATGTATGGGTGCAATATATCAACGCTGAGAACAGCAAATGGTCAACAGGAGACAGTCAATTAATGGAAACCTATTTTAAGGATGGCTGCCAATCGGGTCCTATTCAACGTCCATTCAGATTACAAGGCCTGTCACCACATTGACCAGCGTCTCAGCAAGTTCTTATAACCAGATATTGATGTTCACGAATTCCGACCAAGTTGGCATGTCTGCACCAGTTCTCGGAGGGTTCTGAGAAGTCAGTTCTGTTAACTGAGCTTGCTGCCTCATCGGAGGCTCTGGTTCCTGGGTGGTACAATTATCCTTTGCTACTCAAAATAGGCGTTACATGGCCAATAACATGATAAGGTGGTCAGTCCAAGATAGCGTTCACAGCACATAAATAATTAAACTTGCTTTACATGAACTTTATATTGTTATGTAACGTATTTCTTAAATACAGAGTATATAACACGCTTTTGAATTCAACGCCTTAGGTCAATAGATATTACAGACCCATGCAAATAATACGAGGTAGGATCCAAAAGTTCAGGGTTTAGCGTGTTGTCACTTACCACTATGAATTCAAAACACTGATGCACAGTCATCTTCAAAGCAATCCCCTCGAGTGAATCGACACATTTACTAGCGTTGATGAAGCTGCAGGTAGCCATATTTTGTAAATTCCCGAATGCCTCCTGCGATGATGCTTTTTCTTTAATTGGTGTTATAAAGTGACGACACTTCAGGTGTTTTTTCATCCTTGGAAAGAGGTAGGCGATATGAGGGCTGAGTCGAGTGTATAGGCGGGAGATTGAAGCACAGAAGTTCCATATACCGAGCAAGTGGCCGCGTGGTTTGGACCATGTGGCTATCATCTTGCATTCGAGAGATAGAGGGTTCAAAACCCACCGTCAGCAGCCCTAAAGATGGTTTCCCGTGGTTTCACATTTTCACACCATGCAAATGCTGGGGGTGTACCTTCATTAACAACATGGTCGGTTTATTCCTACGCCTAGCCCTTTCCTAACCCATCGTCACCATAAAACCTATCTGTGTCGGTGCGACGTAAAGCAAATTGTGAAATGAAAGAAAGAAAGAAAGAAAGAAAGAAAAGCAGTTCCATATTTAGCTGTAAAGGAGCGCTGTACATCTCGACTGTACTTGTGGAGCTGCAAGCACACACATATGAGTTATGTCCATAGTAACTCCTCATAGCAAGTATACACGCTAATCGAACGGGCAGTTAACTTACCATTAACATAATGATAAAATATGTTTGCATATCTTCTGTATATTTTACTTTACAAACACTGTGTTATTCGCTGTCATTAACAAGCTTTGTCTTACAGAAGCAATATCTTCTTAATTAAATTAAGTATAGTAGTAATATTTACATTATGCATCTACTTAATGAAAATTTAGCATGTGAACTTGTGTTTAAATTTTAAAATGGCTCTGATGAACAAATAGATCATTCAATAGCACCATCCTTATTTCCTTCTCAAAAAATAAGAATTATCTATTTCAAATTTAAAGAAATTGGAAACAACACACATATTAGTTTGATGTATGACCTACATACTGCATAACTACTTAACCCACTATCTGAAGTCGCTGGTGACAGCCCGCCGAAATTATAGTCTCTGTGGATATTGCAACTTTCTCCGAGTGATTTTCTCCTTGTCAGAGCAGTTGGCGGTCAATACTTTTCCGATTGTCATTTGCCTACTCTTTTTCCGAGTGATTTTCTCCTTGTCTGAGCAGTTGGCGGTCAATACTTTTCCGATTGTCATTTGCCTACTCTTTTTTATGGAAATTAATTAACCTGCATATTTCATTGCCAACAAGTGTCTCTTGCTTATTGTACAATCCTGTTCCCGAGATAGTAAATACAATCAATTGATTTTTTAGACCAATGTCATATTTTTCTTCATTGTGTATCTCTACATGTGATACATGTGATCTTTCATATACTGGTTAATTTTCATACTGTTTGTCTGTAAACTCCTATCCCTATGCCACCAATGTGTGTATACGACATAGCAGCTGTTATTCGAACCCTCCTAAGTAATAAACAATTGAATAACATTCACGAGGTATAATTAGTGGGTAATGTTACGATAGTTTCCAATCAATATCCAAGAGGAGGAAGCAGGAGAAGAAGAATTCTACTGTTATGTGTAAGAAAGAAAGCATGCCTGAGATCTCCTGGTACGGACACATTTGTTCCGAGTCTCCATCAACAATAAAGGACCAATGAGAACTGTAGAAGCTTCGTGATTTTACGCTGGTCGAAATCTCTGTTTAAAGGGGGAAAAAACTAGTTTGATTTAACTAGAAAAGCAGAATGTTGATATTATATGATAATTGACCAGTATAAAGTAACACCTGGGTTGCTAGTTTGTAAGAAGGGCACTCAGATCCGTCCGCTAGCCGGGTGTATACAGCTGTTGTTAAAAGAGAAGCTTCGCTTAAGAATCAGACTGTGAGCAATTTTAGTGGCGGTGCCAAACACGGTTTTTATATTGTGTTTGCGGAGGACCTTGACAATTCGATCTGTGGTGTTGTGAATGTAAGGCAAGTAGGCAGTTACCTTCACTTCTTCCTTCTGTGAGCTTTGCTCTATGAATCTGTAAATCGCTGTAACCATTACCCTTGAACGCGACTTTGAGCGTGTTCATCTCCACCTAGATATGTGCTGGCTCACAAATTCGTCTCGCCCTCTTGGCGAGTGTCGTGAGAATGCCTTGTTTTTGTGCTGGATGTGTGGTGAGAATCTGCATGAAGATAGCGATTTGTGTGGGTACGCTTACGGTAGACGGTATGTCTTAAGGAGCCGTCCGGTTTCTTTCTTACTAGAACATCCAAGAAAGGAAGGCATCAGTCCGACTCCATCTCCATAGTGACTTTTTTAGACGAATGTTGTTGATTTAGGTGGTTTAGAAATAGATGAAGTTTCTCAGGACCTTCTGTCCAGACCACAAATACATCATCAACATAGCTCCACCATATCATAGGCTTGACGGGCACCGAAGCAATAGCCTCTTCCTCAAAATGCTCCATAAACAAATTAGCCACTACGGGCGAAAGTGGACTTCCCATAGCCCCTCTATCCGTCTGTTCGTAAACTTTCCCACCTCACAAGAAATAGCTGGACGTCATGCAGTGGTAAAAAAGCTTAGTAATGTCCTCAGGGAACAGGTGTTCAATGCGAAACATGACCGAGTCAATCGGCACTTTAGTGAACAAGGACTCCACATCGAAACTCACCAAAAGTGCATTAGGTTGAAGGGTTATGGTTGACAGCTTGTTGACGAAATACCGAGAGTCCCTGACGTATGATTCAGTACGTTGTATGTGTAGCTGAAGCAATTTGCTTAGGTATTTAGCCAGAGCATACGTAGAACCTATCGCACTAACAATAGATCTGAGGGGAACATCTTTTTTATGGATCTTAGGCAGTCCATGAAATCTAGGTGGTACTGCATCCCCCGGGGACAGATGTTTAGCCTGCCCTTTTGGAATTGAAGATTGCCTTAAGAGCTTGACGGTGGCGTTGGGCACATGAGTGGTGGGGTACGTGAGCTCAGTCTGTACACAGACAATATAGCCGAGATCGTATTCTTGTACTCGTCAGTGTCCATAACCACTGTCGCGTTACCCTTATCAGCTGAGAGAATGGTCAGTTCAGAATCATCTCTAAGTTCCTTCAGAGCTCTCCTCTCGCCTCTTGTTAAATTGGGCGCGGGTACAACGGCGGACCTTGTGAGTCTCACACATTTCTGTCTTAACTCTTCAGCCTCATCCGTAGATAGTTTGTGGATGGCTGCCTCAACGGATGTAATTAACTCCTCAGTGGGAATTTTAGAGAGAGCGACAACGAAATTAAGACCCATAGCTAGAACTGCCATTTGGTTCTCGTCCAATGTTTTTTTTGGGAAAATTGACGACAGTTTTACTAGCATCCGGGTTCGCGCGAGAGACCGCCTGTTTCTGAGCTAGACGGAGGAACTTTGATTTTTGTCTGAATGACACCTGGTTGAATTTTCGTTCAGCCTGTATAGCAGCAATGCGATCGAAAGTTAACCACAATTCCCGCTAGATAGTGTTGTTTAACATCAGGTGTAAACGAAACAACTCTCGGGAGACTGAATCCAGTTCCCTACGAGTGTTATGCACTCTCTCGATCACAAGGGCTTTGCTAGCGGGTTGATATATTCTCCTGGCTTTCGGTGTATTTAACGTGTGCTCCAGCTTCACACAGTTGGGAATGATGTTATGGTCCCTGAATCTCAATAGAAAGCACAAAGAAGAAAGAAGAACAGACTTCTTTCTCCTTAATTTGCTGAATTTTGAAGCCTTCTTGAATGTATCTCCCCCATAGAGGTTTGTAATGTTGCCATTAATGCTTTCACGGCCCGTACTGATAAACATGTTACTCTATAGGCTTTTGGGCTTATGCCGTGTCAAGAAAATAAGGTGAAATTCTTAACGTTTCGCAGAAAACTGTGCTCTGCGTCCTCAGAAGAAATCTCGACTGACCACGCGAAAGGCTTCTTAAACAATGACACTTTGAATTTGGACGTTATAATAGAAGTGGAAATAGTACGTTCATTTGCCACCAGATGGCCCCCAGGACGTGGCACAACGGTAGCGTTCGAAGCGGAAGCTGACCGAACCATCACAATAAGACTAATCAGACACAATCAGACTAAGCGGTTCACATAACGTGTTTGCGTAACATATGACATAGACAGGTGTATGATATAGACACAAGTCTGGAATGAAACATCTGGTGACGAGGAACGTACGAATTTTTAAAACACCGAGACGAAATAACAATAGTGAAGGGACAGTTTATTCTTCTGGCTCAGGTACTGGGTATTTGTGTTCGCATTTATGCACTTATATCCATGTGCATACAACATACCACACTAACAACCATTATCGAAGAAGACTTCAGGAAGGGAATTCGGCTCTGAAACTGGGCCAAATGCACAATAAATGCGGACGCAAGAATATTGGAGAAAAGACCAGTGAATTCTGTTTAATTCTTCTGGCTCAGGTACTGGGTATTTGTGTTCGCCTTTATGCACTTTTATCCATGTACATACAACATACCACACTAACAACCATTATCGAAGAAGACTTCAGGAAGGGAATTCGGCTCTGAAACTCGGCCAAATGCACAATAACACATTGTAATATAAATGTGTCTTCAAAATTTCATTTCGTTATGTCTATTAGTTTTGGCTCGGCAATGAATCAGTCAGTCAGGACTTATTCTTTGATATATATATATAGATTCGTTTTGTCTTAACTTTATGAAAGCTCCTTCTAAACTTATATTAAAGCTAATGCTTATTCCTGGCCTTTTCTCCAATTTTCTTGTGTCCGCATTTATTGTGCATTTGGCCCAGTTTCAGAGCCGAATTCCCTTCCTGAAGCCTTCTTCGGTAATGGTTGTTAGTGTGGTATGTTTTATGTACATGGATAAAAGTGCATAAAGGCGAACACAAATACCCAGTCTCTGAGCCAGAAAAATTAAACAGAATTCAAATACCTGACCCGGCCGGGAATGAAACCCAGGGTCCTCTGCATAGAAAACTAGTATGCTGACCTTTGAGCCAATGAGCCGGACATAATACAACTAATACGTATACCCAACTGCTTTGTTTATTAGTCACTCTACCGGACGAGTTGGCCGTGCGGTTAGAGGCGCTCGGCTGAGAGCTTGCATCCGGGTGTCGGCAGCCGTAAAGTTGGTTTTCCGTGGTTTCCCATTTTCACACCAGGTAAATGCTGGGGCTGTACCTTAATTAAGTCCACGGCCGCTTCCTTCCAACTCCTAGGCCTTTCCTATCCCATCGTCGCCATAAGAACTATCTGTGTCGGTGCGACGTAAAGTCACTGGCAAAAAAAGAAAAGAAAAAAGTAGTTACTCTACGCTGTCTTTAAAGAGACTTTCTCTTTCTGTACAATACTCAATGTCAACGACACCTCATCTGAGTGAGTCTAATGATAATGGAGATGGTCATTTCGTGTGTCGTTAGTCAAGCGAGGATTTTTAGCCTGACTGACACGTTGGGCTTTGCTATCAGACCAGCCATAAATAATTCCAGAACTAAGCTTTAACAAGTTGGTTACTAGGTCTAAGAAAAATGTTCACTGATGAATTACATTTTTTTGTACCAGAAAACAATTTAAAACAGTTTTCTACTTTACAATAAATTCATACCAGAATTTGGTTCGCTTATTGAAAATCAGTTTCGTCTTACGCACAGTTCATTCACAACGTTAAGAAAACTACATAGTAAAAAGGAATTATGTGTAACTGGTATGAAAATGGTACGTATTTACTGTACATGATTTTGACTATAGTATCTGTTAATAATTACGTTCTTATGAGTCCCGCATACAACCATTTGTACTGTGTGTTTAATGCTACCGAATGAGTCGGCTGCACGTTTCGGGGCACATAGCAGTGAGCTTGTATTCGGGAGAGGGTGGGTTCGAGCTCCAGTCTCGGCGGGTCTGAAGATGGTTTCCCGTGGTTTTCCCTTTTCATACCCGGTACCATAATTAAGCCCACGGTTGCTTCCTCCCCATCCCTAGCCCTGTCTTATCCCATTGTCGCCACAAGACCTGTCAGTGCGGTGGAAAGCCAATAGCCCGTCTTGTCCGGCTCCATGGCTGAGTGAATGGTGTCTTGGCATTCGGGCCTCAGGGTCAGAGGTTCTATTTCCGGTTGGATCGTGAGATTTGAATAATGAACGGTTAATTATTTTGACTTTTGTGCTGTACCCAACATTCTTGCAATACACAGCATTATATTCCACCGCAATAACACACACAGCTGACGCCACATACCCTCATCGGAGGGTCTGCCATACAAGGAGCGCATCCGACTGCAGTAGCCACACAAAATTATTTACTTGCTGATGTACCCGTCGAGCCCACTTCAGTTAACACCAGTGTGTTAGTGTAATGTTAAAAACATTTAAGCTCTTAAGTCTTTAGGATTTTTCAGTCGTGAGATTACCAGCGTTTCGCCCCAGTGTAGCAGTGGGCTCATCAGTTGGAATGCTACACCTTTCCACGACGCTGGCGCTAGTGCGCCGTGGAGACACCGCTGCAAGCCTCCTATGTAGGACAATGCAGTGACGGTGCACTAGGGGAAGCATGTACCTCCACTTATATAAATGCCTGCCTTTGGCCTAACGCGTGACTTAACACGTAAAGGCGTAAATTTGTAGAGAATCATTAGAGTTACAAAGAAAATGCATATGAGTTCTTTTGTAGAAAAATAAATTTGAAATAAAAATGACAGGACAAAACATATAGGGCGTACTCATTATTCGGATTTTTATTAGATAAAACATATCGTCATTGCGCCTAGAAAAGTCGTCATGTGATAATATTTCAGCTTAGAACTCTGACCAGAAAGATTCTTTATCCAAGGTTCAGTATTGCATGAACTACAGTATATCAACAAATTTTCGTTCTGTGATACATGTGCCGCGGGTCCGTATTTCCCTCCTCAACATTGTCAACAAATTTTCGTTCTGTGATACATGTGCTGCGGGTCAGTATTTCCCTCCTCAACATTGTCAACAAATTTTCGTTCTGTGATACATGTGCTGCGGGTCAGTATTTCTCTCCTTAACATTGTCACATAGCGGTATTTCGAGGCGCAACGACGATGTGCAATTTCAGTAAACACCTATATATTAGTGGATGTCATTTTGAAAAAGTTTATTAGTCAAACGCTTGAGCTGGTGTGTATTAGAACTAAATGTCTGAGGCACATCCATAGCAAATTTCAGCTCATTTGGTTGTGATTAAGAAGAAACAGACACCATTTCATTTTTAAATATTATGGTATTTTTTAAAAATAATTCCGCAGATAATATATTTTCAGGTCAATATTTTGAAACTGAACATAGTGTGAGAGTTTCCTCTAAGAATGTTTGTGCAAACTTTCATGGAATTGTTTCGTGGTGAGACCTAGCACCCCAGGTGTTACGAATTTCACTGGTAAACAGAACATTTAGTAATTCATATCAGAGGTGTAGGAGGAAACATGTTGGTATCTCCCTCTCTCACCCTTCTCCCTTAGGGAAGCCTCTTGTCCTCGCCCCCTCGCCTCTCAGGGAGGGAGCCATGCTTAAATAATAACTCACGTGCTCGTACGCCCGAGGGTAGGAACCAACCCTCCATGCTTTATATCAGCCGTGTTCCTTTAGCGAGCAGATTTGTAGGCAGACTTTTGCCTTTATCACGTTCTTTAGATAGCAACATCCAAATGGAAAATCAGGAGAGCCAGAAAATGGCCAGGAGAAAGAAGATAAAGTATAGGATAATTTACACCGATTAATTAGTGCACTTAAGAAGAAAGGAGAAATATAATACATTGAATCGTTTATTTAAAAAAGGGCATAATTTAGGTTTTGGCGAATGTGTGTTTGGTGTAGATGCATCGTGGAAGTATATGTCTGACCCTTACAAGTATATAAAACTATTCCGTCCTTTTTGCCTTTCATTTATGTAACACACTTATGACCTTTCATAAATAAATACATTATTGTTCTCCTTATGGGAAGCTTACTTCTGTGCTCTTCAGTTATGTTTTTTCTTCTCTGTTTTGCCGTTGGATGTACTGGTAAATGAGTTGTTAAGTGGAAGGTAACATTGCTAAGTTAATTGAATGTCTAGCAGTACTAATTCCAGTGATGATAAAGAGGCTTATTTACAAAAAGGTATAAGTATTTTTAAAACCAACTCAAAACAAGTCGATAGTAATAAATGCGATATTATTTCAAATACACTGCAAGAAAAAATTGCAGGTTTATTTATAAAAAGTCGTAAATCAAGTATTCTTCAAAAATTTGCATATGCTTTTATTATTAAATTAAACACGGTACTCGTAGTTTAAAGTACTAATTTCCATTGTTAAAAATCGCCGATTACGCGGCGGAAAAATTCATGGACTTAAAGTTTTCATAAATTTATTTATGCAACAACTTAAGTCGGCACACTTATGGCCTTCCATAAATATATACATTTGTGTGCTACTTGTTGGGATGCTCACTTCTGTGCTCTTCACATACATTTACTCTTTTCTCCAAGCGCTACAAGCTGCTTGGGCGATCGGAAGAACGATTGCTGCCCGTGTGATTACTAGGAGGTCCTTTTATTTTTTTATGATGAGTAGAAAACTGTGAACATGTATTCGGTATATTCTTGTAAGAAATATGAATGCTAGCGAGGAAGTGTGTAGTTTTTCACGTTTCCGCGAGATAAAATTAAAATAGCAATTCTCTCTTGTTAAAATTATTTGGAGCATGGATCATGAGGAACGAACAGGAGACAGGTTATAGAGTATAACAGGGCAAGAAAATGATTCATCGACAAAGGAAAAATACAGCAATGTGCAATATGTTATGAATAAATAAATGTTCACGATTAACGAAGTTTTGTGATGCGTGCATTTATTGAAGGAAAATTAGGCTTGAACGTCGTGTAGTGTGAGAATAACGTGCATCCCCAGTGGCCTTCAGTACGTATTACGTCATGCACTTCCCCTCCATGCTCGCTCAGCCGCTCTCGTTCCTTAACAGCGGGGAGCAAACTAGCTCCTGAGTTGTTTCGCTCTGTGTTGACGCTAGGTATTTTAGCCCAAGCTGAAGGACACAGTAGACCGTAAACAGTGCTTTAGTTAAGTCAGTACGAAACGATACGCTGTACCAGGAACATTCATTTTTGTTTTAGCGTACCGGGAGAGAAATATTCCGAGTGTAGTTATTAATCATTAAGATTACAAATAATAAACTCTATTAATAATATATTAAAAATTCTCGAAGACGTATTTATTTATCTGTGTTGTAACATTTTTACTTTTATCTAATGATAACATATGGGCCCTAAGAGTAAAATTGACCATGTCAAAAGTGGTCAGTTTGTTACAAGTCTCGCTGAAAATCTCAAGCGTAGATTGAAATGTTAGTGATCCATCTCATCGAAATTCAGTTGCCAAGACTGATCGCAAACTCGAAGTTCTCTTGGAGAATATACAGTTGTTCAGTACGAAATGTCCAGCGGAAATCATCATAACCCATGGTGATAGCAGTGTAAATTACTTGTGTGAAACCGAGTGAGTTGGCTGCTCTGTTCGCGTCACGTGCTGTAGCTGTGAGATGTAGGTTCGAACCCAACTGTTGGTAGTCCTGAAGATGATTTTTCTTGCCTTCCAATTTCACACTAGACAAATACTCCAGTTGTACCTTAATCAATGCCAGGGTCGCTTCCTTCCCAGTCCTAGCCCTTATCTATCCCTTCATTCTCATAAGACCCGCCCGAGCCGGTATGACGTAAAATTAATAGTAACAAAAAGTGTGAGATCCTCTAGCTACCCGAGAAGAAAAATGTATCAAAATTTTCAAGAAATTCATTGACACAAACAACTAAAAGAAGACCCAGAAACATTACTACAAATTCGTACATTTCCTGCTTCTACATCAGAGTGCGACAGTGCAATGAATGAAGTAATGGAGAAAGAGCCTGAAAAAGACTGAAAGAGCCTCGAAAAGACTGAAAGAGCTAGCAATCTAGTGTTTATTTTCTGTGTTAGACCACCTTTAACTACTTTCGATCTAGATGGTTTGGTATGTACATGGCTTTTGAAGGAAAGATCAGCGGCTGAAGTTGCATGCAGTAAATGTGGAGTGGAGAGTGACTTTACATACGGGAGTAAAACTGTGAAAGGTCCTGAAGTAAGGTGAGTAAACAAAGGTTATTCCAACTAAAGCACTGACTACAGACGTCTGACTCGTTGGCTGAACGGTCAGCGTACTGGCCTTCGGTTCAGAGGGTCCCGGATTCGATTCCCTGCCGGGTCGGGATTTTAACCTTAATTGGTTAATTCCAGTGGCACGGGGGCTAGGTGTAGGTGTTTTCTTCATCATCATTTAATCGTCATCGTGACGCGCAGGTCGCCTACGGCGTCAGATAGAAAGACCTGCACCTGGCGAGCCGAACCCGTCCTGGGATATCCCGGCACTAAAAGCCATACGACATTTCATTACTGACTGTAAACGACATATCTCTCCAGAGGTTTCCGGGTGGGAGGGTCCAGAGCTCGACTTTCAGCCTGGGCGGGGATTTTAACCGTGTCTGATTTATTCCTCTGACTCCGAGACTGGGAGTTTGTGTTTTCCCAGTACACTCCTCCTCATATACACACCACATACCACACTAGCAACCACCGCAATTCGCACTCGCGACCCCACCAGAGTGTGGGAAAAGCGGCGGAAGAAGACTGAGAGGAATCTTAGCAAAAAGAAAGAACTGCTACTGCAACCTCATTACCATATCTTTAGTGTGTGTGTGTGTGTGAGAGAGAGAGAGAGAGAGAGAGAGAGAGAGAGCAAGACGACTTCCACAGCCATCCATACAAGGACGCGGTGTGCCAGGAGTGAGTGAACGAAAACAATAATAGGATTCCACTTTACACAGCTAACAGACCCATGAAACGTACCGCAGAAATTAATTTACACAATTCAGAACAATAACTACCTTAAGTACATGATGTAGAAGGACGAGCGTTATGTTATGAAGAATGCGAACCAAGGAACATAACGAAATTGGGGTCTAAATTGTTACATTTGTGAGATGACTAGTCTTGTAGTTGTCACCTCTAAACAGTTTTAAAATGGCCGCTGGACCCATTCTCCGAACCCGACGATCACGTTAAGAACTGTTTCTAACTTTTTCTATATGGTTTTATGTTCCACTAACTACTTTTACTGTTTTCGGAGAAGCCGAGGTGCCAGAGGAGATATTTTACGTGCCAGTAAATCTACCAACACGAGAGTGTCGTAACTGAAGACCTTCAAATACCACCGAACCCGACTGAGTGCGGATCCAATCCACCAACGTGGGCTCAGAAGGCCAGCACTCCACCATCCGAGCCACTCTCTAACTTTCGGCACGAAGTTAGGGATCGGATATACTGTAAACTAGGCTAGGTCCAGTTGGTGCAGACCAGACTTTTCAGGAAATAATCGGATTACTTTGATTTAAACTTCACTTCATTACTTAGCATTCATTTGTTTACCTAGATATGATTTTGGTTATAAATGCTAATGCGGCAGATAGAAACCTGTACGGAAAGTGGATTCATCTGAAATATAGGGAAGGAAATTCTATACAAAAATATTCCGGAATGAGATAATAAATGTTAATACATTTGGTCAATTAAAAATCTAATACCCGGAGTATATTTACTGCAGTGTATAGGCTATTTCAAATTATTGAATCTCTAGTACAATACAAAATGAAAGTGATACTACAAGCGGCTGCACGGTTTACGTCACGTAGCTAACATCTTGCATTCGGGAGATGGTGGGTTCGAATCCCACTGTCGGCGGCCACGAGGATGCTTTTCCATGGTTTCCTATTTTAATAATAATAATAATAATAATAATAATAATAATAATAATAATAATAATGTCATTGGCTTTACGTCCCACTAACTACTTTTTCGGATTTTGGAGACGCCGAGGTGCCAGAATTTTGTCCTGTAGGAGTTCTTTTACATGCGAGTAAATCTACCGACACGAGGCTGACGTATTTGAGCACCTTCAAATACCACCGCACTGAGCCAGGATCGAACCTGCCAAGTTAGGGTCAGAAGGCCAGCGCCTCAACCGTCTGAGCCACTCAGCCTGGCATTTCCCATTTTCACACTAGGCAAATCCCGGGGCTGTACCTTGATTAAGGGCACAGTTTGTACCTTTCCACTCCTAACCCTTTCATATCCCACCGTCACCATAAGACCCATCTGTGTCGGTGCGACGTAAAGCAAAGGGAAAAAAAGTATATAAAGGTAATACTCTATAGTAAACAGTCCATGCGTGATTCATTCCTAATAAAACACCCGACACAAACAACTAAAACGAAGACCTTGAAATATTACTACATATCCATACAATTTCTGTTTATACATCAGAGTGCGATAATATAATGAATGTAGTAAAGGCTAGGAAGAGGATCTATCTTCAGCTAGCAAATTCATTTTCTGTGTATTAAATGCAAAAGATCAGACAGGTGAATTCCATCCCTCCCTGGCATTAGGGAGAGTATATCGCGAATTTAGGCTTTGTGATGTGTGGGAAGTTCTTCATGGTAACAGAGTCGAATATACTTTCTTCCGAGGTACGGCTGCTTCACGTATCGACCGCTTTTATGTAAATAAATAATCAGAGAATAATATCCGAGCAGTAACTGTTAATGTTGCACCATTCAGCGATCATCATGCAGTAGTGATGAAGACTGCGGGGCATAGACCGGCGGCACAGATGGGGAGGGGTTACTGGAAAATAAACAACTCCTTACTGTCTGACGACGATATACAAAATGAATTTTCACTCCTGTGGAATGATCTGGAAACTCGAGTGCGAAGAGGTGGACAACTTTCGATCAAATCTTGGTTATACAAGTTTAAGCCAGCTATTCAGAGCTTTTTCAAACGAAAGGGAGTAGAAAAGGCCATCAACAGACGCCGTACGCTGAATTCTTATTACGTGATTCTTCACGATCTTGTCACTCGTCAGCAAGCCGGAAATGACGTATCCAATCATTTGACCGCCGTTAAACGCCGAATCAACTCAATACAGGAAACTATTCTCCGAGGAGCAATCATTCGCTCCCGTGCAACATTAGTCATACACGAAGAGAAAGCACAGTTGTACCACCTTGCCTCCGAAAAGAATAAAGCGAAAAAAAAAATACATTCACTCGTTAATTACAGATGACAATAGGAGTCTTACCACTACAAGAGACTGCATTACTGAAACCGAAAAATTCTTCCAAAGAACATGTAGTGAAGGTGAGATATCGATACCCGACCAAAACAAAATACTATCCTACTTAGATCAACGTTTGCCTGAGGAAGGAAAACAGCTGCTGACCCGTGAGATCACCGAGGAGGAAGTTCTAAAGGCCCTGCGCACTGCAAGTGACAAATCAGCTCCTGGCCCAGACGGTCTCAGCTTCACCTTCTACAAAAAGTACTGGCCAGTCATTAAATATGCGCCCGTAGAATTGATGAACATTCTATTAAACAACTCCGAAGAATCAACTGGATTCAGCGAAGGCATAATCATTCTTATTCCAAAAGTGTCAATGCCCCGAACTTTATCAGACTATCGTCCTATAACCTTACTAAATGTAGAATACAAATTATTTATGAAAATTCTGGCCAACAGGTTACGGCCGTTTCTGGAAACCATCATTCAGCTAGGGGAGACGTGTGGCATTCCGAACAAGAAAATCACTTTTAATCTCCAAGCAATTAGAGATGCTATATTATTATGTGAACACTACCCCCACCATGACGCAGTAATACTTAATCTTGACTTTGAAAAGGCTGTTGATCGAGTTCACCATGGTTATTTGTTTACGATTCTCGATAAGTTTGGTATTCCACAGTCAACATGTAGTATCATTAGATCTCTATACACTCATGCTCATTCCCGAATTCTCCTCAATGGTCATTTCTCCAAACCTATTCCAATACGAAATTCAGTGCGACAAGGATGTCCTCTATCTATGATCCTCTTCGCCTTAAGTACAGAACCCTTCATTCGAGCTGTTCATCACCTCCTAAAAGATGTACCAAATCCGCACAAGATGTTTACCGTCCGAGCGTATGCTGACGACGTAACATTTTTATTACGGAACCGAGCCCAAGCGGATCAGCTGATTGGAATAATATCTGTGTACGAAAGCGCCGCCAACGCGAAAGTGAATTATCAGGAATCCGTCTTGTTACCTCTCGGTACCTGGCCAAACCACATCACAATTGCTGGAATCCCTGTTGTTCCGGCCTAGCTATGGCTAGACCACCTAGTTGCTCGCTACCACTTCCTAGGACAGATAGCAGATTATTGTTGTTATGAATCATAACTTGAAAACTGTCTGCGAATGAGAGCCAGTTTTCGTATTTTCCATCGAAATGTGGAATGTTAATAGCCGGTAACTTTAAACTCGCGACAATGCTGACCTGAGTTCTTCCTGAATCTACCGTGTCGCGTGATGACTTTTCAAGGTTCGCTATTATTTTACTCATTTCGCCCTTTACCTTGTAGTATTTGGTTTCGAATTCGGCACGCGCCTGATCATGAGCTGGTCCTCCGGGCCGGATGACCACCTGTCAAAGAAGAAATAACAATTCTCGGTTTGAAATTTACAGGCAAATTTCAGGAGACAGTCGAAAAGAATTGGAATGCAGTCATCAACACTGTCCGGAACACAATGACGAAGGATCTCAGCAGAAATCTTAATCTAATACAGAAAGTATGGCATATTAACTCATTCGCTCTGTCCAAGATATGGTACGCGGCTCAGGTCCTCCCCATTTCAGAGAAACATGCACAAAGAGTAGAACTTGGAATTAGTTACTATCTATGGAGAGGATACATATATCGCATATCAAGAAATCAGCTCAGAAGGCCAGTTGATCAAGGGGGCCTAGACCTCATCGCCGTCTCCGCTAAATGCCAGGCTCTGCTTCTGAGATCACTTCTAATGGCAAAGAACGGACTCGGAGATATTAATGATATGCATTTTTGGACATCACCTCGAACTGGAAGCTTTAAACGAGTACTGCATACTATTGAATCTTTGTATCCTCATGTGAATCAACAGTGCATTCCACCCACGCACATCATCTACCGTCGTCTTTTAAACCGTCAACTTGTTACCTCACAGATCATGGAAAAATTTCCCAACAGAAATTGGAAAAATATCTGGAAGCAGTTCACAACACAAGAGATCCCAACAGATTGGAAAAGTTCAGCATACATAGCCATCCAAGATGCCATACCAACCGAGGAGAAAAAATTTCGCCACAACTTGGTCCAGTCACCCTTGTGCCAAAAATGTGAGTTTCCAACTATTGACACACAACTCCACAGACTAACTCGTTGTGATGGTATGATGGACGTTTGGCGATGGACACTGACTCTGGTGCAGCAGTTAACATCTTCCAATAACCCTAACGATATATATCGTATCTTGTTAGCTTTGGACATACCGAACAGGAACAACAAGTTTGCCCTAGTATGGCTAGCAATGGGCTTTCTTCATTATGCGCAGACCAACGAGAAATGCTCTCTACAAGGTTTTAGGCAGTTTATCAAGACAGCGAGACAAAAACTGAAAGTGTATAGTGCTTCTGGAGGGCAGGAGAAATTCAATGAACTTTATGTTCTTAACTTGTGCTGATACAGCTTGTGTAAATAATACTTTGTTTCTGTTTGCATTTATTTGTTTCTCTATTTAATAATCTATATTAACGATGTAATTGTATAGTGTATCTGTCACCGACGAAAGTGGATCGCCTTTCCGTTCCTCATTAAAGTGATGGATCACGTGTGTTAATTATTAAAAAAAACAACGAGATATCTTAATGGTCGTGATATCTCTCAAGATTTGTTTGGTGTTTTATTTGTTGATTTTGTATTTGATGTTTATCTGTAACAGTATGTCTAATTTACGCAGCACTGTAATTAATTATTTATCCTTTACTTTGCTCTAGAAAATAAAATAATTATTTGAAAAAAAAAAGATCACCAGACCTTCCGCGCATTGAGCATGTATTGAACATTATGGGACGACAAATCCAGCGTCATCCAGTACAAGCATTAATCGTCGCTGATTTGACTAAGTACAACAGGCATGGAACTCCATCCCATAAAATGACATACGATACCTGTACGACACAATGCATGCACGTTTCCTTGCTTGCATTCAAAATCGTTGGGACGATAGCGGTTATTAATGTACGACATTGTAACATGTCTTCTCACGCAAACTTGAAACTGTGACCTGGAAACTTAAATCTAATAAGTTACCCAGACAATTGTTTAGCTTAAATTGCATTCCTCTACACTAATGTCTTCTGGTTTTAGGAGTTCATTTTCCGCCAATGTATTTACGCTCTTAATAGTGTGGCACGTAAAACTGCTTATCTATGGCAAAGAATTAGTTAGAAATGATATACAAATAAAACGAATCGATATCAATATCTTGCGTTAAGTTCAGAAAGTCACCAAACTGTAGAAAAGCAAATATAATTCAATTTTTTTTTCTTTTTGCTAGTTGCTTTACGTCGCACCGACACAGATAGGTCCCATGGCGATGATGGGACAGGGAATGGCTAGGTGTAGGAAGGAAGCGGCCGTAGCCTTGATTAAGATACAGCCCCAGCATTTGCCTGGTGTGAAAATGGGAAATCACGGAAAACCATCTTCTGGGCTGCCGACAGTGGGGTTCGAACCTACTATCTCCCGAATACTGGATACTGGCCGCCCACTTAAGCGACTGCAGCTATCGATGACATTGCATTAATTGCAGATTCAGAGAGGGAAATAAGTAAAATGCTACGAGTTTTAACATCAACACTACAAGAATCAAAATTGAAACTGAACACCTCGAAAACAAAAATATTAGTTGTAAGAAATCAACTGAGTAAATACCAATAAACATTAAGGTAGGCGATGAAAAAGTACAACAAGTAAGTCAATTTTGCTACTTGGGAAGCATTATCACTCAGGACAACAGCTGCACCACAGAAATCAGGAGGAGGATTGCTTTAGCTAAACAAGCCTTCAGTAACAAGAAACAGCTTTTGACAAGCAGGAACATTAACATTAAAATTAGGAAAGAATTTGCCAAAATGTTTGTGTGGAGTGTTTTGTTGTATGGTTGCGAAACATGGGTGTTAGCAAAACAGGATATAAAACGCCTGGAAGCAATGGAAATGTGGATATGGAGGAGGATGCTGAAAATTAGTTGGACAGAGAAAAAAAATCAAACAATAGGGTTCTTAAGGAAATAAACGAAACAAGGGAATTGATCAACACTGTAGAAAAGAGGAAAACCAAATTCCTTGGCCACACACTTCGACATAACACATTCCTCACGACTCTGATGGAAGGAAAAGCTCTGGGTAAGAAGGGAAGAGGAAGACCGAGGAAGAAGTATCTGGATTCCGTGATGGACAGGCTGAATTTGAAAAAATATGTTGATCTGAAACGCTCAGCAGATGAGAGACAAATGTGGTTGCAGCGACAAGGCCTTGCCTTTAGGATGTGAATGATGAATGAATGTATTTTTCAACTGTTGGTTGATATAATATTATATTCTATTGCCAAAACAGTTCATCTTTTTTATTTCATTACCTCGAAATATTACAAGTATTTTCGCGGGGACATATATGAACGAAATTATACGTTGTCGGTGGAGCCCGAAAAAAATGCTAGTCTCCTATAAATACACCGAGAGCACAATCCGCATGACCGAGATGTATGTCCGCCTTCTCTGGCCAAGTGGACCGCTCCATGCTAGTACCAGTAAGACAAGCGCAAATGAGTGGCTGAACCATACGTGGTTCTGCCAGATAGGAAGTTAGTAGCAATGCTATCTAGTGAATACTGAGGTGTGGTTGCCTAGCGTAAGGAAGTACAAGTCCCCAAGTAGAGTATCTTGGAAACGGGACGCAGAACCATGCGGCATTTTACATATTATTATTATTATTATTATTATTATTATTATTATTATTATTATTATTATTATTATTATTATTATTATTATTATTATTATTATTATTATTATTATTTTACGTCCCACTAACTATTTATGAAGGTTTTCCAAGTCGTCGAAGTGCCAGAATTTTGTCCCGCAGGAGTTCTTGTACGTGCCAGGAAATCTGCCGAAACGAGGCTGACATTTTTGAGCAACTTTTCATTTTCAGAACACACTGTTGATAACACTATCAACATTTACAGTATAACATTATATTCTCAATTCTTGCAAAAAGGAAAACTGAACAAGTTCCGCTGCCCGAGCGAGTTGGCTAGACATTATGGTCCTGAAATATAAGATGACATTAGGAACATTCAACCTTACTGTCGGCATCACTAAAAGTGGTTTTCCATAATTTTCGTGGTTTATCATGTACATAGGAGCCAAATGCTTGCGGTATACTGTAATAAAGGCCAGAAGTGCGACCTTCCCAGAGCAAGTCCTTTCCCAAATTCACCGTCACCGAAAACCTGTATGAGTTAATGCGAATTTCAACCATCAGTAATTTTTTTTTTTTTTTAAATACGGGTCTTTCGTGAGGAGTACATTTATCGCGTGCACTCTTGTTTGAAATCGTGATCTAACATTCTCATTTTAGTTACAGATACTGGTTGTTTAAGATCATATGAAAATAGCATTTTATAACCGAATAGCATTACAGTATAATCGTGTGTGACAACAGATTGAAATTTAAGTTCACGACGACTAATAGTCCTTGTTTAATGAACATATCTATCGGTGATGATGATTACGATAATAATAAACCACTATATTGGTAAATTTGAAATGCATTTGCTCGTGATATTCTAAATCCAACTTAAATGTTGTATATTCACCGTGAAATGTAACCATGTGAATGAAATTTCCGATAAATCTGTCTTGCGAGAGTGACTGAAGTTCCAGAGTTTCTCACACTCCTCAGGTTAGGAGGTAAGAGAAACTTCGCCAAGTACATCATGTTTTATGATACTTCACACCAGTGGCGTGCACAGGTATTCATCAAAAGAGGGTAAGGGGGAGTGTATTTTAAGTCTGGTTATTCAAATATAATTTACTACTATTATTATTATTATTATTATTATTATTATTATTATTATTATTATTATTATTATTATTATTATTATTATTATTACTGGTCATACGTGTTACTTTGAATGTGAGGAGCTAACAGAGGGGCTCAGATTTTTGTTGCCGAACGAGTTGGCCGTGCGGTCAGGGGCGCGCAGCTGTGAGCTTGCATCCGGGAGATAGTGGGTTCGAACCCCACTGTCGGCAGCCCTGAAGATAGTTTTCCGTGGTTTCCCATTATCACACCAGGCAAATGCTGGGGCTGTACCTTAATTAAGGCCACGGCCGCTTCCTTCCTACTCCTAGGCCTTTCCTCTCCTATCGGCGCCATAAGACCTATCTGTGTCGGTGCGACGTAAAGCAAATTATATCTACATGGGAGGCGAATGACCAGGTGTATGCATAAGTTTTTGCCGGTTTTTCAGGTAAAGAAAACACGTAATTTTCAAGGGAAATTCTTTTTTTTTTAATTCAAAATATTGGCCATCGGCTCCTACACACTTCACTCATCTTTCAGTTATGAATACCATGCCAGAAAAAAACTGCCTGTCTTTTGCGGCAAACCACTCATTGAGCCATTTTCCAATTTCCTCTAAATTACTAAAGTGCTTCTCTGCGAGCGCGTGCCCTTTTGATGCGAAGAGGTGATAGTCAGATGGCATCAGGTCGGAGAGCGACGGTGGGTGTGGAAGGATGTCCCATCCAAGCGATGTCAAGGCTTTTGCTGTGTGAGACGGCGCATTGTCGTGTAACAAAATCACTTTGCCATGTCTTCTGGTCCATTCCGGTCGTCTTTCGATCAATGCGTGATTTAAATTAACCATTTGTTGGTGATAGCGTTGTGCATGAACGTTTTCGCCGGCTTCAAGAGTTCATAAATACACAATACCACTCTGGTCTCACCAGACACAAAGCATGGTCTTCTTGCCGAAGAGATTTGGCCTTAGTATTAAAGGACCGGCTTCGCCAGGTGACAACCAGGTAACTGACTGACTGACTGACTGACTGACTCATCATTGCCGAGCCAAAACAACTAGACATAAAGAAATAAAATTTTGGGGATACATACATATTACAAAGTAGGTGCTCACTAAGGGGGGATTTTTGGATATTCCGTCACTAAGGGGGTGAAAAGTGGGTGAATTTTTAAAATGAGTGTATGTATATCTCAAAAACTTAAAAGTTTAAAGACGTGAAAATTGGTATTTGGAATCGTCTTTAGAAATAGGGAAACACATTTTTTGTTTTCGGAAAATCGTCTTAAGTGGGGTGGAAAAAAGGTTGAATATCTCTCATAAGGATACCTACATCTCAAAAACAGAAGATGTTACAGTCATGAAAATTGGTGTTCAGAATCTCCTTTAAAAATAAAGAAACATGTATTTTTTTGTTTTTGGAAAATCTACTTAAGGGGGGTGAACTGAAGTGACAAATAGGGTGAATTTTTAAATGAGTATATCTACACTATATCGCAAAAACGTAACATACTGCAGACGTGAAAATTGGTACTTTAATCTCTTCTAAAAATAAAGTAACACGTACTTTCTTTGGAAAAAAATAAGGTGGAGCTAAAACAGACTGAAGAAGGGGTTGAATTATTTTTATTAGGATACTGGTACCTCAAAAACTGAAAACGTTACAGACGTTAAAACTGATATTTGGAATCTTCTTTAAAAATAAAGATACACGCGTTTTTGTTTTGTTTTCGGAAAGTCCGCTTAAGGCGGTGGGGTTGGTGAAAGAAGTGAAGAAAGTGTTGAATTCTTTTTATGAGGATACTTAGAGTATATATCAAATACTGAAGATGTTGCAGGCATGAAAATTGGTACTTGGAATCTCCTCTAAAAGTAAAGGAACACGCATAATTTGTTTTCTGAAAATCCACTTACGGAGAAGTGTTAAAGGGGGTGAATTTTAAAATGAAGATATCTAGAGTATATCTCAAAAACTTAACATATCACGGACGTGAAAATAGGTATTTTAAATCTCTTTTAAAAAACAAAGTAACAAGTATTTTTTTGTTTTCGAAAAAAAACACTTAAGGGAGGGTTGTACAAAGGACTGAAAAAGGGGTTGAATTCTTCTTATGAGGATACTTATATCTAAAAAACTGAAAATGTTACAGGCATGAACATTTGTATTTGGAATCCCCTTTAAAAATAAATAAATGCATATTCTTTCGTTTTCGAAGAATTCAATTAAGGGGGGGGGGCGTAAATTAATTGAAAAATTAGTTGGATTATTTGTATGAGGACACTTATATCTCCCAAACGAAGGATGTTACGGACGTGAAAATTGGTACTTGCAGTCTCCTTTAAAAATAAAGGAATACGTACTTTTTGCGGGAGATCAACTTATGGGGGTGTAAAAGGAGTTGAATTATTTTTATGAGGATACAAATAAGAAGTGGACTTAAAACTATATACACCCAAGGAGTTTTGACTGGCGAGTAAGGAATGATGACAAAAATATGCATTTGTATGAAACCGTTTGAATTACGAAGTTAAGATTTCAAAAGATATTCTGGGTGTTAAATAACAGAAGGTTTGAAACAAATTTAACCACCTCAGAGAGTTAAATGGTGGTTAAGATCCGAAAAGAAATATATTTCTTCCTTCCTTCCTTCCTTCCTTCCTTCCTTCCTTCCTTCCTTCCTTCCTTCCTTCCTTCCTTCCTTCCTTCCTCCGAAACGGTTTAACGTAGGAAGACAAAATTCCACTTGAAGGAATATACTTTAAGGCCTAGATGTGATACAAGAAATATGTTTCAACGTTCCATCCCTAAAATATGAAATGAGGTTAGCTCCGTAAACACAATTATTCATCCATCCAAAGCCGTTTGACGTACGAAGTTGTAATTTTACGATAAGGGTTTTCTTTTATGTTCTAGGTATAAAATATCGTATACATCAAAATATTCCTCCCCTAAGAGGTTTAGATGGTAGTTGACTCACAAAAACACAATCTCCATTCTTCGGAAACCGTTTCAGGCACGAACAATTTTTTTTATGAAGGGTGGTCATCTATATCCTAGATGTTAATACATATTTAAAAACATTCCCCCCTTAAAAAAGTATTCATCCTCCATTACTGTTCAACGTACAAAATCAAAATTTCACAGGTTGGTCGCTTTTACATCCTAGATGTTAAATAAGATAGGGTTTAAAACATTCAAATTCTTCCGTCTGAAGTTCTAATTAGTGTTAGATCAGAAAATAAATAATCATTCCCCCAAAAGCGTTTGACGTACGATCTGAGGACGTAGTTTACAGACTCAGCTGACAGTGGACTCTCAAAAATATATAAAACTTTGAATAATAACTATCAGTTTAAAATCGTTGCGAAGCCCGGGTATCTTGCTAGTGGTCTAGTATATTTTGATGCGAGATTCAACCTTATTACTCGTTCCCAACCTGTCGTGCTAGTTCATGCGCTGTGGTAATGTCAATATCCCTGAACGATTACAGTAGTTGACGTTTTAGTAAACATGTTTTGCGTTCACTGAGTCAACCTTGAATAAATGGAAATATTTAGTCGTCTTTTTAGCTTGTAAACAACGTGCGCCTGTCTATCTGTTCGTCCGTCTCTCTCTCTCTCTCGTCCGTAGAAATTTCTACTTTGTGTGAGGCTTATAGTACTTTAAGTAGTATTCAATCATTATATTTTTAAAATAAAGTAATTCTTCTTCACCTGTCTCCAGCCAAGTGCTGGGCCATAAACAACGCCAAGGTAATTTAATTAATTTAATTTCGTGTGGCTATTTCTAGCAGAGTGCAGCCCTGGAAAGGCAGACCCTCCGATGAGGGTGGGCGGCATCTGCCATGTGTAGGTAACTGCGGGTTATTGTGGTGGAGGATAGTGTTATGTGTGGTGTGTGAGTTGCAGGGATGTTCGGGACAGCACAAACACCCAGCCCCCGGGCCATTGGAATTAACAATTGAAGGTTAAATTCCCCGATCTGGCCGGGAATCGAACCCGGAATCTTCTGAATCGAAGGCCAGTGCGCTGACCATTCAGCCAACGAGTCGGACAATGCCAAGGTTACTGAACGTGCCGGCTAACAGAGAACATTCATCCCCCAATCCGATTTGTCCACTAAAATTATTACATATAGTCACTGAAATTTGAACTGGGGGAAAAACAGTAAAGGGTCGACATCTAATTTTTTTACTTCTCTTGAGTATGTTGTGTTTTTGTTTAAGTCATCCAGTCCATAGACTGGTTTTATGTAACTCTATATGCCACCCCATTATGTGATCTACCTTTTCATTTCTACGTAACTGCTGCATCCTACATCCACTCTAATCTGCTTGTCATATTCATACCTTGGTCTACCCCTACCGTTCTTGCCGCGTAAACTTCACTAAAAAAACAACTGCACAAGTCTTCGGTGTCTTAAGATGTGTCCTAAAATTATATCTCTTCTTCTGGTCAAATTTAGCCAAATTGATCTTCTCTCACCAATTTGATACAGTATCTCTTCATAAGTGATTCGATCTGTTCACCTCACCTTCAACATTCTTCTGTAACACTACATTTCAAAAAGCTTCTATTCTCTTTCCCTCTAAGCTAGTTATCGTCCATGTTTCACTTCCATACTAATGCCACGCTCCAAACGAAAGTCTTCGAAAACATCTTTCTAATTCCTATATCAATGTTCGAAGTGAGATAATTTCTCTTCTTAAGAAAGCTCTTCCTTGCTTGTGCTAGTCTGCATTTTTGTCCTCCTTACTTCTGCCATCGTTAGTTATTTTACTACCCAAGTAACAATATTCATCTACTTCCTTTAAGACTTCATTTCATAATCTAATATTTTCTGCATCACCTGACTTCGTTCGACTGCTCTCCATTACTTTTGTTTTGGACTTATTTATTTTCATCTTGTACTCCTTACCTATGCATTTGCTGGCAGGACGTAGTGTTTACAGTGTACTATGTCTTCTGGTATGGGCTAGGGCAATTTTGTTACTTTCATAGATCTGTCTCTGTCTTATCCTTGGCTTTGACAGTATGAAAGTGACTGAGGTATGAGTGACGCTAGTAATGCCAATTCCTTATGCAGCCAGTCCCTGCTATGAATGGTATGAAAATGTTGCTCATAGGGTCGGTTGATGCATTTCAGTGGGCTCGGCAGACTGATATGTATAGCAACTCTGGCTCGGTGAAGAAAGCAACGGGAAACTACCTCACTCCTCATTTCCCTAGTACGCCTCTTCAGTGATGCCTATGCCATCTATGACAGCTGATGGCAAAGGTCTTGAGGATCCCACCAGCGGAAGCGCTGACGGACTGTACATACGTACTCCTTACCTAAGACTCTGTCCATACCATTCAGAAATTTCTCCAGATTTTCTGCAGTCTCAGATAAAATAATAAATCTCAGGATTTTGATTTTCTCTCCTTGGATTGTGATTCCCTTCCCAAATTCCTCTTTGATTTCCTTTACTGCCTGTTATGTATAAACATTGAAAAGGAGGGGAGGGGTGGACAAACTGCAACCTTGCCTGACTCCTTTCTGGATTGCTGCTTCTTTTTCAAAGCCCTCAATTCTTATCACTGCAGACTGATTTTTATACTAATTCTCCGTATCTGATCCCGATTACCTTCAGAATCTCAAAAAGATTGGTCCAATCAATATTATCAAATGCCTTTTCTAGATCTACGAACGCCATGTATGTGGGCTTGTCCTTCTTAATTCGAACCTATCAGATCGGACGTAAAGTCAGGATTGCTTCACGTGTTCCTACATTTCTTCTGAAGCCAAATTGATCTTCTCCCAACTCAGTTTCCACTTGTCTTTCCATGCCTCTGTAAACAATGCGTATACAATTTTGCGGGCGTGAGATGCTGAACTAATGGTGCGGTAATTTTCACACTAGTCAGCACCGGCTTTCTTGGGTAACAGGTATAACAACATTCTGCTGAAAATCGGTTGGCACCTCTCTTCACTAAATGGAATAACCTCGCCATGCTTGTTTCTCATAAGGCAGTCAGTAATTCAGAGGGAATGTTATCAATTCCCGGTGTCCTGATACTATTTAGGTCTCGTAAAGCTCTGTCAAGTTCTAACCTCAAAATTGGGTCTATCATTTCATCAGCATCAACAGCCTCTTCTTGTTCTAAAACTACACCATCTAGGTCTTTATCTTGATACAACTGTTGGATATGTTCCTGCCATATTTCTTCCTTGTCTTCTTTTCCAAGAAATGGTTTTCTGTCTGAGCCCTTAATATTCATACACATAGTTTTCCTTTCTTCACCGAGCTTGATAGCTGCAGTCGCTTAAGTGCGGCCAGTATCTAGTATTCGGGAAATAGTGGGTTCAAACCCCACTGTCGGCAGCCCTGAAGATGGTTTTCCGTGGTTTCCCATTTTAACACCAGGCAAATGCTGGGGCTGTACCTTAATTAAGGCCACGACCGCTTCCTTCCCAGTCCTAGCCCTTTCCTGCCTCATCGTCGCCATAAGACCTATCTGTGTCGGTGCGACGTATACCCAATAGCAAAAAAAAAATCCTTTCTCCATAGGTTCCCTTCATTTTCCTGTATACAGCATCTACCTTTCCTAGAATCATACAACCTTCATCATCCTTGCACTTCCCATTCAGCCATTCTTCCTTAGCTGCCCTGCGCTTTCTATTCACTTCATTCCTTAATCGCCTGTATGATTTTCTGCCCTATTCATTTTTTTCATTCTTGTACTTTCGTCGTTCATCAGTCAGGTTTAGTATATCCTGAGTTATTCGTTGATTCTTAGCTGATATTTCCTTTCTTCCTAGCATTTCTTCATCAACCCTAGAGACCTCATTCTTTACAACTGCCCATTCTTCCCCTATTGTGTTTCCTTCAGCCATTTCATTTAGTCCTTGTGCAACATATTCCTTGATACAATCCCCCACACTCTTTTCTTTAAACTTGTCTAGACCCCACCTCCTTGAATTCGTTCCTGTCATTAATTTCTTCAACTTCAGATGGCATTTCATGACCAACAAGTTATGGTCAGAGTCAAGTCTACTCCTGAGAAAGTTTTGCAATCCAGCACCTGGTTTCTAAATCTCTGCCTAATCATAATGAAGTCTATTTTATACCTTCCAGTGTCTCCATATCTCATCCACGTTTACAGCCGTCGTTTATGGTGTTTGAACCAAGTATTAGCAAGAATTATATTATGATCGGTGCAGAATTCAACCAGCCGACTTCCTCTTTCATTCCTTTGTCCCAGTCCGAATTCTCCTACTGCATTACCTTGGTCTACCACTGCATTCCAGTCTGCCATCACAATTAGATTCTCGTCACCTTTCACATATTGTATTAAATATTCTATCTCTTCATATATTCTTTCGATGAATGTATGTATGATACCGAAATCATATCATTTTGGTATGTAAAGAGTAAAAACGTTAATGAAAATACACAGCCTGTTTCCCACTCGTCCTGGTCAGGAATGGAATGCGGCGAAGATAGGAATTGCGCCGGCTGCCGAAGCCTGTCGCACTCCTCTGAGGCAATGATTAATGACTGAAGAATGAAATGAAGTTATATTGGAGAATGTTGCTGGAATGAAAAATGACCGGGAAAATCAGAGTATCCGGAGAATAACCTGTATCGCCTCCGCTTTGTCCAGGAAAACTTTCACTTGGAGTGACCGGGATTTGAACCACGGAACCCAGCGGTGAGAGGCCGCCACGCTGCCGCTCGAGCCACGGAGCCACTGAAAACTTTAATAATAATATTATTATTACGTCCGACTAACTACTTTGACGGATTTCGGAGACATCGAGGGGGCGCAATTTTTCCCGCAGGAGTTCTTTCACGTACCCAGTAAACCTACCGACACGAGGCTGATGTTTTTGAGCATCTTCAAATACCACCGGACTGAGGAACGAACCTGGCAAGTTGGGGTCAGAAGGCTAGCGCCTCAATCTTCTGAGTCACTCAGGTCGGCAGTGAAATCTTCGCTACCAGCTTTTTCTCTTTGAATTAAGATGCTTCTGTTTATTGCTCCTGAATGTACTAACACAGGTCAGATTTTTCCGTAGAAGGTTGTCCATAGTAATGTTTCTCCCAGAACCTTCAATGGACCGCAATGCTCGCATAACTACATCCAATGGTGAAAAGGAGAACCTGTACAGTCCTTCAGGTTGTTTACCGGGATATATCTCCATGTTCAATATGCACCATGTCCTAGAATCAACCAGTGTAAATATCTTCAGTCTATACTTTGATGGTTTGTTAGGGGTGTACTCTTTAAATGAACATCTTCCACTAAAGGCAAGTAACTATTCATCATCGGTGCAATGTGCAAGAAGAGAATTAGTTACAAACATGTTGAAAATTCTCGGACAGGGGTAAGTTTATCAAGTTTAATTCCATCATCTCGAGAACTGACATCGTCCATACGCAAACATTGCAGTAGACCCAGTAATAGAAATCGATTGTAACTCATTGTAGTACGGAGAATAACTGCGCCTATTTTATCGTACCACAAGGCTCTAAGATTCTAATGACCCACGTGTGAATACCAGCTATAACAAAAGCCCTATCAGAGCTTTTATCTCTGATTCAACAGTTTTCCAGCCATGCTAATTGTCAGCATTTTTATCAGAATGTTTGGCTATTTGTATGTTCGTATATTGAGATTAGGCCTACATATAAATCATTTGGGGATCTCTTAGTTTAGAAAAAAAGAATTCTAAGGGTGTTTTACATATTTTTACTTGAGATTTTATGCATGGTAAGTGAGTAGCAATATTTGGTTTACGTGTTCTAAGATTCCTCTTAGCCGGTTCTTTCCGCCACTTTGTTTGCTTGTCTCTACCTACGATTGCCTTTGCTGGCGAGACCTAGTGTTTACAGTCCACTGTGTCTTCTGGAATGGGCTAGATCAAATGTGTTAATTTCATTGACCTGTCTCAACCTCATCCTTGGCTTTGACGACATGAAAGTGTAAGCAATGCTAGTAATGCCAGTCCTTGCTATGAATGGTGTGAAAATGCTGCTCATTAGGGTCGGTTGATACGTGCATTTCAGTGGACTGGGCAGACCGATATGTAATAATAACTTCTGACTTGATGAGGAAAGCAACGGAAAACTACCACCGGCTGAGTTGGCCGTGGGGATAGGGGCGCGTAGCTCTGAGCTTGCATCCGGGAGATAGTGGGTTCGAGCCCCACTGTCGGCAGCCCTGAAAATGGTTTTCCGTGGTTTCCCATTTTCACATCAGGCAAATGCCGGGGCTGTACCTTAATAAAGGCCACGGTCGCTTCCTTCGCACTCCTACGCCTTTCCTATCCCTCGCCATAAGACCTATCTGTGTCGGTGGGACGTAAAGCAAATAGCAAAAAAAGAAAAAAAAGCGAAAACTACCTTACTAATCACTTCCCTAGTATGCTTTTTCAGTGATGCCTAGGTCATCTATGACAGCCGATAGTGGAACTAATGAGGATCAAACCAGCCTTCTGGTTGAAAACCTGACATGCGTATAGTACGCGTGACGCAAGTCTATACACTAAAAGGCAAATAACGCCGCCCTATTTTCTTTTCTTTTAATGGTTCATCACTGCTGCCAACTTGACTAGTTACATATTGAAATCACGAGACATAACCATCAACAAACCAACCTCAATGTAAGTATCAGTGAACAAATGAAATGGCGTATGGCTTTTATTGCCGGGAGTGTCCGAGGACATGTTCGGCTCGCCAGGTGCAGGTCTTCTGATTTGACATCCGTAGGCGACCTGCGCGTCGTGATGAGGATGAAATGATGTTGAAGACGACACATACACCCAGCCTCCGTGCCAGCGAAATTAACCAATCATGGTTAAAATTGCCGATACTTCCGGGAGTCGAACCCGGGACCCCTGTGGCCAAAGGCCAGCACGCTAATCATTTTGCCATGGAGCCGGACATCAGTGAACAAGTAAATGATAATAAATTATCAATCAAGATATTGATAATTGTGTCAGCTTTCAAGCTCAGTGAGGAATTAAGGAAATACACACACTCTCAGTCAGTTTAATGTTATATATTTCTGCCTTTATTTATTTGATATATGCCTTACTATAACCGTATTCTTTTGGATTTGCCTTGTGTAAATGATTCAGCTCCCTTCCTGAAATATGTCATTACTGTCGGGCTGGAGCGAACCCACGCTGTGATAATACACACAAGCAAATATATTGCATGTAAATATGCCGTAAGTCAATAAGAATACACAAAGGCTAAGTCTGAAGAATGTACCACAACACCAGATTAGGTTAAGTTAAGTTGATAACGAAAGTTCCTTCCGCTTGAACCTAACTGATCTTTAAAGAGGAGGTAATGCTACTTTCCTTTTCCTTTTTCTTGCTTCTTGTACATCCTAATCGAATAATACCGTAATTAATAATAATAAATTAAAAAAATTAATAAATTCATTAATAAATTAAAATATTAAATAAATGCCACGTTCGTCATTTTACACCAACTACGTTATTCAATGCATTATTCGAGCATGCGACAATTCTACTAGCCTAGTTGTATCCAAACAGACTTACAATACCACAGAAAAAGAAAATATGCTTTAATTATACTCGCAAATGAAACACTAGTGATTTTAACAATACGGCATTAGCAATACGTAATTCTCGCAAATCACGAAATAAACCATGAATGTACGCTGCCAACGTGCGAGATTAACAGTAACTGTAAGGTGTCATATCGGCAAGTACGGTCCCTAAACTGTATGGTTAGCGACACTTAATCAAACCCAACAGTTAGAAAATAACTAAAAATCACTATCTTCAGTATTAACAGGGGAGAAAGAGTGAGGTTGTTCCCTACGTGCCAAGGGGTATATATACAGTAGAACCTCTGTTAAGTGGGCCAAAGGGCGGGGGAATATGGTTTTGGAAAATTAAACTTTCGGATCATAAATGTCATTTTTAGAGGTTAAGAAACGTTTTTTGACGTTTTAGATAAAAGTAAATGAAGACAGACAATACATAAACAATGTTAACAAAATATTGTAATAAAAAAAGCCTCATTTACTTTCTCATTTTGACAGGCTTTCATTGTTTTCTTGTTACGCATTTTTGAAGCACGCTCTTCAAACTTCTTCGTTTTGACCCAATCAGAAACAGTAAAGACAGCAACACCAAAATCGGCTGCTACAGTACGCAATATCTCGCCTTTGTTAATTCTAATTCTTCTATCGTTATCACAATCCGTCTCTGCTTCGTTGACATCACGCACAATAAAAACACGTCGCAGGAAAGATACAATCGCCACTGTACGGACAGTTACTGGCTTATTAATGAAAGAGCGAAAACAAACTGAGCTGGCAAAAGAGATGGGAGCGAGGCAGTCATGGTCAGAGTCCACACATTCCGTTACTCATCCCCTTCATCATAACATAACATAACATAACATAACATAACATAACATAACATAACATAACATAACATAACATAACATAACATAACATAACATAACATAACATAACATAACATAACATAACATAACATAACATAACATAACATAACATAACATAACATAACATAACATAACATAACATAACATAACATAACATAACATAACATAACATAACATAACATAACATAACATAACATAACATAACATAACATAACATAACATAACATAACATAACATAACATAACATAACATAACATAACATAACATAACATGATTCTTTATTTTTTAATCGCAGATATTTCGGTCGTTTCGGTTAAACAGTATTTTCGTTAAAAGTGTTTCGAATAGCAGAGTTTCTACTGTATGAATTATCAGCGCTGGCTTCAGACATTTCACTATTGTTTAGTGATGAAGAAATTGATACTTGCATTTTCTTCATCACAAGATAATAACGATGTATTATGTAACAGATGCACTTTCTTCGTCTGGCAATTCAAAATGATCTGATTTGGAATATGATGACTCGTCACCACCACCTGTTTTTCACCTCTTGAAATGATTCTTCAAGCGTGGTTTGTATTCTTGCTACTTCTCTGTCGTCCATTGTGCTCCAAAAAAAAAAATCTGTTATCGATCGAGCTCCTATCCTGTGCCGACCTTTTCATTTCTACATAATTACTACATCCTACATCTGCTCTAATCCCCTCGTCATATTCATACCTTGATGTACCGCTACCGTTCTTACCGCCTACACTTCCATCAATCTACGTTTCGTGGATCATTCTGACATCATTTCTAAGGTATTTTGAAGGTATAGTTAAACCGAGGTTAATCTATACTTTACACCGAAGTTATTCATTTGTATTTGTCGTAAAAATACCTCATTATTTGGTTTACTGTCGCCTTTCCGTTTGTGGCGGTGAAATATGCTTACTACTGCTTTCCTCAGGTTTGGCCTCTATATTACATGACTGGCGTATAAATGCAACGCAAGGAGATCTGCTGGAATGAAATCTTATGTGTCGAATACGTTGGTTCAACATCCATACACACATACACAAAGTAGTCCCAAACATGTTCATTACGCATTGGCAACACATTCCAGCTGGGGGTCTGGTGGATCCTGACGTGGTAACAGACGCAACACTCCTCACTCAGCATTTCATAATAGTATTAGCTGGTATTAGAATAGCATAGTCCGATTCGTTGGCTGAATGGTCAGCGTACTGGCCTTCGGTTCAGAGGGTCCCGGGTTCGATTCCAGGCCGGGTCGGGGATTTTAACCTACATTGGTTAATTCCAATGGCCCGGGGGCTGGGTATTTGTGCCATCCCCAACATCCCTGCAACTCACACACCACACATAACACTATCCTCCACCACAATAACACGCAGTTACCTACACATGGCCGATGCCGCCCACCCTCATCGGAGGGTCTGCCTTTCAAGGGCTGCACTCGGCTAGAAATAGTCACACGAAATTAAATAAGCATAGCGTATAGAAGAAGCGCTATGGTATTAGGTGAGAAATGACGTTACTAGCTGAAGTTATATTATTTACTGGTTCGGTTTTTACAAGAGACCGTTTTGTGAATTGTGTTTTGACCGATTCTCAAGGCATTGGTCAAGGGATTTAATCTTCGACAGTTAATTCCACTAGCTCGGGGATAGGGTGTTTGTGCCGCCCCCAGCATTTCAGTAACTCATACACCACACACATAATACTACCCTCCATCGCATTTTACTGAACAGCTGAAGAAGACTGTTGTTCTTACAATTAATATTAGGTTGTTATTACATTTTTATTGTTATAGGGTAAATTACATAACATTTAGCTTTTAACTCATGTACATAGATCACTGTTTGCAGTCATACTTCTATTTCCATTACTTGTTACATATTGTGTTTTGTTTATGCATTGATTATATTTTTCAGTTTGTATGTAACGTTTCCATTATGACTTTTCCTCACTTTTTGCTTTTATGCTCCGGATTTCCTTTATCTGGTTTTTATTTGTTAAGCTTTGCTTTCATTCTTCTTCATATGTTCTCCATATGTGTCATTTAGCTTAGTTATCCTTGATTTTATAATAGAATAGTAAATCATATTAGTACTAGTGGACCCGTGCGCTGCTCCACAGCAGGTCAGATGACTCACCTTGATATGCCTGTCGTGGTCATATCGTTTTTCCTGCCCATTTCAATAATTTTATGAACATTTAATACCGATAATATAGTTTATGGATTTTCCAAAAGTAAAAAATGTGTTTATTTTAAAGAAGATTCCAAATACCAATTTTAACGTCTGTAACATCTTCAGTTGTACGATTCCGCAAGTATGTGTCTTACCCTACAGTTTTATTTCCCAAACAGTAAGTCATAATATGTTTACCATACCGATTGCGAACAAACCTCAACTAAACGACATTCAGAGTGTCACAGTTCATCTCAGCTACCCCAAAGACTATGAATTCGTCACTAATATCGTCATTTTCGGATTTTTAATTTTCACCCCCTTCCTTTAGGGGTGCTACGGGTTTCTTGCCCCTACAGTAATTTTTTCAGATAAAAGCAGAAATAAGTTTTAAGAAACATCATAATCTTCACATACTGTTGCGTAGGCAACCCGCTGATCGGACTTGTCTTGCGGTTTGCTTATCTTCCCCTATTTTATTTTTCATCCCTTAGTGCCGACCTACCAATCAGATTTAGTTCAAATCACTTCATAATCCCTCTCAGACGTAATAAGAACAATATGAGAAAATTTCAGCGAAATCGGTCCAGTAGTTTTTGAGTCTATTAGCTTCAAACATACCAACATCCAATTTTATATATACACTGACTGACAGAGCAAATGCAACACCAAGGAGGAGTGGTTCGAAAGGGATGAAAATTGGGGAACAAACAGAGACGGCACGGATGAATAATTGATGTTTATTTCAAACCGATATGCAGGTTACACAATGCGCACGGCATCGACTCAGTAGGATGTAGGACCACCGCGAGCGGCGATGCACGCAGAAACACGTCGAGGTACAGAGTCAATAAGAGTGCGGATGGTGTCCTGAGGGATGATTCTCCATTCTCTGTCAACCATTTGCCACAGTTGGTCGTCCGTACGAGGCTGGGGCAGAGTTTGCAAACGGCGTCCAATGAGATCCCACACGTGTTCGATTGGTGAGAGATCCGGAGAGTACGCTGGCCACGGAAGCATCTGTACACCTCGTAGAGCCTGTTGGGAGATGCGAGCAGTGTGTGGGCGGGCATTATCCTGCTGAAACAGAGCATTGGGCAGCCCCTGAAGGTACGGGAGTGCCACCGGCCGCAGCACATGCTGCACGTAGCGGTGGGCATTTAACGTGCCTTGAATACGCACTAGAGGTGACGTGGAATCATACGCAATAGCGCCCCAAACCATGATGCCACGTTGTCTAGCGGTAGGGCGCTCCACAGTTACTGCCGGATTTGACCTTTCTCCACGCCGACGGCACACGCGTCTGCGGTGACTATCACTGACAGAACAGAAGCGTGACTCATCGGAGAACACGACGTTCCGCCATTCCCTCATCCAAGTCGCTCTAGCCCGTCACCATGCCAGGCGTGCACGTCTATGCTGTGGAGTCAATGGTAGTCTTCTGAGCGGACGCCGGGAGTGCAGGCCTCCTTCAACCAATCGACGGGACGGGAAATTGTTCTGGTCGATATTGGAACAGCCAGGGTGTCTTGCACATGCTGAAGAATGGCGGTTGACGTGGCGTGCGGGGCTGCCACCGCTTGGTGGCGGATGCGCCGATCCTCGCGTGCTGACGTCACTCGGGCTGCGCCTGGACCCCTCGCACGTGCCACATGTCCCTGCGCCAACCATCTTCGCCACAGGCGCTGCACCGTGGACACATCCCTATGGGTATCGGCTGCGATTTGACGAAGCGACCAACCTGCCCTTCTCAGCCCGATCACCATACCCCTCGTAAAGTCGTCTGTCTGCTGGAAATGCCTCCGTTGACGGCGGCCTGGCATTCTTAGCTATACACGTGTCCTGTGGCACACGACAACACGTTCTACAATGACTGTCGGCTGAGAAATCACGGTACGAAGTGGGCCATTCGCCAACGCCGTGTCCCATTTATCGTTCGCTACGTGCGCAGCACAGCGGCGCATTTCACATCATGAGCATACCTCAGTGACGTCAGTCTACCCTGCAATTGGCATAAAGTTCTGACCACTCCTTCTTGGTGTTGCATTTGCTCTGTCAGTCAGTGTATATATACTAGCTGTACTACCCGGCGTAGCCCGGTTGGTTTAGGATATTTACTTTTAAGATTAGCATCACCAGTTAGTTATGTTAAAGTGAATTTTTATAGAATTCCTTTCTGGGATATGGATTCTCACCATCTATTATATAGTTTTAGAGTTATTTAGATGTGTTTGATTTCAAGTTTTAAATGATTTCATTTTTGAGTAAAATTTTATCCTTGTGGAAGCTCGAAATGATTGGGAAGTACTTGATCCTTTCAAAAATATAATAAGTGATAACCTCATGCATTCATCTATCACGGTATAGATAAGATCTACACGATTTCAACTCTCATTGAGACTCTCACCAATCAGCCTTGGGACCCTAAACGCAGTGGATTCAACACTAATCTCGGTCATTTTATACTATTCACTACAAAACCCCTTTCAGTTTACCGTCCCAATGGAGGCTGAACGACTTAAACTATATTCAGGGAGTCAAAACAATGAATTCGACATTGATATCGGTTATTTTCTATTATTTTAAAATTTTTGACGGTTATTTTTACATTCATTTTCACTCCTTACCTCCATACCAATTGTGGTCAAGTATGACTTATCCATCCAGAGTGTCACAGTTCAACTCAGTGAACTCGTAAACATTAACATCAGTCATTTTCGTTTATTTTTATATTTCACCACCTCCACGAGGAGTGCTACTGGTGTTTTACTCAATAGTATTTTTTCAGATAGTAAGTCGTATGTGTACCAATTTCGTATGAGGGCTATGTTGGAAGAAACATACACAGAACGACGCTCGGAGTATCAATATTCGTCTCACTACTCCACACTATTTCCGATTATTTTTACATTTCAGCCCTTCCCACCCCACCCCTAGCGTTCTAGGTCTACCATACCTCCTCGCAGTTTGTCTCACGATAGTAAGTCATAAATGTACCAAGTTTGGCTGAAATCTCTCCCGTAGTCCAGAAAACTATGGATTCAACATTAATATCGGTCGTTTTTAGTCATAATTATATTTCGCCGCCTTCCCTAGGGCTTCTAGGGGTGTCTTGTCCCTGCAGTATTTTTTACAGATAGTGTGGATTTATTAAATAAATTTAGTATTGTACCAAGTTTAGTTGAAACCTACGCTGGAACATGCATACAAACACCCAAAATCTCCGTCATTTGCACATTTTCTTTTCTTCACCCCTTCTCACAACCCTGCTTACTGGGGCTCAACATGGACTTAAACGACATACGGAGTGTTACTATTCATTTCAGCCATCCCGAAAAGTATGGATTCGACACTATTTTCGATTAATTTTATGTCTCACTCACGCCCCCCCCCCCTCCTCCCCTAAGGTCGCTGAACTCACTTCAATAGGAAACACTACGAAATTCTTATCTCTTAATGCTGAACATGGACTTTTAAAAATCCGGAGTGTCACTATACATCTCAGCGACGCCGAAAACTATAGATTCGTCACTATTTCCGATTAATTTTATATCTCATTACCCCTCGCCCCCCAACCCCAAAGGCTGATAAACTTGGACTTTCAAAAATTCCGGAGTGTCACTATTCATCTCAGCGACCCCGAAACTATGGATTCAACTTCTATTTTCTATTATTAATATGTTTATATCTCACTCCCCCTCGCCCCCCCGCTAAGGGCGCTGAATATGGACTTTAAAAAATCCCGAGTGTCACTATTCATCTCAGCGACCCCTTAAACTATGGATTCGACACTATTTCCGATTATTTTTATATATCATTCCCCCCTCGTCCCTACCACCTTAAAGGGTGATGAACTTGGACTTCAACAAATTTCGGAGTATCACTATTCATCTCAGCCACCCTGAAAATGATGAATTCGGCTCTATTTTCTATTCTTCTTCTTCTTCTTCTTCTTCTTCTTCTTCTTATTATTATTATTTCTCACTCCCACTCACTCCCGCTCCGAAGGGGACTGAAATTGGACTTTAAAATCCGGAGTGTCACTATTTATCTCAGCGACCCGAAGGGGACTGAAATTAGAATTTAAAATCCGGAGTGTCACTATTTATCTCAGCGACCCCGAAAACTATGAATTCAACACTATTTTCGATTATTTTTTAACTCGTCCACCAAGGCGCCCCCCTTTAAGGGTGCATGTGGTGTCTTTCCCGCACGAGGGTTTTTTCCTGATACTAAGTCATAAGGGTACCAAGTTTGGTTGAAATCGCTCGAGTGGTATAGGAGGAGATGCAATACATACCTACATACCCACCTATAGACCTATAGATTACATAGACTCGCCTTTGCTCGTTGGGAACCCCCAGTTGCTCTTCGTTAGGAGGGGGGTGATAACTCTTGTCATTTCATTGTTGATATTCTATATTTTTAAAAGTTTCTTAAATATTTTACACGTCTAATACACAGCTACATTCTTCAAAATGGGCAGACCTATCAATGTTGGTACTATGACATGAACGTACATCTCCATCACGGCGTGTTGGATTGCTATTTCAAAATAATAGGCATAAGAATGCACCTCCTATCAAGAAAGGTACTTTGTAAGTAAATGCGGCATGTTTTCATTCTCCTATATACAGCAAATATTATCCTCATCACGACGCGCAGGTCGCCTACGGGTGTCAAATCACAAGACCTGCACGTGGCGAGCCGAACATGTCCTCGGGCACTCCCGGCACTAAAAACCATACGCCATTTCATTTAGCGGACTATCATGGCATAGCGTAAGCTGCTGTCGCCTAGCGACAATCTGTCTATCAAGTCGATCCAAACTTGGTGCGGCTTTGCAATTTAATAAAATTACATAAAATTACTCATAATAATAAAACTACCTTACCGATTTCGTTCCAACCACTTTGTTCCGAGGTATCTGTGGAACAGCAGAGGTGAAAGAAGGTGCGGGCTGGAATGAGTCTAACTACAAGTCCGAAAGATGAATTTTAAAATTTAAATAAAGGTTATATTTTCAACTGATAACAATTTTAACAATTAACAATTTCCACTAGGTGAAACAAAGAAAATCAGGTACAATGCACCTTTACAAAGGAAGCACCAGTTAAGGGGTCTTTACAACTTCTGGGCTATGGGCCCACATTCATCAATCCTTGAGCTCTCAGCTCACAACCACAAAATACCAAAGGGCAGAAAACCCTTAATTAGATGGAGCTCTTGCTCCCGCTTAGTAATGTCAAGCCTCCTAGAGGCACCTTTCAAAATACCAGAAAGAGCTGACCTGCTCTCAATTTTACAAGCCTATCAAAGGCCACAACAAACTTTACTTCTAACTGCCCTCAAGGCACACTTACAAAGAAACAGGGGTATTTGTACCCAACCTACAGGGCCTTCGCATGAAGAAAAAAAACATCAGGTTAAGTTACTGACCCAAAGTACAGAAAGGACTGGAGGCGTGAACTTGCACTCCTAAATACACATTTAAAACCTAAGTGGCGCTAGGCCTATACACAGGGGCTAATCCCAAGCTAGGGAGGTAACTCGTATGAGAAACTTTAATACATTAAGGACGAGAAAAGACGGTCACGAAAACGTAGTCACCTCAATTTCAAATGAAGGGGAGCTCGAGAGAGTAAAGCACTCTCTATCCCCGAACGAATTAAAGTTCAAGAAAACTGAAGTTTACCAGGAAAAGGGTTTACATGTTTAATAGTTTACATATTAAAGGTTTCGAACCTTCCCCGAGAGTTAAACTGCTGCGCTAGCAAGAAATAAAGATGTTAAAAGGCCATTACCTTGTTGAAGAGCTGCTGCCTGAAGAAAGAGGCGCTTCCCGCCCCCTGCTACATATTCACACACTGAATTAGATATTATACGAGTGGCCCGGAGACAAGAAAATCAGCAGTTTTATACCCTCGTGGAAAATTCGAGACCTTTCAGGAATGAGTAGACACACCCACTCAATTTTTATTGGTTGACTAAGAATTACACATGGAAATTCGAAGAAGAAAGCTATGATTGGAGGAAAATTAATTACAGAAATTACTGATTGGCTAAATTCAAAACAGGCGGAAGGAAAGGATTAATATTGCCAACCCACAAACCACAGAACAAAATTTAGTAAAGACAAAACTTATGAATACGACATTTCTCCAAGAAGGTTCATTCCTTTACACCAGAGTGCGTTATCATAGTTTTTGGTAGAGACATCTGTTAGAGCATGTCCACACTTCTTGATCAATGAAAAACAAAAGCAAATCATAATAAATAATAATAATGTTATTTGCTTTACGTCCCACTAACTACTTTTTAAGGTCTTCGGAGACGCCGAGGTGCCGGAATTTAGTCCCGCAGGAGATCTTTTACGTGCCAGTAAATCTACCGACACGGGGCTGTCGTATTTGAGCACCTTCAAATACCACCGGACTGAGCCAGGATCGAACCTGCCAAGTTGGGGTTAGAAGGCCAGCGCCTTAACCATCTGAGCCACTCAGCCCGGCAAAAGCAAATAAAAAACACACAGTGACATCTTCTGATAACCAGTAGAGTTGATTCCTTTTTTAAAGTTCAGAGCTTCTCCTGCAGAGGAGTTTCAATTGGCGCAAGATTTGAACTTGCGTCGTAGAGGTGTACCGCCCGGTACACACTTCATAATCCCTTTCAGATGTAAAAAGAACAAAATGTGAAAATTTCAGCGAAATCGGTCCAGTAGTTTTTGAGTGTATTAACGTCAAATATACCAACATCCAATTTTATATATATAGATAGATAGATAAAGATTAACTTGCAATTTACGTGGTTACGTGTAAGAGACGGTCACGAGCGCTACAGTCAAATAAATAAATAAATAAATAAATAAATAAATAAATAAATAAATAAATAAATAAATAAATAAATAAATACGCACTTTCCTATACACAGTGCAGATATCACCCACCCTCGTCAGAGCGTCTGCTTTTCAAAGGCTGAAACAGGTTACAATGTATGTTCAGTCTTCAGCCCAAAGGCTGATTGGATCCTCAACAGCTCCGCCATCAGCTGTCATAAATAGCGCTAGGCATTACTTAAGAGACGTACTAGGGAAATGAGGAGTGAGGTAGTTTCCTGTTGCTTTCCTCACTGAGCCAGAAGTTGCTATTACATATCAGTCTGCGAAGTCCACTGCAATGCATCCAACCCTATGAGCAACATATTCACACCATTCATAGCAGGGACTGGCTGCATAAGGAATGGCATTACTAGCATCAATCATACCTCAGTCACTTTTATATTGTCAAAGTCAAGGATAAGACAGAGGCACATCAATGAAAATAACAAAAATTGCTCTATCCCATGCCAGAAAACATAATGCATTGTAAACACTACGTCTCGCGAGCGAAGGTTAACAATTGCCACACGAAATTCTTCACCTTCTTCTTTTTATACATTAATCTTCAATAAATAAAATGAAACTAAAAACAGTATATTAGTAAAGAGCTCCCCAAGTTCTGTTGTGTGTAAACCAAACCAAACCCCATGGCGCAACAGCCTACCAAGCGACTGCTCCCCATCCCTAAGGCCTGAAGATTATGAGGTGTTATGTGGTCGGCATGACGCATCCTCTCGGCCGTTATTCTTGGCTTTCTAGACCGGGACCGCTATCCCACCGTCAGATAGCTCCTCAATTGTAATCACGTAAACTGGGTGGACCTCGAACAAGTCCCGGGGCCTCCGGCTAAGAGGCAGGAACGCTACCCCTACACCGCGGGGCCGGCTCTGTTGTGTGCAAACAGTAAGTAAATCCTTCTTCTGCATCTACAACCATGCAATGGATTTATACTGTAAGTAGTAAGCTGTAGGAATGTGCCAAAAATTTGTCCGTTTTCCTGAAAATCATGTTAACGTCACGTGGTTATCGTAAGTGTAAGACCATCCAAATATTCTAGCACGTTGAGTGCCATGCGACCCCATTTGGGTACGTGATAGTAGTCAAGTTTTTGAACTTCACGTCCCCATATGGGGTCGTACGTTCGTTCTAACTCGAGAACTGTGCGAACCCATTTGGGTGCGCAGTAAGTATGTGTTTCGAAGATCTATAAAGTCTCTTCCTGCCATCTTCTGATCGTCTATTTAAGTGCGTGCGTAGTCCACCTTCCATTCCTCAATTCCTGTTTTGGCGCGACCCCATATGGGTACGTCAAAGTGATTTGTAGGGTGACAAAGTCATTGTCTATCTAGCGCACGGATTGTTTATGTAAGTGTGCAGAGCTGTGAGTTTCCTTTTCTTTTTTAAGTCGTTACGAGTAAATCGAACAGTAAGAGATTTAGTGCAGATAGTCTGGATGATATATCGAACAAATCGGACAATGATGATGTAAACTAAGTATATAGTTAGTGATTTTGAACCCAGTACAGAACAAATAGCGATCTCGCACGTTCATCCACACTGATGTTACTGTCTTCAGCATACGTATCCCCACTGTAATCCGGGTTTCTATGCCAGCTGTTGCAAAAATTATGACCGCCTTCAACGATATAGTCACTGGTTTCCCATGCTGCACTATCATCGCTGCTAGGTTCTCTGACTTAATTTTTTTTTTTTTTTTTTTTGCTAGGGGCTTTACGTCGCACCGACACAGATAGGTCTTATGGCGACGATGGGATAGGAAAGGCCTAGGAGTTGGAAGGAAGCGGCCGTGGCCTTAATTAAGGTACAGCCCCAGCATTTGCCTGGTGTGAAAATGGGAAACCACGGAAAACCATCTTCAGGGCTGCCGATAGTGGGATTCGAACCTACTATCTCCCGGATGCAAGCTCACAGCCGCGCGCCTCTACGCGCACGGCCAACTCGCCCGGTCTGACTTAAATTAAAAGTTATACAAACAAAATTATATACTTATTCAAAATTCCGTAACTACTAATTCTTCTTATAATATTATTCTGTTACATCCTAATTTACCAAATTCACATGATTTTCACTACTTTATATAACTATATTCTATACGGAAATTTCCTAACCTAAAATCGGAAGATCGTCATTTACAAACATTTCCTGACCTAAAATCGGGGATCGTACATTTTTACGGCTCCAGTCTTAACAAGCTAACACTTCTCTCATAATCAACAGCATTTAACGCGTCCCTGCAAAGGAAAAAGTAAATATTACCGAGGTTTGTATCAGTAACTACTGTATACGTACGACCCCATATGGGGGCGCGTGTACGTGTACAGTTCGTAATGACCAATACGACCCCATATGGGGTCGCAATATTTTACCTAATATACATAATAAGTTAACCTAATATATCATAAATACATCCTCATTTCAGCGATCATTTGCTTGGTTAAGCCTGTGAACATTTTGGCACCAGAGAGTAACTCGATGTTATTAGCTCACGGCATTAGACGGCAATCCTATGAAAATCGGTCTGGCACTCAACGTGCTAGAGATATCATTTTAGAAAACGTTAAAGCATGGGAGTCCACTATTTTGACAGCGATTGAAGCCATGAGTCATAAACGTCCCTGCAGGGTCATGTAGGAGTAAATCTCGACCCCCCTCGCCCTCTTTATGACTAACAATGACTAGTACACTGTCGGTCACGCACTGTGCGTCCGTGCTCACGCTACGTGTGTGATATATGGAGCGCAGCACGGCCTTGCTTCATTATGCGTACTAACTGCACGCTATTGTTTACCACCCAGAAGGTCATCTCAAAATCGAAAAAAATGGATCGATATGACGTTGTTCATTTCCCAAGCGGTGAGGATATGGCAGGCGCGATCTACTTGAGCCATGCTGTAGCGTTGCGATTCATCATGCAAGGGTTCGGGTGAATAGCGACATGTTCCCACGGTACACGCAGTTCAGAGTAGATGCAGAGGGTCATGAATTAATGTACCTCAATATTATTGTTCCTATTAATATGTTTTTAAGCGGGTCCCAGGAGTTGAAGGAATAGGGCCCCAGGACTTAAACACATACATATCAACAATGCCATAAGATACTTCGAAGAGTAATGTGAATATATCCGTGAAATTTGAAGGGTATTGACGCCTAGGCTGTCTATGACAGCTGTTGGTGGAGCTGTGGAGGGTCAAACCAGCCTTCGGACTGAATACCGAACATATATAGGGTGCTAGGAATTTGGGCTGTATAGATTTGAATGGTTTAGGTCAATAAGTCCTAGAAATTTGAAGGTTATAGATATAGATGAATAGAGTTCCGGTATTTGAACAGTATAGGTGAAAAGAGTGCTGCGTAGGTGGATCAAAAGGTTAGTTGCACTAACGCGCCGCAGCAGCGCGCTGTGTGTCGCAAACGTGGGCACAGCGGAGAAAGGGACAGACACTGCTCACACGTCTGTTAGGCAGGTCGCTGTGGTGTCTCGTCTAGTATTGTGTGAATAGCGGCCAAATGCAATGGCGCGTCAACTGGACGTTCACTCCAAATATGAGGTGCGTGCGACAATCCGATTCCTATGGGCCAAAAGGAAGAATTGCACGGACATTCATCGTGAAATTAGTGCTGTGTATGGGGAGCGGGCCATTTCCCGGCAAGGTATCGTAAAGTGATGTCAGCAATTCGAAGCCGGACGCACGGATATCACGAACAACCATCGCGAAGGCAGGCCCGCAATGTCCAGAACCCGTGCAAAGGTCAACAATGTGAATGCGATCATTAGACAGAACCGGCGCATTAAACTGAGAGAAATCGCGACGCAGCTGAACATGTCGTATGGCAGTGTGTTCGTCATTGTTCACGAGGACCTTGGATATCGTAAGCTGCGTCAAAGATGGGTCCCACGTCTTCTCACCGATGAGCACAAGGGACAACGTTTCCAATCCTCCCTGGCATTTTTGCAAAACTATGCCGCAGACGGCAACGGGTTTCTGCGGTGAATCGTCACAGGCGACGAAACGTGGGTCCACCACTTCACCCCCGCAAACGAAGCGAACATCAATGGAATGGGTGCATCCCTCATCACCACAACGAAAGAAGGCCAAGGTTTAATCTTCAGCCGGTAAGGTTATGGCGACAGTGTTCTTTGACATGGAGGATTTGCTGCACGTGGAGTTCATGCCGAAAGGAACGACGATCAACGCGGCGTCGTATTGTCAAACGTGGCACCGGTTGCGTAAAGCGATTAAAGAGAAGCGCCGGGGAAAATTGAGCGCCAGTGTGATTTTGTTGCACGATAACGCAACACCTCACAAGGCCTGCCAAACGAGAGAACTGGCAACATCCACTCTACAGTCCCGACCTAGCGCCATGTGACTTTCATCCGTTCGGTAAGCTCAAAACGGAGCTCGGTGGTCGACGTTTCCAGACCGATGAGGAGGTGAAGGCCGCTGTCTCCAAGGGGTTGCAGAACGCTGGAGGAAATTTCTATGCATCCGACATCGACAAGTTGGTTGTGCGTTCGCAGAAATGTTTGGAGTCTCTTGGAAACTATGTGGAAAAGTGACGTTACAGTGTTTGTCGTTACAGTCGTGTTGCTGTTGTATAGGTGATGTAATAAATGGCCATAACTGGGAAGTGCAACTTATTCTCTGATCTTCCCTCGTAGAATTTGGCTTGTGTAGACGAATGAGCTTCGTAAGAAATGTTTGAGGTTTAAGGTATAAATTAATACGATTTCAGGAATTTGTCGTTTATAGGGGAATATAATCCTGAGAATGACAGATAATACTGGATAGTGTCCTAGGAAATATGAAATATATAGGTCAACAAATCCCAGAAATTTCATATAATAGGAAGAGTCAAATTCATTAAACAAATAATTAGAAATTCACTCTTAGATGGAAGATTGGGGGTAATTATTGCAAGATGATGGCGACAGGGATGGCAAAACCATGTGATAACAGTCAATATTAAGGTTATGGAAAGAGACGATTCATGAGAGATAGGAAAATGAAAGACTCCTCAAGACTCATAGATTTCTAGGCCAAGAAAGTTTGGATAAGAAGGTGGCTGTTAGCGTAGCGCAATTAAATGAAAGAATCTGGTGGAGCTTTATGATCAACACTCCACCCTCACAAAATGTGAGCCCCTAGGGGAAAATCATTGCAAAGGAACGTAACATTAATAAAATTATTATATTAATTAAATATTTACCGGGCGAGTTGGCCGTGCGGTTAGGCGCGCGCAATTGTGAGCTTGCGTCCGAGAGATAGTGGGTTCGAACCCCACTGTCGGCAGCCGTGAAGATGGTTTTCCGTGGTTTCCTGTTTTCACACCAGACAAGAGAAATTTAAATGGAAATATAACCTCAAAGATTTTTCAGTTATAATTTGGCAAATCGTACCTTAATTAAGGCCACGGCCACTTCCTTCCCACTCCTTGACCTGTCCTGTCCCATCGTCGCCATAAGACCTATCTGTGTCGGTGCGACATAAAGCAACTAGCAAGTTAATTTTTAGTAGACGGCAGCTGCCACTGTGATCTAGGGATTGGCATATTAGCTTCCTGCTTGCTTTTTATTAATATATTTGGCATTCGGAAGTAGTAATATGCCAGCAAAAGCATCATCTACAAATGCATCATAAGCATACATACGTTACATGAAATATCACGATAAAGAGGGAAAGAAATACATCCAAATTTAGTCATTTCACAACACCGGCAAAATAACCTTCGTCAATAAATGTCTTATTTAAATCTTCATGTCAATAATATGCAAAAACTGAGCAAATGCGAGGTAAATGTTGTCCTATCTTATTAATAAAAGGAAAAGGGCCGTAAATAAAGGACATCTTTGCTCATGTCAATATTTACTGCAAACAAGAATGGTATAGTTAACATCGGGAATTTCCTCCCTCTCGGTCCCTGACGCACATTAAAGAATCCATTCGTCTACTCCAGTTCTATGGAGGTGACGTAGGTAGGAGGCATATCCGAGACGGATGCGTATGATGGACGTAAAGTGTCGCCTATCGAGACGTAATTTGTCAAACTAGGGTCATGTTGGTAGCCTATGTGAGGCTGATGAGTAGCGCAGTGACGAATATCCTGGGTTTTGTTCAAGTTATTCTAGTTGTTCAAGTTACTCAAGTTATGCGGCGTAAGTTCCTGCACTTTTAAATTGACCGTCCCATTTACCCAATGTTATTCGGGTAGATAAATATACGACCCTCCCATACGTCTCACGCTCCGTACAGCATAATTATAAAGTTCCTCGGACTTGGCAAAACAACTGTTACCTAATCAGACTGTCAGCAGCTCTTGAAGCGTACGTGATCAGTGTGATAATTTCTCAGCCTTATTGCTTGGCTTTCTTAATCAGGTTGGTTGCCTCACCTATCAGACAGCTCCTCTGTTATCCTATCAACGCTGGATGAGACCCGATCAAACCCTCATATTAGGATAAAAATCCATGAACGAGCCGGAAATTAAACTTTACCCTGTTGAGTGATATTTACAGGTGCCACCTGTATACCACTGGACTGGCGTCTGAGTGTTATAGTCATGAATTAATAATACTAATATCATTATCTAAATATATACCGCTTAGCAAATAGTATTCATTTATTATTAGGATTATTATTTTAATTTATCATGAGCCCGTCTGGTGGCCATAATCGTTAAGGCTTTGAAGTCTAAACTGTCTGACACTGTCGTTAGCCGGTTCGAGTCCCGTTAGTCGAAAAATTTGTCACCATCAGAATGTTGGGCGTTAGGGTAGGAAAGGTGGTGATATGCAATTTCTAATCACTAGATTGCGTGCCAAAAGCCTGAATTTAATTCCAAACCTCTCCGCAGTGATCATATGTAGTGAGGGCATATGACGCTGGTGATGGTGATTCGTCCGTCGTATGGAGACGTTAAGCCCTGAGCAGACCGTTTGGTGCTATTCGACAAGAGAAGGCTACGTGCCGGCACCGGGTTTCACTATCTCCTTTTCTACTGTCATATATCACGTCATTCATTTCATCTCATTAACTCCTCTGATGAGGTTGACGTCAGGAAGGGCATCCGGTCATAAGAAACACGTCACGACAGATTCATCTCAACTCATACCCCACCCCGTAGAGAAATGGCACAAGGGTTGGATAAACAACATTATTTTAATTAATTATCAGTCTAACGCTGTGTTATTACTATTAATTACTATTATAAACCCTGTTCTTATTATTATTTAGTATTCTTTAAATATATCTAAAAATTGCAGGAAGAGGCACGAGAAGAATTTCAGTTTGTAAGCCTACATTTGTAATCCTATGTAACAATACTATTGAAAATAAATGGGGTAAAATTAATTACGATGGTTGATAGTTTTGTGTATGGTGTGTAAGTTGTACGGATGCCGAGAACATAACACACATCCAGTTACAGAGCCAAGGGAATAAACCGTGTACGGTTCAAATCCCTGACTCAGTCACGAACGGAACCTGGGACTCCGAATCCGGAGGCCATCACACTGACCATTTATCCACGCATGACGTGCGCCAAATCAACTATCTCACTAAGTCAGCAGAAATACATGTACAGCCGCTCAAAAGAAATAGTAACAAGCACATCTAATTTTCATCGCATTTAGTATTTTATCAAACACTAATTTTAATTATTATCGAAATATAATTCACCTCACATGTAGATATAAACCCTGTAGATATCCACAACAAACATTTTATCTATAGCAGGCTCGGCCAACTGGCTGGCGTGTGATGTAAGAGAGACCGTGTGACGTCGGAGAGACCATGTGACGTAAGAGCGCAGAAGGTGGGGAGCCGCTGTCGTAGACTGGAGACGAAGAGACAGCCTCGCTTTGTAGTAAACACGTGAAGCGCCATACATGCTGGTGGCTACGGCTTTTACAGACCCTTTTCACAACAAGCCACACAAATCCTTCTTGTTTACAAATTTATCTCTTAGTTCTCTATCACACTGTAAATCTAATAACTCTAACTGTAGGTCTAGATCAACGTTATCTACAACTGAAAATGGCGTGGTTAAAAGTTTGTATCACGCTGCAGATTATGATCAGTATCAAGGCGAGAAAAGGGTACGTGTAATTACAGAACTAAAAGGTAAAATAAATAACCATGTCGAGCATTCAATCAGTGAGTCAACAGTTCGATTGAGTTATAAAATTTCATATTTAATTACAAAGAAACTTAAACCGTTCAGTGGTGGTGAATTCGTAAAGGAATGTTTAATTCTAGCAGGTGAGGAGTTTTGTCTAAATATCATTCAAGAGTTCGAAGCTACCAGCTTGTTCGCACACACAGTGTCGACAAAAATTCAAGACCTATCTGATGATGTCCACCTACAATTATCAGAACTGACAAAAATCTTCCGGGCATACTCCTTAGCAATTGACGAGGGCACAGATATTTCTGACACGGCCCAG